>NC_051257.2:312750-625500 GCF_015237465.2 Chelonia mydas
CCCTAGGAAATTGCAATGGTCTTGTGCAGAGATTGCTTGGTCTTACATTTTGCCTTTTTACAGCATAGAAAGGCAAACTAAGTTCTAGCAATTTTGTAATGGGAAGTATGCAGAGAAGTATTATTGCTGAACAGCAGCACAGATCCAGGCATCTGAGCGTGATTGGATATGGAGATTATTTATGCCTATCAGCATCACAAAATTCTGCTTGTCCTGGGACACTCATTTTCTTTTGATGGGCAAACAAAATAGCGTTAGTTTTACAAATATGAGCAATCATAATAAAGGGCAGTCCAGTAGATTGTGAGATTCATCAGGTAAGTTATCATAACAATTTTAAAAGGCTGATTTATACACACAACTATAGAACACCAACATAGTTCCAAGGGCCAAAGGAAAGACGCATATCTAGACAAAAGATGCATTCAAGGTCTCAGCATTCGCACACAAAAGGATACCTGCTGTTCAGTCCCTTTAAGTTGTGTGTGTTTAGACAGACCAAGTAATGCTGTTGCAGTAGCCACGTATGATGGTATCTTAACAGCAGACTTGACCGTGGCAACACAGGTGTGTATTGGAGCCTGTATGTCAGTAATATTACCTTGGGAGCAAAAGTCAGAGCCTAGAATTCTGTGGAATAGTTCTGCACTCAAATAAATACTGACAATTCCCCTCTCCATAAATGGACACTCAAAGAATGGTGAAGGGCTTGGACAGGACAAAGGCAGCAGTTTATCCCAGTTTTGAAAACAAAATAAATCTAAAATCACCACATCACAAGACTAATTCAGCTAAAAATGCCACTTGGAAATCAAACAGGGACACATGGAAATTGGTCTGAACACAATGAAAAAAGGAGGGAGGAGTCATAAATACAGCAATCTATAAGTCACACGTCTCCAAGGAGCTGCCTCCTTCACATACGTGCTAACACTGGAGTGCTTAGTACCAGACTGTCTATTTGCTCACAATATTAAAGGGCATCTAGAATTAGCTATGGGAGATTTAAAATCGCCTGCCGATTGGATATAGAAAGGCTTGATCCAGAGATGGTCCATTGGTCAAGAGGGTGGAGTCTCTGGGCCTTCCTGCTGACTGTCTTGCAAACTAGGAGAAAGAGACAACAGGAAAACATTTTAAAACCATTTCTGAAATTAAATGTGCCAGTAAAGGTGCAATATTGACAACCCTGAAGGAAAAGTCCTTCATTTAGCCACAGACTGAACCCAGCATAAGCAGAAGCAGGACAGACTACTCCATTCTGTCCCATCAACAAGCCTGACCTAACCTAGCGCAGAGTTCAATCCAGAGTCTATCTGCAAATACTGCCAAAGAGGACAATTTATAATATAGTTATCTAGCACGTTCCATCCCAAAAGACCTGTGGGACAAGGCCACTAACTCATTTCCAGATGGGATGGGGTAGGTATGGAAGAGGGAGAAGCAGAGTATGGAGTTAGGTAATGGACAGGAACTGAATTCAACTAGCAACTCAATCGGGGGCTAATGGAAGGGAAGAGGGAGATGGAAGTTGGAGCTGCCACCAGAAGCCCAGAGATTGAGCCTGCAACTCCCAGATCAGCCAACAGGTAGTATGGCAAGGAAACAGGAGAACATTCAAGGCAGTGACAGCAGAAGAGGGAATGCAAGGCCACCAGGGCTCAGTGCCACACCCCACCATTGGTAACCCTTCGAAACGTAGCTAAAATGGGGGAGCCACACTACACCAGAAATTCCTCTGAGAATGGAAACCTTTCCTTCCTTCCCCTCACTAACCCCCACCTTAGAGTGTACAAAACAAAAACTTACCCAAAAACTTTATTAAAGCAAACAAAGAAAAAATTGTGGAATTAATATGATGCGAGAACATCTCTTCACTTTGCTTTTACATTCTTATCCCTTTCCCTGAAACTGGGTCTGTCTTGTCTATTTTGATTGTTTGCTCATCAAGGCACAGACCATTTTCTACTCTACATGTGTACAATACCCATCATGATATTGGGCAAAGGGAGGTGGACGATTTTGAGAACCGGTGTATCAAGGAGGCAGGGTAAGAAGTTAGGTTCATTATGTTAAGGAATGAAGGGGAAGGGCTCATAGGAAAAGAATGGCAAAGCTATGATTTTAGTTGGCTTGAATTTTTAAAATTAAATTAAGATGATTTGGATGGATTGGAACAGAATAGGATGGAACAGAACTAATACTGTTGCCAAAGAAATCGGGAACAATTTAAATATTAACAAAGAGTGAGATTAAGAAGATATGCCTATCATTTTACTGCCCATTTGGCTTGCATGTTGAACACCTTTCCCTTTGTCTATCTTACCTTTTTAGACTGTATGCTCTTTGGGGAAGGTACTACATCTTGCTCTGTTTACAAAGCACAGAGCACACTGTGGGAGCTACTGCCATCTAGATAAATAATGTACAGGCAGCTTCTATAACCTTCTACACTTTTTCCTCTTGATCAGTAGTGCCTTTCAGACATTTAGCTTCCACCATTTCCCCACTAATATTGCTGTAGTCATGGATAAAAACATTGCTTCCTATCCTACATCCACTCAAGTTTGCTTCATGTCAGCAGTGCAGAAGTATAAAAAAAAAAGTTTTCCCCATTACCTGTACATTGCCTAGAACGCTGGCACGAAGTCTGGCCAACAAGGAAAAACTGAAACATGCAAATACTTTGGTTCCAAGGATCAAAGCACTACAGTCAGCATGTCCACAGTGATGCACACAGAGACAAGACAAAAACAGAAGCTTAAAGAAACATCATCTATATCTTCCTTCTCTGTCCTGTGACCTATGGATGTTGCCCCACGCCTTTGCCCATTGATGAACATTGTTGCTGGGCACAATCCAGGCCAATACACCCTCAAATTCCAAAGGGCAGGGCTGCTAGACTCAAGCTCATTTATTTATTATTTCAGACTATTGAAAAGGCCTCTAACAGGGTACGCAAAGTGATGGGTACATTACACAGAAATGAGACATCAGTGTAACTTTGTGTTTACTGTTCTAATATGATGCTTTCCTTAACACTTTCCTTGTGCTCACAAACAGTTTCAAATAATTCTGAAACAAGACAGTAAATTCAGTTGGCAAGGTGAAAAGTGTATTCATTATCAGGCAAAATGAGCAGCTCTACAGATTTCTGACTTGCACAATTTCTGTACTGACTCCTTGCTAACCTGAATCAATTTGATTTTTGCTCTAAATAGCACTGAATGCCAAAACAAAGTGTGTGACAGATACTCTGGGTACATACAGTGCACAAGGAGGAAGCCACGTTAGTCATCTGCAGCTGTCATTCCTTTCACAGGATCTTTTTCTCTCATCTGAAAGTAAGCAAGCATCTTTAGCTATTTGTTCCAACACATGCTGGTAATCGGCTTCTCTGTCAGCTCCACATCAAAAAAAGGGTGTGAAGGTGGGAGTTTCTTGGCCTCAGAGGTGAAGTCTCGCATCCCTGACAACTGTCCTAACGTAAAGCAGTTTGTAAAAAAAAAAAAAAAAAAAAAAAAAAAAGCTGTGCAGGCCCCGGAACCATTTCTGGCAAAGCTGCAGCTCCTTTTAGGGCTCTGTTACCCAAAGAGCAAAAGGCACAGGGTACTACAATCAAGTACATTTTGAAGTGTGAAAAAATTACAAAGAATATTCATTGCGAGAGCATGGAAACTCCAGCACCAAACCTACATTTCTCAAAGCAGGGCCTTTTTTTTTTGTTTTGTTTTTCTTTTTTTTAAAAAAAAGGCCCTGCTTTGAGAAATGTAGGTTTGGTGCTGGAGTTTCCATGCTCTCGCAATGAATATTCTTTGTAATTTTTTCACACTTCAAAATGTACTTGATTGTAGTACCCTGTGCCTTTTGCTCTTTGGGTAACAGAGCCCTAAAAGGAGCTGCAGCTTTACCAGAAATGGTTCCGGGGCCTGCACAGCTTCTTTTTTTTTTTTATAAATAAAACCACACACACAAACACCCCATACCCAGAGACTGATTTTGCTGATAACTTGCTGAGACTCATTGAGCTGAATACTCATTAGGGTAATGAGTAAGAAGATATCTTAATTTATTTTAAAATAGTCAGTAACAGATCTTCTAAATTACCAATGAAACCAATAAAAAAGTTGTTCCAGAGCAATATAAGGAGTCTGTGCTAACTAGGAAGGCAGAACTCAAAAAGTCAGATCCAACCACCTAAACCACCAGAAGCAGCATGACCTGTGTGGTAAGCGAGCGTATTGCATGGCAAGGGGGCAGACCTTCTTTCCCCACCCCATAGTAGGTTTAGAATACAGATACTGCCTCACAGCCCACACCTGCTCTCCTCCCCACTTACCTCATCCAGCTGTTTCTTGGTCTCCTCCTCCATCCTGCGAATGTCCTCCATAGTCAGATCAACCCACTTATCAAGCCAGCAAAACAACTGCCGGTGGAAATTTGTGAAAAGACGTTTCTCTTGCTGCAAAAACAAAGGTGAGGGAACAAACAACTTAAAGCTCAGGAAAAAGAATCCCAACAATTCAGCATGCAGAACAATATGTTTACAGTTAGTTAACGTGCACTGTCATAAAGATGTGTGCACTGGGAATTGCTACAGGTCTAACCTCAGTGCTTGCCATTTTGTTTTATAGGGGAATGGGATCACTTTGCCAAGCATAGGAAAGCTACAGAGGGAAAAAGAAAAAACCCAACTATTTCTGGTTCATTATAATTGAAATGCCCTTGCCAGAGAAACCATGGATGCTGTCATTCAGTGTTCTAGATTTTTAAACTGGACCATTTTGGGTTCTTGCATATAGCCTGGGGTATGCAATAAGGTTTTCAGTGGAATTGGCTCAGCAGTCTCTTGAGACTACATAATAGGCTTAAAAGAGAAGGAATTAATAATTAGAGTTAGTGATTTGACATCTGTGATTCCTCTTGTTTAATTTGAAAGTCCATCAGCAGTGTCAGATTAAAGAATTTTGGGGCCCTGTGCATTAAGAGAACTCTCCCCCCTCCCCCCCACCTCACACACACCTTACCTGCCTCCAGTGGGGTCGGGTCCTGCCTTTGGGGGTAGGAGGCCCTGGTGGATGGATTGTTGGGTCCTTCCCCCTGGGTGGAGGGGGAGGGGGTGCTGGAGAAGAAGCCCACCCCACACTCATCCTGCAGCAGCGCCAGTCCAGTAGACTTGGCTCGGCTCCCCCCTCTGATCCATTAGCGCTCGCTACAGAATCCAGACAGGGCCCTCCACCTACAATGCCCCACCTCCTTCCTGGCCCTGGGTTGGTGTTTTGTTTGTTTATTTGGGGGCGCGGGGAGGGGGGGTGCTCTGCACAAGATGGGGATCGTGCACATAGTACACATTGACTAATCCAGGCCTGCCCATCAGATCATTTCCATTCCTGGTGTAAGAGGCAACTGTTCAGTCATTTTGCCTTTATGTTCTATTCCTTTCCCTTATTCTCTGCTGTGTCTATTTAGATTGTAAGCTCTTCAGGACAGGGATGTTGTTATTGCGTTTGTTAGGCATCACGCCCACTTTGGGTTCTTGATAAACAAGCAGCACTGAAGAACAGCATTGACTCTCCCTCATCTACCTTCCTGCATGGCTGCTGCACCTGGAGACTGACAATTCCTGCCAAAGTCAACGGAAACATAACGTAATCACCCAATGTCTTGAATCCCCAAAGAAATGCATCTTTTCCAAGTGCCCCATCCAGTGACCTGCAGCTGAATTTTCATTCATGAGGCTAGGACAGTGCAGTCCATTCCTTACATAAAGAGGTAAACGCCTCAGTTTGATTGGACCTTTGTGTGTGAGAGAAATTAAGTAAGAGTTCCAGGTTTGTTTTTTAAACAACAACATTGGTTTCAAGGAAGGAGTTATGACCTGGGCTTCAGGACTAGCAGGGCAGGGCAGGGCACGGCAGGAGAATCATACTAAACACACTATTGAAGTAGAAGTGTGGGATTTTTTAACTCATCCTTAACCAGTTACAAGCACCTGAGGTTATTTTAACTGAAAGGCTCGAGTTATTTATTATGTATTATCCAGCAACATCCAAGATGAGTTAGCTGCTGTGCTTGCACATGCACTCACACATTATCTGAAAGACAAGACACTGATGAAGAGTACAACGTAAGGCGCTCCTTTGTTCACAGTTTGTTTGTTTTTTAAATAACAGTTGCAATCCCATGGCAAGTCAAGTCATTCTCAAAACCAAAACCAAATTTTTTGGACAAAAGTGTGGTTTATGGAACCTAATTATCCAAAGGAACCCCAGACACTAAGCCAGGGGTGGGCGAACTTTCTGGCCTGAGGGCCACATCTGGGTGGGAAAATTATATGCAGGACCAAGAATGTAGGGCTGGGGCAGGTGGTTGGGGTGCAGGAGGGGTGCGGGGTGCAGGAGGGGGCTCAGGACAGGGGATTGGAGGCTCAGGGCAGGGGGTTGGGGTGCAGAAGGGGGTGCTGGGCAGGAGGTTAGGGGTGCAGACTCTGGCCCGGCACCGCTTACCTTGAGTGGCTCCGGGGTGGCAGCGGCACGCAGCGGGGCTAAGGCAGGCGCCCTGGCCCCGCACTGCTCCCAGAAGTTGCCAGCATGTCCGGCAGTGGCTCCTGGGGGTAGGGTTGGGCAGGAAGCTCCACTACATGCTTCTCTCACCTGTGGGTACCACCCCCGAAGCGCCCATTGGCTGCGGTTCCCAGTTCCCGGCCAATGGGAGCTGCGGGGGGTGGTGCCTGCAGGCAAGGGCAGCATATGGAGCAGGGACGTGGTGCCGGCCACTTCCAGGAGCGGCATGGAGCCAGGGAGGGCAGGGAGCCTGCCTTAGTCCCACTGCGCCATGGAGCTCACAATCCCACGGGCCGGATTGAAAGCCCTGATGGGCCAGCTCTGGCCTGTGGGCCATAGTTTGCCCTCCCCTGCACTAAGGCAATGGAGACACTAAGGCCTTACAAACATACCTTATTAGGCCCCTCCCCTACTCTGTCTCTTCCCTCCCAGGCCCCACCCACTGCTCACACAGAGGAAGAGGAAGTAGAGATGAGCAAACAGGGGGTGAGGAGGAAAGGCCTGAGCAGTGAGTGGGGCCTCGGAGGGAAGAGGTCAAGTGCAGGCGGGGCCTTGGGGTGGGGTTGGGGCCACCGTGACATTGAAAACCCGATATTGACCAGGTTCACTTACCTTCTGTATAAAGTTCTCAACTTTATTTTGCAGACCCCACCACTTGAACTTGACTGTTACCAGTTTGTAAGCACACATGTACGGACAATCTGTCTGTTTCCCCAGCTCTTTCTGCAAAGAGACAAGGATGTTCATATGATGAGTTGAAATCAGAAACTCTGTAGGAACCTTTTTCTAGGACAGGACCCCCAGAACTAGTAGCCCACTCGTTCAGTACGCATACATAAGACCCTCCACTGACACAGATGAAAACACTTCCTCCCTTGTTTACACAAATTAACACCCCAACCTCCATACGCCTGACCCATCCCGACAACCACACTCCAGTCACAAAAACAGACATGATGTGCTGAGGTCTGTGATCCACACCTTCCAGTTGGGGCCCAGAGGGCCACGTCCAGTCTTGACAGATTTAAATTTTGCTGGGTCTTCTTCCTGCTTGTAATCCTGTTGTAAATATAAACATGTTTAGCCATAAGAAACAGATCTTGGAGGACTGGTTAGTGTCTAGAGTAACTCTAAGATCTCCTCAAGACCCACTTTTTCCATGAAGCCTTTAAGAAACTGGCCAAGAGGAAAAAAAATTGACTTCCCCATGCTGTACATTAACCCTAGCTGAGTAAGAGTATTATAAAATTGATGTTACTTTTGTTACCCCACCAAATCCACTGGTACATTGTGTCTGATACTAGTTTGTAAGCTTTTCAGGACAGGATTCACATTATCACCTGTATTGGGAAGCGACTAGAACACATGGCTCTTGTAAAAAATAACGTACATAGCACTCTAAGGCAGAGATACCTTGTGTATTTCTAAACATCAATATTGGTCAGTGCTATAAAAACAGCATCACCACAGTACTCATGTCAGAATGCACTCCTACACTTCCCTGCATCATAGAGAATATGAAGACACTTTGTTTAAATCCTTATTTTCAAGGCCAATCTTCCAAAACAATTGCTTTGGGATTCAAGTTCCTTATTACTCAAACGAGAGATTAATTTAGAAACTCTAACCCCAAATTTTTTGTTTTTAAATCCCACGATTTTTTGGGGGGACCAATTAATTTTAAACACTTGGTTTTGCCAATACTCACAATGAGACTTTAATTGCAAAAAAGCCATGAAATTCAGATTTTAAGTAGATTTAGTGGCAGAAGAGCGATTGAGATGTGGCACCTTCTTACTGAGACTTGTTTGTTGTGCATATTACAAGTAATAGCTACAGACTTTGGTGACCAAAAAAGCCTTTACTCCTGGCATCATTGTAGAGCCAATACAGTGTGGGAGAGCAAGCTGAATTGTTCTGGAGCAACAGACTAGTCCAGTTCCATTCAGAGATCCAAACTGTGCCCTGATTTACACCAATGTAACCCCATTGGAGATATGGAATTAAACTGGTATCACTCAAATCTGGGTTTTGCAGTCAGTTTATTACTAGAAATAATGCAGAAACCACAATAAAACTTCAGTTGCATTCTGATGCCAGGCTAAATTAGAGAAAATACCTTTCTTTACTCCAGTTAAGTAAGTTTGACTTGAAAGGATTGAGTCACTAAACGGGGAACCCCACCATGCCATCTTTACAGATACTTTTCATTGCAGAACTGAACCTTAGGTTCCTACAGTGACTAACTCTTCCTGCAATAGGATATTAATTACATGATCACACAGTCCAAATATAATAATAAAACACGCTACGTCTGTGCATCTAAGTTACAGGAAGAAGGCAGTTTAAACAAGATAATGCAACTTATTTAATGTCTTACTGATGCAGCATAGAAAAAAGTGTAGTTATTTTTTATTCTATTGCTTTCTGAATAGCATGTCACCAACAGTGTTGGAACCTGGTAGTACACTAGATTTAATCAGCATATTAGTAAAACTTTAGGCTTGATATTGAGGTGGAGCATTATCTGGATTCAGATATTGAGTTTCCTTATTTATACAATCACAGAGACCTGTTATAGTAGAGTTAGTTTAAAAGTGAGGATCAGGAAACCTAGTGGTAAGCATTGCACATGGTTTGGATTCTTGTCTTTCTGGATTTATTTGACATGGTATATACCATACGTATGGTATATACCATTAGAAAGCAAGTGAGAGAAAGGAAAGTAATGGAAGAGGTTTAAAGTGCATAAACTTGGGAAACATTTCGAAAAATGTGAATTTAATGTTCACAACCATAAATTACCACCCTTTGGCATCACAGCCATGAAACAAATCACTAGCTGCCAGTAGTATTTGGGCTAGTTCGGACCCCTTACCATTCCAACACACATTTTTGGAAAAAAAGGAGTACATGGATCAATGTGTTTTAAGAACAGTCTCTTCCCTCCCTCGCCCCCCTCCCCATGCAGTCCTCTTCTCTTGCTCAACATCACTCATATTTCAAAATATCCAGATAAACGTGCCTCAAACACCTGTTCAAAGAATGCTTTGCATGTGTAATTTCATGCCTCGGATGTGACATGTAATTTCTGGGAATTACACTTGGAAGGTATGTGGGAATTATGAATTTTTTTTGTGCTGGGTACCACAGTGTGTGTGTGTGTACACATACACTACTGATATGTAGATACAAGCTATTATTCCATGGAAGGGTTCTGGTGCCTAGACAAGTCACAAAGGCAGAGCTCATGGAGATTTGCTGCAAGAACCTGAGATGGAATTGACTTATTACTGCAATTTAAAGGCCCTAAAGATCTGAATAGTGTGTCCATTTCAGACTATTGCATGTGTTATACTGAAACAAAAGCAACTTAATTCCCTTTAAAAGGTGAAGATACTGAAAAAAAGTTAATGTGAGGCATATAGCACCAGCCACCCAACCCCATAACCTTATTTTGTGAATTTCTTCCAGTCTCGCCTGTCCTCTTCTCCATTGTCTATTTTGTGCTGCTTTGAAATCCAAGCTCTTCAAGACAAGGACAATGTCAGCCCTTGCTAAGCAAAGTACTATGGCCAACTACAATGCTATATACAGATGAACAACACTTAACTAGGCATTTCTACCAAGCCCACCTTTGTAGTATCTAAGCACTGGATACAAAATTAAGAGTTACATCAAAATTGTCCATAAAGGACTCTACTGTTCTCTACAGTTTGCTTTAGCCCTCTGCCACGTTGAGCCAGTAAGAGTTAAGCAACTAGCAGGCTGTGTGACCTGAAAACAACCCACAAGGATGTATTAGAAGAGTATTGAAATGGTAAACAGGGCTAGTCCTTGTTGAGTCATTACACAAAGTAAAACTATTTCTAAGGTGATCACTCTCCATACAATGTGTATGATAATCAAGGTGGGCCATTTCCAGCACAAATCCAGGTTTTCTCTCCCCCCCAGCACAAAACCCACTCTCCTGTTGGTAACAGCTTATCTAAAGTGATCACTCTCCTTACAATCGTTCACCTGCACATCTACCAGTGTGATATATGCCATCATGTGCCAGCAATGCCCCTCTGCCATGTACATTGGGCAAACTGGACAGTCTCTACGTAAAAGAATAAATGGACACAAATCAGATGTCAAGAATTATAACGTTCATAAACCAGTCGGAGAACACTTCAATCTCTCTGGTCACGCGATTTCTGATCTCAAAGTGACTATCCTTCAACAAAAAAACTTCGAAAACAAACTCCAACGAGAGACTGCTGAATTGGAATTAATTTGCAAATTGGATACAATTAACTTAGGCTTGAATAGAGACTGGGAATGGTTGATTCATTATAAAAAGTAACCTATTTCCCCTTGTTTATTCCTCTTCCCCCTCCCCTCCCCCCCCCCGGTTCCTCAGACGTTCTTGTTAAACCCTGGATTTGTGCTGGAAATGGCCCACCTTAATTATCATACACATTGTAAGGAGAGTGATCACTTTAGATAAGCTATTACCAGCAGGAGAGTGGGGGGGGGGGGGGGAGAGAAAATCTTTTGTAATGATAAACACCCATTTTTTCATGGCCTGTGTGTATAAAAACATCTTTTGTATTTTCCACAGTATGCATCCGATGAAGTGAGCTGTAGCTCACGAAACCTTATGCTCAAATAAATTGGTTAGTCTCTAAGGTGCCACAAGTACTCCTTTTCTTTTTGTGAATACAGACTAACACGGCTGTTACTCTGATACCTATATCTTGTTAGAAGTTTAACAATGTGATCTAATTAGCTTATAGACGCTAAACTTCTGTTCCGGTCTATGATATTTCATTACTGTATTCTATTGATTCAGAGATCAAAAGGAGATACTAACATGTAGTTAGAACTTGTGGTGTAATAATATCATTGTCTTTATTTCTCTTTAAAGTTTGTAGTAAGCTACCTATGAACTGTTTGAACAGTTAATTGCCTTATGCTAATAAATACAAGTAGTTATTGATGTGTGCTTAGGAAACACAGATTTACTTCAAAGCAACAATGTACATTACTTATTCTTGATCCATGGAATGCCCTCTGTGATTATTTGCTACCAAGAGGTTATCAGCTGAACTTCAGCTATAGAGACAGGTTTCAGAGTAGTAGCCGTGTTAGTCTGTATTCGCAAAAAGAAAAGGAGTACTAGTGGCACCTTAGTGACTAACCAAGTTATTTGAGCATAAGCTTTTGTGAAATTGGTTAGTCTCTAAGGTGCCACTAGTACTCCTTTTCTTTCAGCTATAAAGAAACTTTCGGGCCTGATCTTTACTATCTCAGATCTGCTTAAAACTTTGTCAGGGAAAGTCTAAATCACAAGACTGAGGTCTCCAGGTCTATTCTGGATTAGCCCTGCAATTCTCACGGAAGAATTTGAACAAAACTATGCACACGGACTGCCTACTGGGCTATAACCTATTGAACAGATTCTAGAAGGACTTTTACAAATCAGCAGCCTCACCATCTCTGCTATGAACCTGACATAAGAACATGATTCATATATGTATATATAATGATCTTTTAACCACAGTAACTCTTTCTTTTCTTTTTAAATAAATCTTAGATTTAGTTAATAAGGATTGGCTTTAAGCATGCATTTGGGTAAGATCTGAAGTATTCATTGACTTGGTGGGTAATGTGTCCGATCTCACGGGATTGGTTGAGCTTTACATATGGTGAATAAGGTTTTAACTAACCCTCACTATATCAGACTAGGCTGTCTGGGTGGGAGCCAAAGCCTGGATTGGTTAAAGGGAACTGTGTTTTTGCTTCTTGGTAACCATTAAGGTGTTACAGAAGCTGCTTGGTGAAATCTATTTATAAAATAAACCACCAGTTTTGGGGATCATCTGCCCTATGCTTTGCAGTTTGCCCCGATGAAGCATTCTCAGTGTAGCCCCTCCTGCGACCACAGTCATGCCCCCATTAAAAAAAGTCTCTCCTTCCCTCCTCACTTCTTGTCTGATTATCTGCAGGGTCATGCTAATTTTCAGAAATGAGGTTTGCATCAATCTTCCTTTTGTAATATTAATGCCATCACATGAAATACTTTACCCACCAGCATACCTTAGAGAGCACTTGGTTCCGATCTGCAATGTCTATATAAACTGCTTCTACATTCTTCCATACATCTGGCTCTAGTTTATGAACCTGCAGTAGAAGTGGGAGCCAGATTTTTATTTCAAACCATCTACACATCATCCCCATGCCAAATTAGAATGGAGAACAGAGATAAAGATCTGAGCATCAAGCACCCATTAGCAGGGGGTCAGAGTTGAGGGCTTCATCAGTTAATGTTGAAACATAAAATCAGCTAAAGAAAAAAAGTAATTCAGAAGTGAAGCTGCAAAACCCAACCAATTTCTGCACAAGAGCTACAGGAGTACAGTTTTAATAAGCATCCATTCCCACCCAGAGCAGGCAAAAGGGAGTCTAATCATAAGGGGCATAGTCTCCTTGCTAGCCTGACATGAGGTATGTTAATACCAGAAATGTGAAGAGAATAACAATACTGAATTCAGAAACAGGACAAGCAACAGATCTAGCCACTTAATGCCACAAAGTTCCTCTCTGAAAGCACTTACATTCTCCTGCATTCCAAGGTCCGGTTTGTGCCAGGTTTCAATTTTGATCAGAAAGTCATCTTTCATGTACTCATTCTGCCATAAAGAAAAATTTTGGTTACCTGTTGGGATCCAAGAGACTAACATGATCTTATTGCTGATTGACTGATATATAGCAGCAAAGTTATCAAACAGTTACTCCCAGGTCTGGGACCAAGGTTTGAATGTAGTGACAATGTGATTTCAGATTTCTATTTGCATGTACATTTCTGAAAGTACCCATGACTGGTGGCCAGGTACAAGATTAGGTCAAAGCATAAGTTGTCCATACAAGACACTTAATAAGTCTGATACCCAGAGCATTGGAGTTTGTTACCTATTTCATTTACAGGATGTTTTATTTTTTTTAAAGAAATGAATGAAGACCCAAAGGAGGAAGCTTGTTTAACAGAAGTAAACCAGACTGCCAAATACAGCTTTGATTAGATGACAGATGTGGAAGAAATAGGGCAGAAGTTGGCTTTTAAAAGACAAAATGTGGATCCAGAACTGGATTCAAACTGTCCTTGGAAACATGCACCTTAGGGCATGGCTACACTTGCAAGTTAGAGCAAATTAAAGCAGCTCAGTGCACTTTAACTCATGACTTGTCCACACTGGCAAGGCACATAGAGCGCTCTGACTCCACAGCTACAGAGCTCCTGGTACTCCACCTCAGCGAGTGGAATAACATTTGGTGCGCCCATGTTGGAGCGCCGCCAGTGTGGACTCCCTGGTCTGTTAATGCGCTCTGATTGGCCTCCAGAAGCATCCCACAATGCCTGTTCTAGCCACTCTGGTCATCACTTTGAACTCTACTGTCCTGCCCTCAGGTGACCAACCATCAGACCCGCCCTTTAAATTCTCTGGGAATTTTGAAAATCCCCTTCCTGTTTGCTCAGCCAGGCGTGGAGTGCTCTCAGTGAATCTTTGCAGGTGACCATGCCTCCACGCGCCAGGTGATCTCCAGTATGGAGCAATGGTGAGGTGCTGGACTTCAGTGTTTGGGGGGAAGAAAGCTGTCCAGTCCCAGCTGCGCTCCAGCCGTAGGAATTACGATACCTTCGGGCAGATATCAACGGACATGATGAAAAGTGGCCATGACCAGGATGCAGTGCAGCGTTAAAGCGAAGGAGCTGCGGAATGCCTACCACAAAGCCCAGAGGCAAATAGCTGCTCCGGTGCTGCCCCTGCGACCTGCCGTTTTCACAAAGAGCTGGACGCGATACTTGGGGGCGACCCCACCTCCACTCCGACTACCACCGTGGACACTTCAGAGCACAGTCCAACACGATAGGAGGAGCAATGCGGGAGCAAGGGTGCTGAGGAGGAGGAAGACACGCTGGCATCCCTAGATGAATGCAGCCAGGACCTGTTCTCAAGCCAGGAGGAAGGTAGCCAGTCACGGCAGCCGGTGCTTAGGGAAGGACAGACACCATAGGAGGCTCCTGGTAAACGGCTTTTATTTTGGGAAGGAAGTTATTCGGTGCGGGTTTTTGGGGTGAGAAGAGTTAGGGCTGCATGCATGCCTAGATGCTCTCTCACATTGCGGTAATCCGCCTCAGTGATCCCTTCAAAGGTCTCATCCAGAACTCTTGCAATGCGCTTGTGCAGGTTTCGTGGGAGAGCCACTGTGGTCCTTGTCCCAGTCAGGCCACTGTGCCGTGAGGGGCGGGGGGACCATTGCTACACACAGGCAAGCTGCATATGGGCCAGGGCAGAAGCCGCATTGTAGTAGAAGACCCTCCCTTGCTTCCCAGGTCACCCTCAGCAGTGAGATATCTTCCAGGTCAAACTCCTGGGGAAAATGCAGGGACAGTGTTCAGCATAGGGGCCCCCCTGCAGCTGTTGGCTCTCCCTAAGGCACAGAAACCCAGAGGACAGTACAACCATGAAAGAATCAGTCCCCCTTGACCCTGTGCTTACTCACCATTTTGGGGCTCCCAGGGGTTATGTGCACTTGCTTTGGGACGGGCAAATTATGCTATTGTGTAGACTGTGTTTGCCCTTCTTAAGTACAGGAGAATCATTGCTCTCTCTGGTGTGAACAATGCTGCCTCTGTTAAGTGTTACATTTTGCCTTTACAGATGCAACCTTGAGATCTCAGCAGCTGTGTTATCACCGGCCGAGAGGCTGCAAAGAATCAGGAAGAGGCCACATAGAACCAAAGAGGACATGCTGCATGAAGTCATGCAACACTCCCTTAATGAAAATCAAAAAGTGCAGGAGTGGCAGGAGAGTGAAAGGAGGGTCCGCCGACAGAATGCAGATCGCTGGCACCAAAAGCACAGAGCGGCTGACGAGTATCATGGAGCGCTAAGCGGACTCGATCCAGGAACGGATAGCCATGCAGGCGGAGCACAACCACGTCCACCCCGCCCTGCAGCCCTTCTCCCAAAACTCTTTCCCTTGTGCCCCCATGTCACCTCCAACCCACTTTCCCTAACATCCAGATTCTTACCACCACCAGCTGCCTCCAACACCTGTAGCTTCACCACCCAGCCCTGAAAACTACGACCCTTACCCACTGCGCTCAACCCCCATCACCATGCAGTATAGCACTCATTGCACAGCACTCCAGACAGGAAGGCTGAGTATGATAACAGGACATACGCAAACCTGTGATTGTACCGTTCCGCACCCCACCCCCTTGCCTTTCTGTTTCCCACGCAGTTGTTTCTCTTTTCAATAAATGCATTTTCTTTTCATTAAATGGATTTTTTTGCTTTGAAAACATTCTTTATTATTGCATAACGTAAAAGATACCTTAGCCCAGGAAAGAAACAGGCACTGCAAGTCAGTGTATCATATGTAGCAAACACAGATTCCTACTAACATTGGAACCACTGCACTTCACTCCCATCCAGGACACCCGACATTACTGGTGGCTTTCAGCCTCAAATTGCTCCCTCAAGGCATCCCTAATCCTTGCAGTCCCGCGCTAGGCCCCTCTAGTAGCCCTGCTCTCTGGCTGTTCAAATTCAGTCTCCAGGTGTTGAACCTCCAAGTTTCATGCCTGAGTGAATCGTTCACGCTTCCCTTCACAAATGTTATGGAGGGTATAGCACGCGGATATAACCGCAGGGATGCTGTCATCGGCCAGGTCCAGCTTCCCATACAGAGAGTGCCAGCAGCCGTTTAAATGGCCAAAAGCACACTCCATAGTCATTCTGCACCAGCTCAGCCTGTTGTTGAACTGCTCCTTGCTGCTGTCAAGGCTCCCTGAGTAGGGTTTCATGGGCCACGGCATTAAGGGGTAAGCGCGGTCTCCAAGGATCACAATGGGCATTTCGACTTCCCCTACGGTGATCTTCTGGTCTGGGAAAAAAGTCCCGGCTTGCAGCTTCCTGAACAGGCCAGTGTTCCGAAAGACGCGTGCGTCATGCACCTTTCCTGGCCAGCCTGCGTTAATGTCAATGTAACGCCCATGGTGATCCACAAGCACCTGGAGAACCACAGAGAAATAGCCCTTCCATTTAACGTACTCGGAGGCTAGGTGGGCTGGTGCCAGAACTGGAATATGCGTCTCATCTATCACCCCTCCGCTGTTAGGGAAACCCATTTGTGCAAAGCCATCCACAATGTCATGCACATTACCCAGAGTCACAGTTCTTCTGACCAGGATGCGATTAATGGCCCTGCAAACTTATATCAACACAATTCCAACGGCCGACTTCCCCAGTCCAAACTGGTTAGCGACCGATCGGTAGCTGTCTGGAGTTGCCAGCTTCCAGATTGCAATAGTCACCTGCTTCTCCACAGTCAGGACAGCTCTCCTCATCATGTCCTTGCACCGCAGGATGGGGGCGAGCTCCTCACACAGTCCCATGAAAGTGGCTTTTCTCATCCAAAAGTCCTGCAGCCACTGCTCATCATCCCAGACGTGCCTGACGATGTGATCCCACCACTCAGTGCTTGTTTCCCAAGCCCAAAAGCGGGGTTCCACGGTGGTGAGCATGTCTGTGAATGCCACAAGCAATCTCGTGTCATATGCATTACCCAAGTCGATATCATCGTCGGAGTCCTCACCGTCACTTTGGATCTTAAGGAGTAACTCAAGTGCCAAACATGATGTGCTGGCAAGACTTGTCAACACATTCCTCAACAGTTCGGGCTCCATTCCTGCAGACCAAAAGGGAAGACAGAGCGCGCAGTACAAAAAATGTTGAAAGATGGCGTCAATTGTGGACGGAAGCAGAGGGATTGCTGGGATCCGAATCGATGCATCACGAGGCATTGGGACAGGACCCAGAATGCCCCACACCTCCCGCCCCCTTCCCACAAGCCACAGCGCCAGAATGGGAAGAGGTGCTCTGTGGAATAGCTGCCCACAATGCACTGCTCCCAATGCCGCTGCAAGTGCCGACACACCAGTGCGCTCGCAGCTGTCAGTATGGACAGACTGCATCGCTTTCCCTACTGCGCTTTACAAAGGTTGGTTTAACTCAAAGCGCTCTACATTTGCAAGTGTAGCCATGCCCTTAGTGTTCAGGTAAGCACTGAAACCAGACAGTACAGTGTGCAGAGCTTTCACCACAGCTACTTGAATTTCTCCTCCCTAATGAGCAAGAGACATCAGTTTCAAGCAATGACTGATATGACAGGAAAAGAAGAGCCACTATACATCCTTGGTGGGTGGTGTGGGATGAGTCAAGACTAGTGAAGCATTTGGTATATAAAAGGAGTTAAGGAATTCAGAGGGCAGGTTACTCATGGGATCACGTTGCCCAAAGGCAGCAGGACTGGATAGACTTGCTCTATGTTTGCTCCACCTATCTGCCATAATGGTTTGTTCTGAAACATGTACAGTCAAATGCCACTGCAGTAAATAAAGAATCATCTGTGTCATTTAATATATCAGTTTGTGAAGAGATGTTGAGACCCAGTTCCTCATCCATGTAACTGGATGACTGAGAAAGTAGCAACTCCACTAGCTCAGGTCAGAGACTTCCCTACACATATACACAGTGCCTTGTACCAAACAGAGTTACACACACTTCCAAGCACCACAGATCATTGATAAAAGCAATACTTACTGTAATAACTGCTCCAAGAAACCAACACATGAAAAGAAAGAGATACATTATGTTAATAAAAAAGAAAAGTTAACAGTTGCAACCACCTCCACCCAATATCAGCCACAAGGGGACAATTCTGGACAATGCTCCCAGGCAGCTGCCAGTTTCATTGAAGGAAGACATCCATTTTCCCTGTCAGTGTCTATAGTCTGTCAAAAATAAACTTGCTCCACCCCACTCGAAACCCTCTATAAATTCTCACACATGGAGAAACCCAGACCAGTACTAATTATGTGCTGCTACTGTTAGCTCCTGGATTTCATCCAGCTGGATGAGAAAATGGAAGAAGTTTGATCAGCTGACTGCATTTTAACAATCATTCTTCACCTTGCAGATAAGCCTCTCTCCAGTTGAAACTGAAAGAATGCTAGATTTTAAGCCAACGTAGACCTCATCACTCCTGCATGTGGTAACTGGACTCTTTGCCCTCTGCATCTCTCCTGCTTGTGGTAATCAGACTCCTTGGATAGCAAAGCTCAATTATTCAGAGAAAAAACTAACTAAAGATCTTGTAACAGCCATAGACCATTCTATCTTGTGCTCTCAGAGTCTGTCAATATTTCCATTATAAAATAATGATTTCCACTGAGTTAGAACAAGGCTGTAAAATTTGACACTAAAATGTGATTCACAAGGTGTCCACCAAGGAGACCATTTAGTCAAATCAATACCTTTTTTTTTTTTTTCAAATTAAAGGGACAATAAGGACATAAGAGGTTTGAGGAGTGTCTAATACACAAGCCTGGGTATTATTATAGTAGGTATACTGGTCTAACCAGTAAGTTTCCATATTTAACATATACAGACATTTACAATTATTATAGCTGCATGTGTGTTATATCTACTCACACACGCACAGATCATGTGGTGACATTCATGTCATAAATTGCATGTATTTATTTAAAAGATTTTCTACGGCATTCATCACCATAGTCCCTGAGCACCTCACATCAACACATTTAATGCCTCAACACTATTGTGAGGGAAATATTATCCCCACTGTTCAGACAGGGAAGAAGGCACACAGATTAAATCTATGACAGGGCTAGGAATTGCACCCAGCTCTCAAATCCCAGTCCAGTGTCTTATTCACAAGACCATCCTTCTTTATCCTACCATACTCCTCTGCTCTGCTAGAACTTGGACTATTCTAAATCTCTGAGCAGGTCTGGAGAATGTTCAGATACCTCAGTGATAAGTGCTGTAAACAGTAAGTTACAGATTGAGACCTGCTGCAAACTGCCATTGTACTTTTGTGGGTTTTTTTTTTTAAATTCAGCCTACCTCAAAAATATTTAATTCTTTCCTCCAAAATTACACTTCCTCTCATGACCAAATGGGCAATATTCAGTCCTGGAACAATGGCAGGTTTCAAATCAAATACCTCATAGAGCCTGCAGAATTAGAAATGGGAGCTTTCCCAGCTTTCCACAACACCTGCTTTTAGCACTTTGTCAAAGGGCTTTTCTTTGGCCCCCATCACCATAATACCAGAGTGTCTCTCAAATATTAATGAATTGATCTTCATAACTTCTCTGAAGCAGGGAAGCAGCATCTCCATTTTACACACCAGGTTTTTAAAAACATTTCCATTAAATTTGGATGCCCAACTTGAAACAGGAAGTGCCTGAATTTTCAGAGGTTCTGAGGGACCTACAGCTCCCATTGACTTCAGTTTGGAGTTGCAAGTCTTGAGTACTTCTGGAAGCTAGGCTGTAGGTGTCTCAAATTGACACCCAGAAAATGAATACACAATTAGTTGACACTCCCGAAAATTTTTGGCGACAAGACATCCACAGACTTGCTCTGTGATGCTGGAAGAACCAAGGCTAGAACCCAGTTGTTCTGAGTGTCAGTTCAGAGCCTTAACCACAAGAATCTCTTTCTGAAGTTCCTTGCTTCTTTCTCTAGACACTTCCAATTTCTGTAGTAAATGAAGCGGCAAAGAGACAAGAGCTTCAGATACTGCCCATAATACACACTGAACAAGGCAGCAGTTTTGTAAAAAATACTTTGTGATCACAATGCATATGTAAAAGGGGACAGAATTACAGGCAAACTTTTGAATACTTCCCTATTATTGCAACAGTAGTTATGACTAAAAATATTGTTTTACCTAAACTTATACAGGCTCTTTCTTTGGTAAAGCTTTGTAAGCGAACTTAATGCTTGTGAAAGTAATTAACTAACACCAACTTGAGACAGGTATAGTATGGGCAGGAGTTCCATTAACTTTTACATACAACTGAATTCACTTCAGTCCTAACCATCAACCCCTTGCTACTCCAGTTCCAGTTTGACTGAGAAGCTGGTCAGTCATATCAGCCTGAACTAAACCGTTTAGTATGTTATGCTGTGTACAAATGCAGAGATACAGGAAGCCATTATGTCAGGTCACTTGTGACCTAAGTACTTGATCTTTCCGGAGATGAAGTGTTAATACAATAAGCCATCATACCAGACACAAACTAGTTCTTTCCTACTGCACTGTTACTACCAAGCCAACTAATCAGAAGCCTTAGAACTGCATATCTTGATTTAAGTCAGGCCTGGCATACTACTGAAACAGACTTTTCTATCAGCCCCCACACTGGGAGTATGCAGCTGCCTTCTGCTCCAGCCCCCTCAACAATGCAGTTTCAAACCCATATTGTATTGGCATAACTGATAGTTGAGAAAGTTTTCATTGTATACCACCATTTTCAGTTTCAAAGAATCTGAAAATTTTCCCTTTAAGATTGAAGTTTTTATTTGCTCTCAGCACACAGGTGAAAAGGTTTTGGACAGTCCAGTAAAACTGTGTGACATGCTTTGAGAATCAGAGTACTGATGGGATGGAAGGGGAAATAGTTCAGGTGCTTTCTTGTTTTGTTAACTCAACAATGGCTTTGTTTTCGAATTTTAAAAAAGGTCAGTGCCAGGAAGTTTAGGCCCAATGCTAAGTTTTATTTAAGTGGAGGTGAAAATCTAATAGAAATGTTTCCATGATTTAAAAGAGTAAATGAAACAGCTGTTTGGACTGAAGACATTCTTTGCAATGTTTGAAACCCAAATACTTCAGCACTGTTAGTACAGAACCAGAAAGTGAAATCAATCCCCATTCATTGTCCAAACTGAGTGAAAGGCAAAAAAGTAAATAGCATAAAATGTGAAAGATACGTTTTAAATAAGTTTTTGAGTATCCCAAACTTTTATTAGTAATACAGTTAAGACTTTTTATAAAAAATATTTTTAACAGGACAGTGTCCCTTTAAATTTGCTTTCTATATGTATGAATGTAGAAAGTGGCCCAATTACCATAGTATCTAGTACCAGCTAGGGAAGCCTCAGTATGTCTTCACTGCAGTTAAATGCTTGCAGCTGGCCCATGTCAGCTGACTTGGGCTGAAGCCCAGGCTCTGGGTCCCCACAATGGGGGAAGGGTGTCGACTCACATGGGTCAGCCACTGGTGCGTAATTGCAGTGTAGACATACTCAATGAGGCTTTGTTAAGCTTGAAAAAGCTGACTGGATGCTTCTGCATTACCACTTTGACAGATGCCCACCGGATTTGAATGTAACAACAAAACAGACACGTGAAGTAAGTTTTCTTTAATTTGTGACCATTTCAATACTCACTTCATGTGTTTTGGTGTTCTCAAGTATGTGAAATAACGTCAACAAGCTCCATATCCTACATATTAGTGTCGCTATACATCCAAAGTTCTATTTGTTTGAATTAGGGCTGTCGATTAATCGCAGTTAACTCACGCGATTAACTCAACAAAATTAATAGTGATTAAAAAAATTGCTATTAATCGCAGTTTTAATCACACTGTTAAATAGGTTTCAGAGTAACCGCCGTGTTAGTCTGTATTCGCAAAAAGAAAAAGAAGTACTTGTGGCACCTTAGAGACTAACCAATTTATTTGAGCATAAGCTTTCGTGAGCTACAGCTCACTTCATCGGATGCATCCGATGAAGTGAGCTGTAGCTCACGAAAGCTTATGCTCAAATAAATTGGTTAGTCTCTAAGGTGCCACAAGTACTCCTTTTTCTTTTTACTGTTAAATAGAATACCAATTGAAATTTATTAAGTATTTTGGATTTATTAAATATTTTGGATGTTTTTCTACATACTATATATATATATATATATATATATATATATATATATATATATATACACACACACACACACACACACACATATACATATACATATTAGAATAGCGTGTTGTAATTGAAATCAAACCGTATATTATTTGATTACAAATATTTGCACTGTAAAAAACTATAAAGAAATAGTATTTTTCAATTCACCTCATCCAAGTACTGTAGTACAATCTCTTTGCAGTGAAAGTGCAACTTACAAGTGTAGATTTTTTTTTGGTTACATAACTGCACTCAAAAACAAAACAATGTAAAACTTCAGAGCCTACAAGTCCACTCAGTCCTACTTCTTGTTCAGCCAATAACTAAGACAAACAAGTTTGACGACATTTACAGGCGATGCTGCTGCCCTCTTCTTATTTACAGTGTCATCAGAAAGTGAGAACAGGCATTTGCATGGCATTTTTGTAGCTGGCATTGCAACGTATTTACGTGCCAGATATGCTAAAAACATTCATATGCCCCTTCATGCTTCAGCCACCATTCCAGAGGACACGCTTCCGATACTCGTTAAAAAAATGCGTTAATTAAATTTGTGACCGAACTCCTTGGGGGAGAATTGTGTGTCCCCTGCTCTGTTTTATCCGCATTCTGCCACATATTTCATGTTCTGGCAGTCTCAGATGATGACCCAGCACATGTTGTTCATTTTAAGGACAGATTTAACAAAACACGAAGAAGGTACCAATGTGAGATTTCTAAAGATAGCTACAGCACTCAACCAAAAGTTTAAGAATCTGAAGTGCCTTCCAAAATCTGAGAGGAGCGAGGGGTGGAGCTTGCTTTCGGAAGTCTTAAAAGAGCAACACTCCGATGTGGAAACTACAGAACCCGAACCACCAAAAAAGAAAATGAACCTTCTGCTAGTGGCATCTGACTCAGATAATGAAAATGAACATGTGTTGTTTCCGCACTGCTTTCGATTGTTATCGAGCAGAACCATTCATCCGCATGGACACATGTCCCCTGGAATAGTGGTTGAAGCACGAAGGGACATATGAATCTTATGGCACATAAATATCTTGCAATGCCAGCTACAACTGTGCCATGAGAATGCCTATTCTCACTTTCAGGTGACATTGTAAATAAGAAGCAGGCAGCAGTATCTCCTGTAAATGTAAACAAACTTGTCTGTCTGAGCGATTGGCTGAACAAGAGGTAGGACTGAATGGACTTGCAGACTCAAATTTTAGATTGTTTTGTTTTTGAGTGCAGTATTTTTTGTACATAATTGTACATTTGTAAGTTCAACTTTCGTGATAAAGAGATTGCACTACAGTACTTGTATTAGGTGAATTGAAAAATACTATTATTTTTTTTTTACAGTGCAAATACTTGTAATCAAAAATATAAAGTGAGCACTGTACATTTTGTATTGTGTTGTAATTGAAATCAATATATTTGAAAACATAGAGAACACCCAAAAATATTTAAATAAATGGTATTCTATTATTTAACAGTACAACTAATCATAATCAATTTTTTTAATTGCTTGACAGCCCTAGTTTGAATGTAGCCTTGCAAACACAACATCAATACATGCAGTTTATCACATATTGAAATTAGATTTCTTTAATGTTTTGTTTTTTCCCTTCTCTATCCTTTTTTTTTTTTTCTAACCCTCATTTACAAAACAAGGAAATTCAATGCATAAAAAGCCATTAATGAAATGCTGCAGTTAAAAATGTTAAGTGCAAAGATCAGTAAATTGTAAATATTGGTTCCCATAGCAACTGTACCTCTGCCAAAGGATAAATTTAATAGCATAAAAAGTAACCCCAAATATTACATAAACACAAGGAGATTAAGTTACTGTTACCATGGGAACAATAAATGAAGAACAGATGATTTGTCCATTGAAGTTCTCAACCATAACGTTGCAGCAATGCTTTTTCCACATGAATTTTAAATATTCTATCCCATAAGAATGAAAAGGGGTTGTGTCATCTTCATGATCCACCTCAAGCAGAATCTCAAAGTTCAGTAGTGGATTAACTCTGCACTTGCTGTCTGAGATTTTGTTTTAGAAGTGGCACACTATTGCTTTTCCAGGGAGACTCATAAAACATGCTGCTCTAGTGTTAATACACCAGTATCTAGTCGTACTTTCAGTTCCAGCTTCACCACTTTTGATCTTACTATTGGAGGAATCACTGGGGCAATGATGATACTGTTCCCTTCAAATTGCATTAAGCAAAGGATAACCAGGTCCTCCCCAGCTCCTCTCTTACTCCATCTCTTTCAAATGTCTACATCAAAGTACTTCCATTGCACTAAAGTACATAACAGTTTCTCTGTCATGCATTTGCTGCCAAGCCACTAGAATAACCTCTCACAGTTCTAGTCATACTGTGGTTCTCCCACTACCAAGTCTTTCTCCAAACCTACAGTATTAGGGTCACATCCATTTCTTACTTTTGCCCCTTCTCACACCCTGCCCCTAACCAATCCCCAGGCTACTTAGGTTTCCCTGTTTATTAGCAGGAGCTCTGCACTGCCACTGTCAGGCAGGAACATTTCTTTTAATGCCCCCTTAGCTCTAAATTCTCATTTTCCTGAACCACAGGAAGGGGTTATGGACTATAGACTGCAGGCAGCAGCCAAATCATCAAATTAACTGCCCCTCTTTGGTTAAAAAAAATCATCCCAATGGTACAGACCTTCCCTATGTACTCACCAGTCCTGCAGTAGGGGTATGCATTCCAGGCTTTCTCGTGTATGTTCAGGGCTCCCTCTGGGGCCAGCATTCTCACAAATGACGGCACTTTGCTGCAGTTTGGGGAGTGGGGTGGGGGAGGAGAAGCAAGATAAGAGTTTTTATATCCATGTTCAATTGACTGTGACTCAAACACTGCTTGAGACATGCAAGGCACCCACCCTTAAATACAGACCCCCATGCCCTGGATGTGTTTGCGTTTTCACAATTATCATCACCAGGAACGTTCATTCTTCTGTTAGTAGGATGCCCAGAAACGGAATAAATGTATATGGGCTAGGTGCCAACCCTTCCCTGCTTTGTGCAGGGGAGCAAAGGCACACCTGATATTGAATGCAGGCTGACAACTGGGAAACATTTTTCTACCCAAGCTTCTCCACCACAATGCTGGATAACAGGGTTATAATTAATGATCGAAACCACTACAGATTCTGGATTTCCCAAGACAGCAGCCATGTTTATAATGGGAAGTATCCATTAGCAACACCTGGACTGTACAACTTGAGACGAGCTCTGATATTATAACCTGTCATAACCACTTAGCTCTTACCATCTTTCCCAACTATTAGTCTGCTCTAATGTTCACAGCACAACTGGTGCTACTTACTATTGTTATTCCACTAACGGCTGTGATTTCCATCTATTCCACACCCCAACCTACCAGGGTACAGAAAATGTCTAAGTCTGTCCACCACACTTTGGTCACAGCAGGATCTACAGGCTGCTGTAGGAACACCTGAGAGTCTCAAACTTTCACATAGTATAGACCACATCCTAATAAAGAGTCCTGTGGACGCCTCTCATCATAACATCTCTGTCACAATCTCATTTTCTATAAGGAGACATCCCAGTGACAAACAGTCATTGCTTATATGGAAAACTAAGGATAGTGAAGTGTTTCATCAGTTTTTAGCTCTTCACTGTTTTGCCTGTTTTGAAAAGAACAAAAAACAGCATTATATAATTTAATTTCAAAGCCCTCTTCCTATCCGCTTGTGACACAGAGGCCCATTTGTGGTTCACTACTCTCTCAGGCCAGACATACTCAGTACACAATACATTGTTGTCATAATCTGTAAATGAAAAAAGGGGACATGTAAAATATCATTGGAAAACTAACAACTCGCTTAATATTCTTGTTTGAGGTATGCACATGGTGTGTACAAAAAGCTATGAATATGTGCTAGAATTATATTCTTAAAATATGTTTGGCAAGCCATGCATAAGCCCAGTGTGCCCTAGACAAAGATATGTATATTTGTTTGTCCGTCCAGCCTGGACATCAGACAGAGACGGTGAAGATCTATCTAGAGAGTACACTTATAAAGTTTGCGGACAACACCAAACTGGGAGAAGTTGCAAGTGCTTTGGAGGATAGGATTAAAATTTAAATGATCTGGATAAACTGAAGAAATGGTCTGAAGAAAATAGGATGAAATTCAATAAGGACAAATGCAAAGTACTCCACTTAAGAAGGAACAATCAGTTGCACACATACAAAACAGGAAACGACTGCCTACGAAGGAGTACTGCAGAAAAAGATCTGGGGGTGACGGGATCACAAGCTAAATATGAGTCAACAGGGTAACACTGTTGCAAAAAGAGCAAACATGATTCTGGGATGTATTAGCATAAGTGTTGTAAGCAAGACACGAGAACTACTTCTTCACCCCACACTGATTAGGCCTCAACTGGAGTATTGTGTCCACTTCTGGGTGCCACATTTCAAGAAAGAGGTGGACAAACTGGAGAAAGTCCAGAGAAGAGCAACAAAAATGAGGGAAGATTGAAAAAATTAGGTTTGTTTAGTCTGGACAAGAGAAGACTGGGGACATGAGAACGGTTTTCAAGTACATAAAAGCTTATTACAAGGAGGAGGAGAAAAATTATTCTCCTTAACCTCTGAGGACAGGACAAGAAGCAATGGCCTTAAATTGCAGAAAGGCCGGTTTAGGTTGGACTTTAGAAAAAAATTCCTGTCAGGGTGGTTAAGCACTGAAATAAATTGCTCAGACACATTATGGAATCTCCATACTTGGAGACTTTTAAGAGCAAGTTAGACACACATCTGTCAGGGATAATACTTAGTGCAGAACTGGACTAGATGACCTCTACATATAAGGTAGATTCTATCTACATATAAGGTGAACAAAGCTATCAAGCAGGGGAGAAGACAGCATTGCACCTACACCCCAGTAGGCAAGAGAAATTTTATCTGGGCTATAAAGACAGGTGGTCTGAACCTCAAATAAGTAATGGAATCAACTGATTGTAAACAATATTACTATATTTAAAAAAGGTGTATCAAGTAAGGTCTTTTCTCAAAGCTAATGACACACTGGTGATTAATATTATTGTGAAATGTATGTATTAACACGATACGAGGAAATATGAATTCTTAACAGGTTCCCTCCCAGACAGAAAGGAATTTAGCTGTCTACCTCCAATGAAACTAAGCAAGGTGTGACCAAAAACAATGGATGCCCCATTTCCATACAAATCAGCAAGGGGATCCAAAATCTACAGGAAGGAAAGAGTAACATGAGGTCATCTTGAATCTGGGAACAAAACAGTAAGTTTAGGAAGCTATAAGGATTTAGGAGAAGCCATCTTGGCATCCATCTCTGGACAGACACTGAGGCCACAGCTGTAGCAAGCTGAGAAAGATGGGTCCTTCAACCAAAGAGCCCAATTGAAGGAATTGCAAATTGGTAAGGACCTTCAACAAAGACTGTAACTTGTTAAGTTAGGTCTTAGCCATTAGAAAGCGTATTTCTACTTCTGTTTG
Organism: Chelonia mydas; assembly: GCF_015237465.2. NCBI lineage: Eukaryota > Metazoa > Chordata > Testudines > Cheloniidae > Chelonia > Chelonia mydas. The sequence goes on from NC_051257.2 coordinate 340,669, forward strand.
TTTGTAACGCTAGCTTTATTTCTTCTACGGTACTTGGTATCATTTAACCTACAGTCCTCTTGTAAACAGAAAACAAGTTTATCAACAATAAACCAACTCCATGCTGTGCTTGAAGGGAAGGATGTACTTATCCCCAGTTAAATTAGTAAGTTAATGTATCTTCATCTCTTTAAAGGAGCAAATAAACTAATATATCTCTGAATGCTTCAGGAGACAGCCGATCATAGCAGAGCACAAGGTTTTGGGAAAATTTGGGATTGGGAGTGTGTTGGGGTCACCTCTGCAAGAAGTAACCAAGAAGTGAGGCTACTGTGTTTTAGGCAGGCTGCTGGGGTCAGAGCAGTGAACCAGGGCTGCATAGCATACAGTCACGGTACTACATGCTTGTATGCTGTCTGGAAGCATTCTGACAAGAGAACCACATGAGGAAAGCAGACTGATGCACTTGGGGTTACAGGGAAGGCAGTGTCACAACTCCTCACTGGTCCGGATTGCAGCCCTGAGTGTGACACCTGTAGCCCCATCTCTTCTGTTCCTTTCCACCACCTTGGTCCTCTGCAAGTGTTTGTCTATCTTATGCTGATACCCTGGGATATGTTGCTCCATCACAGAGTCCTCCTCTCTCCTGATTCATGTTACATGACTGCCCGTTTTCATTTTCTCCCCCTGGCATTACTCCCCTACTCAAGAGCCCAAGGCCCAGTGATAGCTCTGAACTTCTCTGGTGATGGTGGGTGACAGTTTTACTCCCACTAGTAACTGTTCCAGTCCAGGAAGCAGTTCCTAGGTTCTTCTCTTTCACTGCAACAGCAAGCCCTAGCAGGGGCAGGTAGGATGACTCTGTTTCCAGTTGCTTTTAATCTATGAAAACTTGCATGATCTACACTCCAACCTGTGTAGTGGTTTCCTAAATTGCATCCTATTTATACAGTTCCCCTTATTCTTTGATCCCACTCACAGCTGGAAATAGGCCATTTCTCCATCCCACATACCTCTGTAAATGGTAGATCTTGTGTGTGTACTGACCACGTTCTCCATCTCTCTCGTAGGGTTCATTCATCAGAACCTCCACTCCTTCACCTCCACCAGTTTCATTTTTACTGGCTTCTGCCACAGAATACAGCTGTCCCACTTGATACTGAAGGAGTTAAAGACACATTATTGCAATAGTCATAATTTAGATGGTGTCAACATAATTAAACTGCAAGAAGCTGGGGACAAAAATAAATGAGATGTGTCCCACTCCTAACATACAACCATGTCAGATATCAGCCAAAATATAAGCATTGGAAGATGGATACCACTTTTATATTCATTTCCATCTAAGTATCATTTCACTAATGACTTCCCTTAGGAACTCAACAGATAGCTCCCAAGTGTACAAGAAGGAGAATGCAGACAACAGTGATGTTATCCTCCAACCTCTGCCTCAACCTCAAAGAAATCCAATATGTGGAGAAATTTACAGAGGAAACCAGAAGTGGGAGATGAATGGGTGTTTGGCTGCCATTTAGAAAGTGTCAGAAAAACAACAGCTCTGCAGTAGTCAAACCCACACATTTCTATTCACCGTGTATAAAACCAGATAAGATGCATCTGCTGTTCAGGTGACATGCATAACACACACTCCACTAGTTCTCAACAGGCTCTGACATGTATACAGCACTTTGTCATGAAGGATCCCAAGGCATCCTACAAAGGAATTTTCATTATGTGTTTACCAATTAAAGACAGCCATCTGTGGGTGGCTTCACTATTGCAGTCTCTATATAGCTCACTCCTCCCAATGTATCCAAACCTTCTCTCCTGCCGGCATCATAGCCATTTTCAGGCTACTCTTAAAATCCCTTCACTGAATCTCTATTTGCCTCCTGAACCCAACCCAAGCTCCCTGCTCTCACCTTCCAGGTTCTCCACAACCTAGCTCCTCCCCTCCTCTGCTCACTTTACTCCCACCCACATTTTCTCCTTCAGCCCACCTAAGTCCTTTCCCAAAACTCACTTCGAAGAGCCTTACAAAAAGCCTCATTCATATTTAAAAGTCATACTTGAACAAGTTTTAGCTTCCCAAATGACCATATGATTCATATTACCCTTGTTCTCTTCCCCACCACATGTGCCATTATCTTTTGGCTAGAGGGTTATAGTTCAAAATGGTTGAATTTGCCCTAATTACACAGGCCCATTCCTTACTACACCTTCTATAGGCAGGCTCTTTCTGCACTGCACCCTCCTCCTGGCCTTTGGCATTACACTATCATGTAGGATACAGAGCCTTAAACATCCAGTAACATTCCTGCCCAGATCTTTGAGCCTCTTGCAAACACTCAAAATTTGACAGCCTTAGCCCTCTTTCTCCATCAGTACTGGCCACTAAATTCAACACTACTTTACACTGTACAGCCTCTTGCATATAAAGTGTCTCCCAAATGCTTTAAAAAGAATACCAAAAGGAAATTCAGAAGGATAGGGGAGGTAGAAAAGAGGTTAAATGGGATGGAGTCATAAGAGGGAGGATGTTCTGGGTGGCAGGAGCCATAAACGGATAGGCTCTCTCAACATCAGTGGCATGACTATACACAGGAATGGAGAAGAAGGAGTGATCAGACTTGTCAAGAGAGATGTGATCAGGTGAAGCAAATCCATGAAGGATTTTCTGAACTTGATCCTGAAGTGGATCTGGGAGCCAGTGGAGAGGTCTGAGTATTAGGACATTGGAGTATTAGTCTGAAAGGGGATGTTCAAGATGTGGATGGAAAGTGACAGTTCAGAGAGGTGAAAGTATCAGAAGCAAAGGAGTGGTTGACCAAGGCAGTAAATGTAGAGAGCCTATTTGAAAGAACAAAAGGCAGACAGCAAAATGCTAGGTAGACCAAAAAACATTAGCATCATAGCTGATGTGCGCATAAACAAAAGAAATCTAAATGAAGTGAAACAGAGGGATCCACACTACCCAATACCCACTCTTCCCTTACCTAGACAGAGAGCACAGTGTAGCAAGTAAGGAAAAATTAAATTCTGAACAAAAAGGAATAGGGATTAGTCATCGCTCTGTATGCCTAAACTAAGGCCTGGTCTACTTGCACCCTGAGCACTGTAGTTAGGTCAACTTAACCTCTGGTGTAGACACAGCTATGTCAACGGAAGGTATCTTCTATTGACTTAGCTATCCCTTCTGTCAATGCAGGAAGAATCTACACCATGGTGCTGCAGCGCCAGAGCTGTGCTGCTGTGGGTATACATTCCCTCAGACAAAATAAGCAGGGTGGTGATCAAAAAGCCTACAAAACAAAACCAGTAGTGAGAGTGCAGCACTCTCAATTCCAGGCCCAGCAACAGCTGTTTGAAAAGAAGTATTTCCATACCTGCTAAGTTCTTTACCATGGCATCTGACATAAATGCAGCCCGTATGCATTGCAGGCTTTTTCCATCGAGTATTAACAGAACAAGAACAAATTTAGAAAGTAACAGCAAAGATCACCAGTAAGTGAAAGCTGATGGTGTGCCAAGGGTATGTCTAGGTCTCCTTCCCTTGGGTAGCCAGGGACGAGTCAGAGAGCACACCAGAGAAGATTTGCTGAAGTTCAGGCTCACTTCCCAATCCCTTTCAGCAGCACATTTAGCAGAATCATTGTCTTTTTAGAAGGCCTCTGCATAGAAGTGCCCCAGAATAAAAACATTTATTTCTGTAATGATTTCTCCCCGCACTCAGTGAAATGGAAAGTTCAGTCAGAGCACTGCTGCATATGCACACACTGTTGCATTGAGTTGTGCAAACCCTTTACTTCTGAAGTAATTCTGGGCAGCTCCCTCACTGCCACCAACAAACTGGGTCTCATCCCATATCAAAATGCTCCATCTCTTGACTTTTCACACACTGCATTCCTTGTGGTTTCCTGTGGCTGACCCATAAAAGCAGAACACATAGTTCTCTCCGACAGAGAACTCAGTGGAGTTATGAAACAGGAGTTTATTTCAGAGAAGAATATATTGTATTTCCTTTGCAAGAGAAAGTGTCATCAGCTCAGTGACCCCAGCCCTAGAAAGAGCAGATAGAATGGCTTTGCCCGCTCTGCAGCGTGTCTCGGGGTCAGGTCTCCGGGAGGTACAAACTAATCCCTTTTAGTAACAGTCTCTCATTCATTCATTCCTCCTCAGGTATACAAGTCAAAGTTCAAGCCCTAAGAGGATCAGCCCACTGGGCTAGCATCTTTACCCTTTAATCTTCCCTGATATTCCTGATCCTTTAATTCCATTAATACAAGGGTAGGACATCCAGATAAATTTGTCCATTAAATAAGAGCAGATCCCACAGACTCTGCTGGGAAATGTTAACAGAAAAACAGGCTGTGTCCTCCGAAAGTCTGAATCCTAGAACTGCTGGGAAGAGTAGGCACAACACACAAACTTGCTTTCGGAACTCCTGAGAGCTCTCTCTTGACTTCCACAGCCAACCCACAGCAGGGTCTGTGAAAGGCCTCTCATACAGAGATCAGAGTTCACTGTATTAGCAGAATTTCATGGACGAGATCAGAATTCAACACAGCCAGCCCCTTTGGGGAAAAAAGCTGTTCCCTAGAAGCAGCTTAGAACTCAATATGGAAATAAAAGAATCCTTTGTGTTTGGCAAGCTCCTTCCCATGTGAGAGGACAAGGAGGCGGCAGAGAACTTGTACACACACAGCTCTAATCCATAACAACGCTTTCAAAGCAGCAGCTGGTCAGACACCCACACACAGCTGGCCAAGTCCGTGCACCCAGTATTGCAAATCTCAGAAATGGAAAGAGCTCAAACAGCTAGATGGATGCTGGTCCGAGGTGCCCACACGAAAGGGAAGGATTCACTGAAAGATGTAATAGGATAGCTTGTCTGCTCCCTGACAATGAAATATTGTTCCTACAATCCAGATTTTTTTTTTCCAGTCTACATTCAGCAGGCTCATGGTCCAATAGATCCACAATCTGGAAGCTTTTCCTGATATTCAGCCTAAATTCTCACACTTTATTCATACTTATAGTCCTTGAATCATCCTACTTTCTTCACCACAATTGGGACTTCCATAACTTCAGTATTCGTAGGTTGTCACATTCTCACCTTAGTGTCACCTGGCAAAGTTATTTGGTATTCAGCCATTATTCTTTCCTCAGAAGCCACAATTCCTCTCGCCTTCCTGATCATTTGTTTTCTCTCAACTCCCTCGAGTTTGTCAAGATCTTCCTAATAATGAGGTGCCCAGAGGTACACAATATCCCAAGTATATCACATCAGAACCAAATAGACAAACTGTCTTCCCTACTCCAAGCCACCACGCCTCAAAATCACATCAGTTTTTACACTGCCATATCACATACATTGGCACTGGCCCTCAAGCAGCAGTTAATGCACTGGATGTCCAGCTGCCAGGTCTTCCAGGATAGATTTCCATCTATTAAACTGAAGTTGGAATTAGGTTCTCGTCTCGTTAGTCCATTTGTGCTTCATATCTGCCACAATCACAAAACCCATAAACAGTATCACATGTGTCTAGTGAGAGTTTTGTGCATAAGAGTGAACCTATAATAGCAATAAAGGTGTAGTAGTTAATATACCCTACTTTCTGTAGCCTGGAAACTGAACCCTAAGAGCAGCAAACAGCCCGGCCAGCATCCTCTCCCCCAGGATTGGGAGTGCGTAGTCCACCGACCTCATCAGGCATGAAACACAGTGTGCATTCCTTCACCTGGGATTTTGAGAGGCATGGCAATCATGTTCACTCTTCTGTGGCTTTGAACATCATCAAGTTCTTGTAAACAACAAGCACAACATGGGCCCAGATCCCATGCCTTATCAGCTGGGCTAAACAACAGGAAACCGTTCCTGCCAATTGTGTCAGAATGCCACCACCCATCATGAAGGGGCTCCCGCTGAGGGATAGGATAGTGAAGGTCTATCCCAGACCAGCATTTAACTGGGCAATCCAAAGACTCACCGACTTGATATTGCTTCTGAGACTTCCTAGCAGTTACATCCTATTCTCCTTTAGGGCAGCAAGGAGCCAATGGGGAAAGCACCCATTAGCTCCTTCTGCTCCTCACATTACAGGCTTCTAAACAGATTTATAACTGAACTCTTTGGAATTCTGGATTCCTTCACTCCAGATCAACAAGTTCACTCAAGAGTTGACTGCAGGGCATCCTCAAGCTCAGAAGACAACCTTCTCAGACGCAAAGGGTGCCCGAAAGATACAAGTCCTTACATTGCCTGGGGCCTCCACTTTCTACACATACACAACCTACATTTCTAAACATTCATAGCACTGAATAAATCAGCAAGGGGAGGAATAAAACTCCAATAACATATTCACTTTACCCTGATGAAGCTGAATCCCAGTATCAGAGAACTTAGAGAAGCAGAAGTCTGTTAGGTTCCATCCAGTCCAGTCTCCCGGGGGCAAGGGTCAGAAAGCATGTTCTAGTGCTTTGGCTCATCTACTTTGGGATGATCTGGCTCCTCTCAGACAATTCCAGGGCTGGAGTGACCTCACTGTCAGGAAGGGTTTCCTCACATTCAGACTACATTTTCCTTTCATTGATTAAATTCCTTTACTCCTAGTTATAGCCCCTTGGATGCTCCTAAATGACTCCGCGTCCATCTGGATGTTTACATGTTTTGGATACCTGGAGAATCCTATTTCCTGCCAGTCATTGCTGATTCAAGATATACTGCATAATTAACTCTTTCCATCTTCCCTATAACTCATTCTCTCTTCCCCTGACCACTTCTGTTGCGTTTCTGAGTGCTCTTCAGTTTGGGACTGAGATGCCAAATGTTGAGGCAACATTCTAGGTGCAGTCAGATGCCAACTGCCTTTCACAGAAGCAGGATTTCAAAGACTTCAACAGCTTTACCTTGCATAGATGTCACCCAGGAAGGAGAACAATAGAGGACGATTCTCCTCACCCTTTATTAGTTCAGACAAACAGACTTTTTTTTCTTTCTTTTGTGAACTGTTTGAAATACTTTTGCCTGCTGTGATCAGCTCTCAAATGCAGGACCAGAACACACTGTGCATGCACAGCATCACCCCATTTGACCATATGGCCAAAATGTGCATATGGGGGAGGGAAGAGAAATGTGTGCCCTCTTGGGATGGTCTTTAGGGAGAAGGGACTAACATGATGCTGTTTTAGCCTCTAGGGAGCGAAAAAGCTACTAGAGGGCAACAATTCTGTTCTTTTACTACCAGCTATATTTTCAAAGGAATGTGCTACATTCAGCCCCAGAGTTATGTTCAAGATCAGAGAGGAGTACAAGGGCACCAAAAGGGTTGGATTTATTATAGTAGTGACCAAATGGATGGGGTTGCTGCAGTGAGCCAAATCAATCAATCATTGGTTATGCAAGCAAAACTCAGAGCATGTGCCTCTTCAAGTCTGTAGCTGTTTCATTCAGAGAAAGGAAACATACAAATGAAGAGCAGGTACTCACAGCTCTCTCACCAAAAAGCATTAGAAAATTAAAATTAACCCTGGACCTTGACATTTCAAATGAACGGTTTATAGTGAGGCAGCAACAGAGAAATATATCCCGAAAGGAGCCCAGGCCTGGTGAAGCATCTGCTACTGACACGCTTTGGGATTGGAGTCATTTTCACTCCAACTCCTTGGCCACTTTGTGAATGTGAAGGTAGGTCTCTGGAAAAGTATTTATTCCCTGGCAGAATCTCTCTGCAGAGAAGTGGTGCTGAGAGCACAAGGACGGAGGGAAGATAAAAGAGGGGTGCAGTCTCAGAAGTTGGAATTCCAGGGAGCAGAACCAGTTATTTCTCCACAGCTGTCTATTGGCCAGTGAAGAAATAATCAGATCAGCTTCTGCATTATTAACACCCATTCTCAGAATTCCATCTCCTAAATCTGTTAAAACTTAATATAAGGAAAGCCAAAAAGTGGGATGTAATTTTTACAAGATCTGGAAAAGACCTGCTCAGCTGCAAGTTCTATAAAGTGTAGATACGGTGTTCACACTATGGAGTTGGATTAAATGAGTGGGGGGCCCTCTTAAAATTTTCACTGCTGTTGGTCTATAACATGGATTCAGTGCTTTAGGAATTTTAGGGTTTTTTTTTTTTTTGTTTTTTTTTTAAAATGAAACCTAGCTATTTTGTTTAGAAATATGGTTTACATCCAAAGGGAGTTCACTGTGCAGACTTGCAGTCTTCCAAGAAAAAGCAAAGTACATGTATGGCCCAAGAAATACATTTGAAAATAATTAGATAAGAATTTTCAAAACCAAGAAGGCTTGCTTTTTTTATTCACCCTTAATTCATTTAACCCCCTTGAGTTCTCGCCTTCCATGGTACCTAGATATTACAAGTTCCTAGAAATAATTAATTTTTTAAATGCAAGTTATTCCTTCCTAATGAGGAGTGTCTTCTCTAGGTCAATTAGACTATGAATGTTTTTGGAGTAGAGACAGTCTAACTGTGTGAGCACAATGTCAGGACAAACATATTACTACTCTTGGGTAGACATGTATTAACCACATACCTTCTCTGCATTTCACCATGCACACAGCCCCCAATCTACATTGGGAGCATAACCTGCTTTTGACAATGGATGTCTTAGTGGGTCACTTTAGCTAGTGCTGAGAGTGATTTAACTGCTAGAACAGATAGGACAAAACTGCATTCAGCACTGTTCCAGTAATCATGTTCTTGGAGAAGAGATTTGTCTCAACTACAATTAAGCCATTTTCAACATTACTGTGGGGTTGTGAGGGCAGGCGAAGGGAATGAAAAACAGAAGGACCCACTCAGACAATCATGGTCATCAAAAGGCCATTTTTCACAGTGTGAATAGAGCCATAATACTGTGCTGCTGTATAACTGAGAGACAGTTCACAGCTTCAGCATTTACCTGAGCGACAATAACTCATGAGCTGCCACTCAGTGCTTGTCTACTAACATGATGTTAAAAGCCGATGCCCTGTTTAGACTAGGATTTAAGTTGTAGTAGCACACATTTATACTAACAACACACCTAAAATCCTAAACTAGACAAGGCCTGAGGCTTTGTCTACCTGGGCAAAAAAGGTGCGTTTTTCAATTAAGGGTATGTCTACATTTAAAACTCTATGGACGCACAGCTGCGCCACTGTGGCGCTTCAGTGTAGACACTCACTACAGCAATGAGAGGGGTTCTCTCATTACTGTAGTTAATTCACCTCCCTAAAATTCTTCTGTCAACCTAGCACTGTCTACACTGGAGGTTAGGTGATATAGCTACATCTCTCAGGGGGGTGGATTTTTCCTAAATTAACTCAATTGATTTAGAGTAACATGATTGAAAATCCTCTTAACACCTACACAAACACAGTTTAATCTCATTTGAACTCAGCAAGTTATAGTCTAGGGCCTGGTCTACACTACAAAGTTAGGTCAACGTAAAGTAGCTTATATTGACCTAACTCTAAGCATCTACACTCAAATGTAGCTCCCACTGATGTAACTCACCCACCTCAGTGAGAGGTGTAGCACTTAAATCGACGTAGTTAAGTCGATGCAGTGTCAGTGTAGACACTGCATTGCTTATGTCGACTGTTGCTGCCTTTCAGAAGCCGTCCCACAATGCCTCACACTGGCAGTTAAATCAGTGCAAGAACTCCTGGTGAGGATGCACACTGCCGACACAAGGAGCGTAGCGCACATGTGTAAAACCACTTCAATTACTGTGGCGGCTGTATGTTGACGTAACTTAGGTCAACTTAATTTTGTAGTGTAGACTTGCCCTAGGTGGAAAACTTAGGGAATGTCTACACAGGAAAGTTATACTGGTATAAACTAAGGTGTGAATTTAAACCGATATACACTATTATTTCAGACTAAATTAACCAAACTTTTTTGGGGGTAACTTAAACTCCTTCCAAAGTGACATAAGCTAAATCAGCAAGCAAGCAAGCTACTGTTATTCCAGAATAAAAATGTCCACCCAGAGAGTTATACCAGTATAACCCCCCTATTAGTTTAAATTCACACCTGATCTTACATAGCTTTAACTGGGAAAATTTTCCCATGTAGACATGCCCTTAATCTGAAATGTGTTACACTGCATCTACAAAGATGTTAAGTATGTTTTCAATCAAGTTAAATTTATTTGACTGAACATTTCTTGTACTGTGATGTTTAAAAATCATAACCGCTGGTCATGGTTAACCATATGGTGGACAACAGGATTGACCATAACAAACTGACAATTTTAAACACAACAGTCCTCATCTACACTGAAGGTTTAACGTTGTTAGGTAACACGTTTTAACACAATTACATTTTCTACTGTAGAAAAACCCAGATTAAAAGGAACCTCAGAGATTCATTAAAGCTTCCTCACCTTAAAAGAAAAAACAATTATATTAGACAAAGAAGGAAGCTGTGCTTTGGAACAATCTGGCAAATCCAAGTTTATTATTAACTTCTCTAGGAATTGTAATTCATGGATCTGAAAGCACTTTACAGGAGGAGGGACAATATCATTAGCCTCATTTTAGAGATGGGAAAACCGAGGTACAGATAAGTTAAATGATTTGCCTAAAATCACAAACTGAGTCAGCGGAAGAGCTAGGTACACAAACCCGACTCCTAGTCCTCGGTCTTAATCATTGGATCATACTGTTTCATATGCATTTCTTTCTTGCATTTCCTCACTTTTGTCAGCTGGTCAATCATAAGCTTAAACATTGTTTTGTTTAAACAAAAGTCCTGAAGAGGAAGTGGCAGGAAAAGGACTTACCTCCTCCACAGACACAGGCAGAATGACACGACTGCAAGAGAACACAAAACAGGAAATGAACTACAGCCCTTGTAACTTGCACCACTTAGAACACACAAATGTTTCACACTGCAGACATAGCCAGGAACAAGTGTTGCTGCCTCCCGAACTCTGCTAGCTTGGGTTTATCTGCATGATATACCAGTTTCCTTCTAACCTACCACAGTGTCTTTCCCAGTGTTTCCTGCCTTCCATTGGTCAGGTAACTCACAAAATGGCTTAATACCAAATCCATAAGCGTAAGTGAAATATCCTAATAGCAATCTTTGTATAAACATAAGGGCTATCTTCTCAGAGTACTTTATAAATCACACAAATCACTTCACCCACCACTGAATTCCAGCAGCTGTTTAACAGTGTACAATGACAGTAGTTTGCCAAGAAGTAAAAAAAGTTCCTAGAGATAGCAGACTATATTGGGGAGAGGTATTTAGAGAGACAGTATAATTATCTTAGTACATTCCAGTTCCTTATCCTTGCAAGACATTTCACAGGCTTTCTAATAAAGCAGCAAGGACCACGGTTTTATGTCTCATCCAGTACAGCACACCATGTGCCACTGCTAGAGCACTGTTTCAATGCTGGAGGAAGAGTGACCTTTACGATCACAAACACCACTTCCTGTTGTACCCTCTGGCTTCCTTAGAGGTCTCCTATGGAAAAACTGATCAGGCTCAACTCTAACTGGGTTGTAAGATCTGATAAATCTGGTAATAAAAGCGTAATAAGTGAACAAGGCTCACTCAGAGGGCCAGCTTCCCAATTCCTCCCCCATAGTCCCTGTCTTCATGGGTCATGAGCAAGTATCACAATAAAAACTAACAAATAAAATAATCAGAATAAGCTCTTGTATAACACTTTTCATCAGTAGATCTCAAAGAGCTTTATAAAAGAGGTCAGTGTCTTCATCCTCATTTTACAGATGGGGAAACTGAGGCAAGTTGAGCTTAAAGAGACTTGCCCAAGGTCACCCAGCAGTCCGGTGGCACAATTAAGACTAGAACCCAGGTCTTCTGAGTCCCAGTCCAGTGCTCTAACTACTAGACTTCACATTAGTTCTTCTGTTCCCTCTATACCAATAAATATTCAACTCAGCATTTGCCAGCTCCCCAACGGTGTTCTGGTTGGTGGGAATAACACTTAAGGGATCTATAGCAAAGAACAGAATAACCTTCAAAAAGCAAGAAGAGACCAGCAATTATGGGAAATCTGAAGGGGGTCTGAGGTTTCCTGCTGTGCTCACAATTTCCACAGAACTGCTGACTACACCTGGAATTCCCTCCCTTGCCCACCCACTCTTCATTCTAATTCCTCCTTCCAGGATGCCCACCAATACCAGCTCGCTTCAGTAAAGGCACAGTCACCTATGCATTAGGTGCTTAAAGAAAAAGGGCTGTGCTCTAAATTCAGACCATCCTCTGGGTCTCCCAATGCACTCTCTCTCTCTAGTCTGAGTGGTCTTTCTATTCATATTGTAAGATCTTTTGGGTAGTGACTAATGTAAAGGTAACTCTGCATTCAGTAAAGGATAAAACAGAAATTACAGCTGACCTGAAACACGGACAGGTTAAGATCACAGAGATATTTTCCAGAATATAATAGAGCACCAAATGAAGGAGTTAAATACAAATAGGGATATGGTCAAAAATAGAAACTACAGATGTCTATATAGCAATGAAAGAAGCTTCAGAACAAAGATAGATGAACTACAATTGCCTGGTAATGGAGTAGGAGCTTGACATAATAAGCATTACTGAAGAACGATGAGATGACCACAAAAACCCACCACCACCACCCTTAATTATGACCTGGACACAAATACCTGAGTATAAACTATACAGGAAGCCAGATTAGGTCAGAGGTGGAGGGATAGCTTTATACCTAAAATATTCCAAAGAATCCAGTAATCTGAGTGGAGAAGACCTGTACAGTAAAAAACGTAATGTATAAAAATCAAAAGTCATAAATATACTAAGAAGGTAATACCACCAGCCTCCAGATCAGGAAAAGAATATTGAGCGCACAATGTTGAAGGACACCAAAGAGGCAACTAAATCCGATAAAGTAGGAATAGTGTATGATTCCAGCTACCCATATAGAGAAGCAATTTCTTATTACCTTAAAAGTTTGCTTTTTGGAACATAAGAGACTATCCTTGACTAAGTCTTAAATCACATGCAGAAGTTGATTCAAAGTTGTAACCACAGTTTAGCCACTAAGTAATTATACTGTGGTCACTATTAAGTACAACATCGCTGGGGGAGGCATTGTACCAAAAATTAGTACAGTGACAAAACTCAAAGAGGGTTTCTAAAAAGTGATGATGCTAGTCAAAAAGATCCAAAAAGGTCAAAACAAACGAAGCTAAAATCCTTAGATTGATCAACCATAACAGTCAAAGAGCATACATCCCCCCCCTCTAAAAAAGGACTCAGAAAGGAAGAAACCCACCGCCATGATTGAATAGCAAGGTTCAAGAGGTTTTTCAAGCCAAATGGGTATTCTTTACTAAGCAGAAATCCAACCTGAGTGAAACCAACAGAAAGGAACACACTATGGCAGGTAAAAGAGAGGAAATTTGAAGTGGTAAGAGGACATTTGAAGAGCTAGTAGCCAAAAACACAAGAAGGACCAACAAGAAATTATTTTATAGCTATAGCAGAAAGCTTGTGAGAGTCTGTGGATCTACTGCTTTATCAGGGAGAAAAGGGAACAGTTAAGGAGAAGAGGACATTGTAGAGAAGTGAAGTGATTTCTTGGCATTACTCCTCACCACAAAGGATGCTGAGGAGCTATCTGTTCCAACCTACTCTTTTCAGGTAATAGAGAAGTGCTGTCAAACACTGAGGTATCAAAACAAAACAAAACAAAAAAAAAACACTACTGCAACAAACTGACCAATTAAACAAGGCACCAGACCCAGATGGTACCTGCCCAAGAGGTCAGGAAAATGTTAAGAATTAAATGACTGAATATTTTTATTAGCAGTGCAATCTCTTTAAAATCACTTATTACATCAGAGAGTAATGGAGAGTGGAGAGTAGCCAATGTTGTACTTATCTTTAAAATACCTACTAGGGGTAATGATGGGAAGATCAAACAGATGATCTTTACTTCAGTACAAGGTAAATTGCCTGAAATAATTAAGCAGAATTATGAAACATATAGACAGATGCACATAAATAGGGATAAGCCAGTGCAGCTTCTGTAAGAGGAAAACTGATCTTTCAAACCAACTAAAATTCTCTGAGTATGTCAACAAAATAGTGTTGAAAGAAAAACTGATTATCCGGCCTTCCAAAAAAATCTTTGATAAAGTCCCTCATGAGAGCTATTAAGGAAACTAGTACGACACATGAGGTAAAGTACTATGATAACTTAGAAACTGGCTAAGTGATAAAAAAGACAAATTAGAGTAAGTGGTCAGTTTTAAATATTGCAAAGAGCTGATACCAGAGTATCCCGACGTTCCATAACAAGACAAGTGTTACACATATATTTATTATCCAGATATGGGGGGGGGGGGGGGGGAGTGGTGAGGAGGCAAAAATTTGCAGTGACACAAATTAAGCTTAGTCAAGACTAAAAACAACTGCAAGGACCATCAGAGGAACTTAAAGATAATTGAATGGGCAGTACAGTGACAGACTGAATTTAGTGTTGAAAATGCAAAGTAATGTATATTGAAAAGAATAATTTGAACAATTCAGTCACATTACTAGCTTCTAAGTTAATTGTAACTACTCAGGGAAGAGATGTGAGCATTACAGTGAACAGCTCAACATGTAGCAGTAGTCAAAAGAGTACTCAAAATTTTAGGATGCATAAGGAATGGGACGGAAAAATGCTATGTTTGGTCCAAGTCACCCGATCTCAAAAAGGGTGTCACAGAAAACACCTGTACCGATGAGCAACAAAAGTTAGAGGGGCCAGGGAAAGTTCCACATTATGAGAGATTGAAAAGATTGATTGTTTGGTTTATAGAGAAAACAAATAAGAACAGGTATACAAAACAATGAAAGGACTGAAGAAGGTAAACTGGGTGCTCCATTTCCCCTCTCTAACGATACAAAAAGAAGGGCCATTCAATTAAACTGAAAGGCAGGATTTTAAAAAAGACAGCAAAGTATAAGTAGTCTGCTGAATTCATTGCCACAAGACGGAAGCGAAGACCTTAGCTGGACTCAAAACAGATTAGTTATTTATATGGATAATGGCCCAGATCCTCAAAGATATTTAAGTACCAAACTCCAATTGACTTCTGAGGATCTGGACTATTGAGAATATCCACACTTACAAGATTAAAAAAAGAAAGCTTGTAAACCCTCATACTTCAGGTATAAACCAACCTTTGATAGTGGGTTAAAAAGAAACTGTCCCTATAAAGCAGTTTATTCTTTGAGTCCAGTACATGGATTCTTTTTCTTACACTTCCGCTGAAGAATCTAGTTGCAACCACTGTCAGAGATGGGATAGAGGACAAGATAGTACACTGGCCTGACTGTTAATCTTCCTTTGTGTCTTGGACAGAACAGAGTTCACTAATAGCGTTTTAATAGAAAGAAAAGGAGGACTTGTGGCACCTTAGAGACTAACACATTTATTTGAGCATAAGCTTTCGTGAGCTACAGCTCACTTCATCGGATTCATTCAGTAGAAACAATTAGCTTGAAATATTCAAGACCAAGAGGGAAAAAAAACTATTAAAAGTATTGGAAAGGTAGGAGCTCTCCTGATGAGAGAGAAATGGTCAAATCAGAGTCACTGTAGGAGAAGGGCTCTCTCAGCAGGCCAATGCTGGATCGCTCATTCTGCTGCTTATATTACACCTGCAGGACCTGTCTATTGTCCTCAACAGACTCATGACTTTAAGCTACCCTCAGCTCTACGGCATCTCTCTCAAAGGACCTATAGTGTTATAGACTCAAATATCCACACAGCCAGAAAGCAAAATCTGCACTAATTTAGTGACCTTCACCTTACTCCGCCCCCAAAGAGCTGCAGCACTCTCGCAGTTATAGTGAACTGTCCCCAGCTTCATTCACACTCGCACACACGCACACGCGCGCGGATACGTCTGAGGGGTCAGTGTCACTGTTACATCACGGGGGCTCCCTGCCGCGTCCTGCCAGTGTCAAGAGCGCAGCAAAGCGCTGAGCGGGGTCCACAGGCAAGTCCCCCTCAGCCCCTTTCGCCGCCGCCCACAGGGCCCTGCTCCTCCGAGGCCACCCTTCGCCCCGGGCGCCACCGCCCCCCGGCGCGCGAGAAAGGGCCCAGGCGGGGGGAAGAAACGGAGCCTCCCCGGGTTGCCGGAGCGATCCCCCAGCGCCGGCAGAGAGGCCGGGCACTGCCCGCGGCAGGGACCCCGACGCGCTGCGCCGCCGGGCCAGCCAGGAGGGACACAGCGCCCCGCAGCCTGCCCCAAGCTAGCCGCGCTGGCCGACTCCTGCCCCGGCCTCGCCGCTAACCGGCACCTAGACCCCCGGCCACGGGGCAGGGACCTGACCGCGGCCCGTAGGCACCAGGCTTCACCGGGCAGGGGGCCCGGCTCGGCGGGCAGAAAGCTCCCCTTCCTCCCGGCCTCCCGACAGCCCGCGCGAGGGACGCCTGTCCAGCGCAGCGCCCGCCGGCTCCGCGGCCGCACTCACTACTCCTTGATTAGCACCATGGCGGCCCCGCCGCCGCAGCGTCTCCCGCCCGCTCCGGCTCGCGCTGAAGGTGACAGGCGCCTCCCGGCCGCTCCACTGCGAACCGCACCGCGCAGGGGGAGCGGAGCGTTTCTGCGGCAACCATGCGTCACGCAAACGTACCGCCCTCATCATCGCGTGGAGGCGCGATCCTCCGCAGTGCCCCGCCCACTCACAGCCAACCTTAAGGGGACCGTCGCGGGTGGGTGGTGTCCAACGCGCATGTGCGCGGGCGGCGCCTGGCTAGGCGGGAAGGAAGGCTCACGGTCGAGGGCTGCCGAGCTCCTGGGTTCTGGCCGCGGGAGTCGAAGCTCGAGCGCTAGCAGCACCCCGGGGCGTCACCTTGCCCTGATAGGCCCGGGGCCTGCCACAGGGCTTGGTCGGGTCGGGCCGGGCCTGAGGAGAGCCGGCCTCGCCCCTCGCAGCCGCGCCGCTCAGCCCAGAAGCTACCGACAGAGATGGGGGCGGGAGGCACGCATAGCACAGGAAGCCGGAGTCCAAGGTCAGGGTCGCCTCTAGGTAAACCATGGACAGGCCGTTCCCCTCAGGGCCAGGGCTGGCCCCGCCCAAGTTCCCTGGGGCGAGGCGGCTCTGCTGGGAGGTGTGCCAGGATGCTCCTTCGGAGGCTGGGTAATCCCGTTTTCTGCTCCTCCCAGGGGCAGCCCTATTGACAATGTGGAAGAAAAATGCAGTCTGCACTCTTAGGTTGTTTGCAACAAGTTGGAGACCATTTATTCTCAAGCAATTGCAAGCGGGGGAGGGCGCATGGACAGGGATTCCCCCTTCCTGGGCAGGTCTCCGCCTGATAAACAGTTAGGGTCAGCATTTATACCTTTTGTTACATACAGTAATGATCAACTGCTGCGTCTTGTTTATACATATTCCTTCCTGATATCTTACTTTTTCTCAGCAGTTCATGCTACAGTCTGCGTTCTGTTCTTACCTAACACAAGCTCAAACAGCATCTCTTACAGTTTTCCCACTTGCCCAGGCCCTGCCTTAGTCTTGCGTTATTAGAGTTAGCCTGATTCTTGCTCTATAAGATATCTGCGTCCAAATCCCCTTTATCCCTTTTTCACTTCCCCACTCCCCCCTTTTGTGCTTCTAGCACAACTATCAGTCTTAAACCTCCATTTTCATCAACCCTTGTGTCATAAATATAAAAGGAAGGGTAAACACCTTTAAAATCCCTCCTGGCCAGAAGAAGAATTCTTTCACCTGTAAAGGGTTAAGAAGCTAAGATAACCTCGCTGGCACCTGACCAAAATGACCAATGAGGAGACAAGATACTTTCAAAGCTGGAGGGTGAGAGAAACAAAGGGTCTGGGTCTGTCTGGTGAGGCTTTTGCCGGGGACAGAACAGGAATAGAGTCTTAGAACTTAGTAAGTAATCTAGTTAGATATGCGTTAGATTATAATTTCTTTAAATGGCTGAGGAAATAAGCTGTGCTGAATAGAATGGATATTCCTGTCTTTGTATCTTTTTGTAACTTAAGGTTTTGCCTAGAGGGATTTTTCTATGTTTTGAATCTAATTACCCTGTAAGGTATTTACCATCCTGATTTTACAGAGGTGATTCTTTTTACTTCTATTAAAATTCTTCTTTTAAGAAACTGATTGCTTTTTCCTTGTTCTTAAGATCCAAGGGTTTGGATCTGTTGTCACCTATACAAATTGGTAAGGATTTTTGTCAAGCCTTCCCCAGGAAGTGGGGTGCAAGGGTTGGCAGGATTTTGGGGGGAAAGACGTTTCCAAACAGGCTCTTTCCTAATAAAATAAACCTGGTTAGACGTTGGGTGGTGGC
Organism: Chelonia mydas; assembly: GCF_015237465.2. Taxonomy (NCBI): domain Eukaryota; kingdom Metazoa; phylum Chordata; order Testudines; family Cheloniidae; genus Chelonia; species Chelonia mydas. Next base: position 358,963 of record NC_051257.2, read on the forward strand.
AGCGAAAGTCCAAGGGCAAAAGGTAAAATAGTTTGTAGCTTGGGGAAGTTTTAACCTAAGCTGGTAAAAGTAAGCTTAGGAGGTTTTCATGCAGGTCCCCACATCTGTACCCTAGAGTTCAGAGTGGGGAAGGAACCTTGACACCTTGTATTTCTGATTTTAGATCAAATGGTTCAGCCTCCTGGGCTTTGGTTGGATGCAATGACAACGCGCGGTTAGTATGAACAAGGAAGGTGGTGTAGTAGTAGTAGTAAAGGATGTAATAATAACAACAGCATAATCCTAAACTGAACAACAATAAAAGCATTAACATTCCTAGTGTAATATGATGGGGTTGTTTTATAGCCTTAGTTACATAGCACAATGCATTACAATTAGTACATAATGTAGACACCTATAGGCTATATGAAAGGCATATTTTTCAATTTGATATATATTTTGAAGCATATGAATTTGACCTTGTAATTCAGAGATTTCCCAGATCTCTGGTAGGAATGAAAGCAAATTTTGGAACCGGTCTGGTACTAAGGCTGTCCAGTTAAAGGGTATCTGAAACCTAAGGGCTGATTGTAGGATTCTATCCGCAGGCCAATAAATAATACGATTGCCCTCAGCAGTAGTGAGACTAAAATGTATGTCTTGCAAAGTGGTGGCCTTAACATACACACAACTGTCATTAGCTTGGAAGAGCAGGTGTCTTGTCAGGGTAGTTCCTTGTTCCATACCTTCCCAACAAATGTCATGAACAGTGACAACTTCCCCTGGTTTCAGTGTTCATACACACTGAAGCTGTGGGGGTTCTAAAGGCCAGAGTGTCCATTGACTCCCTATCCCTATCCAAACGTTGGGTGTTACTCCAGGAGCACTGACTACAAATTGGTTAGGCATACCAGGTAGTTTAATTTCCCAAATGTCTCTGTGAATTATCCAATCCCACATGCATCCTCCCCACAGACCGCAGGATTCAGTATGTGGGGGCCCACTTCCCTCCAGTCGGTCCGTATGCTTGGAAGGAGCACTGAGAACATCTGCACTTCCTCCCAGAAAATCTCCAAGTACGTCTCCATGGCCACAGATCAGATGATACTCCTGAAGTATCTGTAAGGGCAGTGGGCCAAGCCTGATGCTCCAGATCACTCTGAATGGCCATGAGCTAGTCATTCAGGAAATCCTAAATTTCTGAACAAGCCAGATCCCACTGCAGTGCCTTCCCAGCCTCAGTGATATTTAGCACCATCATCATCAGAAGTTTCTGGGTCATTGAACTAAGGGTGGAGATAACACGTAATTCACCAACTCCAGCCTGTATCTGGGTTAACTGTGCTCCAGTAATAAGACCTGTGGCTTTTTCCAACTGTCCTAATTTTTCTTTCTGTTGTTGGCCTTTATAAATATTCCAAATTGCAGCTGCGCTATTGGCACCATCCCATAGGTGTCCAGCCAAGTCCTCTTCTTTCTAGAGGAAACCCAGGCCCTTTGCTGTGCTAACCTAATGGCAGCCCCTTTTGAGCAATTAGGATATGTAGAGGTGACCTGAAAACTGGATAAGGGCAGCGTGAATTTTATAGTCCCGAGTGTAGTATTAATCACAGTCCATCGGTATCCTAACACATCTCTCTTTGGTGAAGTACCATACCACATCTGTTGGCTAAACACTTTCATGTACTTCCAAGAGGCATTAGCATTAATAGCATAGGAAGGGGTATATTGTAATATGGTGCAGGTTAAATTATTAGTTACTGGGATTATTTCAGTACAGATAAAATTTCCGGTGGCAGAACAGACTCTTTGGGTATACGTTTGATTATTCACTAATTGGGTGACCAACTAACAATAAGGGCCTCTTTCATCTAACATACTGCAGACTCTAGGAACGGCCATCATATCTACCTCGCTATAGAACCCATTAATCTCAATTTTCAGTTCTTAGTGCTCATATGTAGTGATATCACATATTTCTATTTCCACCGACCCGTTTATTCTCCACTCAATTGTTCGCTCATATGAACTATTCTGAACCTTAAAAAATAACTTTTCTGAACAAAATTTCAGTAAATCACTAAGCTGTGAAGGCCTTGGCCATTGAGTTTCATTAGAATATACAGTATTGTCTGTATTTGGGTAAATTACAGGGGTGGTGGCAAAGGTGCAGTGGATGGTGGGGGTAACGTTCGTGGCAGCAAGGTGTCTTTGGTATTCGTCATCAGGAAGCCAATTAGGGAGTGCAGTACATTCTGATGGTACTTGTCTGTAAGCACAAAGCCCAGATCCTGGAAGAAATCCAAACCACCACTCTACTCCACATTCCCAAGAACGGTCCCTGCAGTTCCCTCCCTGCCAATATACAATACTCAGTTTCCTCCACCACGGCCAATTTTTAATGTCCTTTGTCATCAGGAATTCATGGACCTCGGTGGTTTAATCAGAGCGAGTGTTCCTTCTCTCTTGGAACAGTCGTGGTTTAGCATTATACAGGGGAGAGGTTACTAGCACATCACTCTGTAATGATTTGGTTCTTGTAGCGAAATCCAAATGCATGGTAGTTCTGTCAGTGACAAGGGAGAGGTTACTAGCACTTCACCTTGTCCTTTTCTCTTGCAATCCAGAAGGAACAGCAGCACCAGAAGGAGAGAGAGGCCAATCATCAGTCGGAGAGTCATCTCGAGATGGAGGGGGCTTTTTGCAGTGAGAAGCATGGGTCCAGGCAGTCAGTCCTTGGCACTTCACAGCGGTGTTGGTAGTTAACAGGATTTGGTAAGGGCCTTTCCAGCGTGGGGTCAGGGCCGTCTTTCGCTGATGGACCTGTATGTAGACCCAGTCTCCTGGTTCCAGCGAGTGGCAGGGGTGCTCAGGATCCTTGGGTAGTGCGTCTTTCACCTGTGTATAAAGAGACCTAACACATTTCATTAGTGCCTGACAATAATTAAGAATTGTGTCATCCATTAAATGAGTGTCCATCTGGCCAAGGGTCAGTGGAGGCACTGCCGGAAGTCGCATCGGGTGCCCTGTCAGGATCTCATGAGGGCTGAGTCCAGTCTTTCGATTGGGAGTGGCCCTCATGCTCATCAATGCTAATGGAAGGGCATCTGGACAATTTAAGTTTGTCTCCACACAGATCTTAGCCAGTTTATTTTTCAGGATCCCATTCTGACGTTCCACTGTCCCAGCAGATTGCAGGTGGTGGGGACAATGGGATTGTGTTGGATCCGCAAGGCTGCACATAATTCTTTTATATGTCCAGTAAAATGAGTACCCCAATCACTGCTGATACCAACAGGTATGTCAAACCTTGGTATAAAATCCTTAAGCAAAATTTTCACAACAGTCTTGGCATCTGCCCTTCTGCAAGGGAAGGCCTCAACCCAGTTTGAAAATACATCAACTAAAACTAACACATACTCATAATTACAACATTTAGACATTTGAATAAAATAAATCTGAATATTTACAAAAGGTTCCCAGGGAGGGGGATGCGCTGCCTGCCTAACTTTAACAGCTTTACCAACATTGTGCTGCTGGCAGATTGTACATTGTTGGCAACAGTGCTGGGCCACAGAGGAAAAATCCGGTGCAAACCAGTCTCGTTTAACTACAGCAGTCATCCCCCCTTTGCTCACATGCACTCCGTAGTGCACGTGAGCAAAATAGGGTAAGAGCACCCTGGGCGCAGCCAGGCAGCCGTCTGGGAAGCGGAAAGGCAATCAGGATGTAAAATGCACCCAGCAATACTCCAAGAACGTTTCTCAGCTTTTGGCGCAGCTTCTGTCACGTAATTAAAACCTTAGTATTCCCTGACAGTATCTAAAATACTTTGTATTCCAAGTTAAAACAAGTATCTGCAGTTTGGTTTAACCTTTCCATTTGGTTTTGAACTAGGCTGTCCTGTAGAAAAATTAAACAACACAAGACAAAAGACAAAGCCACAAGACAAAACACCACAAGGACATAGAACACAAAACACAATTTCTATTGTGCCGGTAAATGCTTGGTATGTTGGATTGCTCTTTAGCTGGCATCAGCTTTCTCTGATTTTCTGAAAGACGAAAGAAAATATTTCTACCCCTTCTGGGGCAATCAGTCATTGCTTAAAATATTACTTTCTTATACAAATACCCTTGCAGATTGCAGGCAAAACAGAGGAATTACCCCCATATTTTTCTGGTGTTTGTTTCATAGGCAGGCCAGCTTTCAGTGACTTTTACCTTTATCAGTTGGGTACTTTGCATTAACTCAGATGTTTTCTGGCTTGCTTTTGGATCCAGAGCCATTCACAGATTTAAAATTTTTACTTAAAGGGACACAAGTAACTTTTACCAGGAGTTCTGATTGCCTTTTACTTGTAACTCCTGCTTTCAAAACACACAGCGATGTAAAAAGGAAAACACCTCCTATTGCAGCCCCTTGGAGCCTAATAGGCTTTTAATTAAGTAGCATTGTGTACTTACATTCCTTTCACCCCTTCTACAATATACACTGCACGTGTTCTTTTCCTTAACATCCCCTTTATACATTTTGGGCGGTTAAATTCCAATAGACACCCCTTATGTTCTTTTAGCTAATCTGACTAAAATATTCATAGCCAAATGATTTCAATCAAATAGTCTCTTTGCCTGGATTTATTTACAGACATTTCTTTGGAAAAGGGCCCATTTTTCCTTCAGAATGGCTGCAAAGAAACCAAGAATTTTTTCTTTTTAGCGTTTTTACAAAATCCAATTGATAATTCCCTCCAACAACTACAGAGTTAACCTTTCACTCTCTTTCCTTAAATCACTTGCTTATTCTCCCAAAACGACACCCCAGTCAACTCAGATTTTTACCATTCAAATGATTGTTCCAGGGGGTTAAATTCCCCATGCCTATACTTACTGCTTTCCCTTAGTCCTGCCACCATGCCCCTCAGGGCTTCCAACCGGGTTTTCCATTTTTTTTTCTCTGCCTGCCTGGGTCCGATCCTTTTTTCCTTGCTGCACTGTCCCTTTCCCTGGGCACAGGCTTTGTTTCACTACCAACTTAGCAAGGTGGGTGGGCTCCTCAACCAGCTCCCACCCCTACTGGTCTCTTTTCTTAAACATTCTCATTCACAAGGGCTACCTGAGTCCTCCCCATGAGGCTTGCCACCTGGTCAAGGTTCCTCCCCCACTCTGAACTCTAGGGTACAGATGTGGGGACCTGCATGAAAAACCTCCTAAGCTTATCTTTACGAGCTTAGGTCAAAACTTCCCCAAGGTACAAAATATTCCACCCTTTTGTCCTTGGATTGGCCGCTACCACCACCAAACAAATACTGGTTACTGGGGAAGAGCTGTTTGGACACGTCTTTCCCCCCAAAATACTTCCCACAACCTTGTACCCCACTTCCTGGACAAGGTTTGGTAAAAAGCCTCACCAATTTGCCTAGGTGACTACAGACCCAGACCCTTGGATCTTAAGAACGATGAATAATCCTCCCAACACTTGCACCCCCCTTTCCTGGGAAATGTTGGATAACAAGCCTCACCAATTTGCATAGGTGACCACAGACCCAAACCCTTGGATCTAAGAACAATGAAAAAGCATTCAGTTTTCTTACAAGAAGACTTTTAATAAAAATAGAAGTAAATAGAGATAAAGAAATTCCCCCTGTAAAATCAGGATGGTAGATACCTTACAGGGTAATTAGATTCAAAACATAGAGAACCCCTCTAGGCAAAACCTTAAGTTACAAAAAAGATACACAGACAGAAATAGTTATTCTATTCAGCACAATTCTTTTCTCAGCCATTTAAAGAAATCATAATCTAACACATACCTAGCTAGATTACTTACTAAAAGTTCTAAGGCTTCATTCCTGGTCTATCCCCGGCAAAGACAGAATATAGACAGACCCACATACACTTTGTTTCTCTCACTCCTCCCAGCTTTTGAAAGTATCTTGTCTCCTCATTGGTCATTTTGGTCAGGTGCCAGCGAGGTTACCTTTAGCTTCTTAACCCTTTACAGGTGGGAGGAGATTTCCTCTGGCCAGGAGGGATTTTAAAGGGGTTTACCCTTCCCTTTATATTTATGACACAAGGGCTACCTGAGTCCTCCCCATGAGGCTTGCCACCTGGACAGAACACACAGACAATTGGCGTTTTAACTGTTCAGTTTTCTCTAGCTGCCAGGTACACATCTCTTCCCTTTTCCCCAACTCTTCTTATTGCCCAGTCCTGCTATGACCGGGGGTAGACTCACCTGCACCCTTTCCCCGTAGACCGGGGGGGAGAGGAGGAATGCTAAACCTCTCTCTGGTTCTCAGGCATACTGTGACTGAGAGTGGGGCTCACCTTTAATTATGCAGTCCTCAACGTAAAATACCACCAGTGCTAGGCAAACCAACGTGAAATGTCAAGGGCAAAACAGAGAGATGATGTGCACTCTGCAGAGCGCCCCCCTCCACAGTTCTTCACCAAAACTGTGACAGATTTCTGTTACCAATCTACGTGTGCCTCAGTTGATCAGGCTAAGACTGCAGGATCGTAGGGGCGGAGACGAAGAGAACACACCATGTGACTAAATTTTAAAGCTTCATTAATAAAATAATAAACAGTGATGAGTGCGGGAACTGCTTTCACGTCACTCAAAGGAAGGAAGAAGCGAAAGTGCTCAAACCCTGACCCACTTTCATACTCACAAACATGCTGCCCAGGCTGGCCAGGCCCGGGGGTAGGAGAGACAGAGAGAGAGAGGGGGGTGGACGGGAGGTTATCCTGTGCACAGGTTGTCCAGAGATACACTGCAAAAATCTCCAACTTGCTTCCGCTCTTGGGAGGGTTGGTTTTTTTGTTGTTTTTTTTTTACGCCCTGGGGTCTCTTGGATCTTCCCTTTCAGAGACCTTTGCTCGGTATTCCAGTCCAGGCTGGCTGCCAGTGGCTTCTTCAGTGTCCGCAAACCGCACCGGCTCCAAGGTTGCAAAGGCAGACTGTTGGGTCTCACTGGGCAGCCAATCTTTGCAAATGTAATCTCAGTCCTGCAACTTGTTTTGCCTGTGTCTATATTTTTCACATCCAGCTGGGGTTGAAAGGCGTGTGTGTGTGCGTGCGCTTGGCATGGTCTGTGTCGATTTTTGACCTTGAACGCAGAGCAGCTTTCTCTTTATCTCTAGGCCAAGCTGACTTTTCAAATTAACCCATTCCTTTCCCTCCTCGCTTTCAGCCTTAACTAATTGGGGATATAAAGGAGCAGAGGGAGTTGCTCGGGTAGGGAGGCATCCGGATGCTTTGCATTTAGTTTTCAAATCCTGTACTTGTTTTTAAATTTTTCCTGGGAGTCCTTCAGACTCCGCACACGAGACTCGTGAGTCTCTTTGTGGCTTCCTCCCACCAATAAACAAATTTCTCCCACTGTATGTCAGAGGCTTTTGGTGATGTAAGGGTTCCTCTGAGGTATATGATTTTATCTAGATCGAAGGTACCTTCTAGTGAGAATTGTTTAGATGGATTATCATGCGTGGAAAAATTCCAATTTTCTAAATACCTGCAGGTCCTAGGACCATAATGCACATGCATATAGTACGCAGGGGTGCCCTTCGGTGGTGTAGGAGAATTCTTACTGTCCCCAATGCATTTTGCAGTCACACAGGGGAGTATCCTGTCCGCTCAATGGCTCATAGGGGACCCCTGACCATTTGGCAGCTCATAAATTAGGGAAGATTTTCACTCACACCCCAGGAAAGGGTCCACTGGGTCACAGTTTCCACCGACTAGCGGCTTAAGTCTGGACCTGGTCAGTGGCTCATAAGTAAGGAAAATTCTCCGCTGGGTCACAAGGTTTGGCTGACCCCCCTTGCTTTCAGAACTCCCACCTGGGGTAGCCCTGGGGCAGCTGGAGTCTGCTTAAGTCCTGGACCTGGTTAGCGGTTCATACCCCCCCTTCATTCATTCATACACACACATTCATTCCCCATACCCTGATGCATCTCATTTAACAATAACCTTAATTCTTTATGTCCGGACTTAATACAACCTTTCCCTTATTTGAGGCGGCAAAAACCCCTCAGCACCGATACATTAACTTTATTGAGGGTGGCAAGACTAAATCCTCGGTACCACTTCAAACTAACCTTATTAAGGGCGGCAACAGTTCCTCAGTACCGCTTTGCATCTGATCTTGTTGCTTAATCAATAAGTTTGCATGGTGTAAGCTCCAAAGGGACAGACGGCCCCACAGGCAGTCCTCCTCCAATACCCCAATAGAGATTTCAAAGGGTCTCTTACCTCTGTTGTGATGCCATGGGGTTCGAAGGGGAACGGTCTGCAGTAGCTACCGCTGTCTCAACCAGGCATTGCCATCCAAGTCACGGCACCAGATTGTGGAAGAAAAATGCAGTCTTCACTCTTAGGTTGTTTGCAACAAGTCAGAGACAATTTATTCTCAAGCAATTGCAAGGGGGAGAGTGCACGTGGCCAGGGATTCCCCCTTCCTAGGCAGGTCTCCGCCTGATAAACAATTAGGGCAAGCATTTATACCTTTTGTTACATACAGTAACGATCAACTGCTGCGTCTTGTTTATACATATTCCTTCCTGATATCTTACTTTTTCTCAGCAGTTCCTGCTACAGTCTGTGTTCCATTCTTATCTAACAGCATCTCTTACAGTTTTCCCACTTGCTTCCCACTCGCCCAGGCCCTGCCTTAAAGTCTTGTGTTATTAGAGTTAGCCTGACTCTTGCTCTATTCCTAAGAAAACTAAGATATCTGTGTCCAAATCCCCTTTATCCCTTTTTTACTTCCACAACAAGTATGGCCCTTCCCTCTCCTGCCTCCCACTCCCAACTCAGCTGGCGCACAGGCTGGTTCCTGGCTGCCTGGTCATTAAGTATTGTAAAAATAGCAGTTAGGATAACTTTGGAAAGAGTAACTTGCTTCTGTAGTTAATCTTTTAGCATCATGTTAGCTGCAGTATCAGTAACCCCGAGCACTCAACGAAAAAAAGGCCCCAGAAATCTTCACACTTTGTGGGGGCATTTAAGCCAAACTCTGAGTATTATTTGCCTGCTGGGTTTTGAGCTTTTAGGTTACAATTGGGGTCATGTTTTTCCAGCATTTCTTCACAACCAAGAGGGCTAGAAACTTTTTTTATTTAAATGAATGCTGAGATTCTCACATTCCCAATAGCTGGTGTATTAAGAAAAAGAGCAAATATCCTAAGAGTTGTCAACACTCTAAGAATCACTGTGAAAACCCCATGTTAAGCAACCACATACCAACTGCCAGATCCACAAAGGGGGGTTAGGTGCCTAACTGCCACTTTAGGCACCTGAGGCCAAAAGTTTGCACCTCCGAACCATCCACTCATCTTGCCCAACCCTATAGGTGCCTGAATTCCCCAGGTGCCTACGTTTTCACCAGTAAAGTCCCCTCAGTGCCTAGGGTCCAATCTGGTATGTGATGTCAGAGCGTGGCTAACTTCCACAAACACAGAGGAAGTGGTGGTAGTGCTCCCTTTATACCCAGTAGCCCAGTGCAGTGTTTTTCAAAGTAAGGCATTGGGTCACTCTGGTCAGCACTGCCGACTAGGATGTTAAAAAGTCCTACCTTTTTCCACATTGTGCTGCACCCCGGAAGCAGCCAGCAGCGGGTCTGGCTTCTAGGCAGCGGGGCCACGGCCCCGAGCACCAACTCCACACTCCCATTGGCCAGTTCCCTGACATGATCAGGGTAGTCAGAACCTGACCACTAGCACAGAGAATCATTTTAATCTCATAAAAAATGTTAGATTAGAGGCTGTTTCTGCAATGACGCAGCTATCATTAATCAATAATAGTTATGTTTGACTCATTAAAACCCTTTTTGAAACAAGAGCTTGACCTTGGTTATTTAGTGTAAACTGACTCTGGGAAATAAAATGTTTCTCATCAATCTGTAATGTTATTCCTTAGGAGAACTGTCCCTGAGCCTGTCCATGAGTTTCTGTTCTGTAATAGGGTTAGCGGGTACTTCGGTGTGCGGGCACTGAGAAGCATTGTCAATGCTGGGGTCTGGTTGTGCAGTTACTTGGGTGTAATGACTAGAATGGTCATGACGTTAACCTGGAAGAAAGGGAGTCACTGAGCAAGTTTTCCCCACACTGGTGTAGTTATTGGAATGTGCTTCTTCTGAGTGTAGTGTCCCTGTGGGTGTTCTACCATAGGATGCATACACCCAGGGCCGTCCCTACCCGTACACAAAGTACATAGCTGCATAAATTTCCTGGTGCCCTACACAGCTGTGTGCTGTTCCAGCCCCTGCCCTGCCTCTTCCCCGTAGCCCTTGCTCCGCCCCTTCCCACCCCCACTCCAGCCCTTCCCCTGAGGACTGCAGCAGGGGTCAGGCCCACCCTGCACTCACCGGGCGGCAGGAAGTGGAGTGACCTGGCTCCAACCCGCTCCGCTGGCTTGTGCTGGGGAGTGGGTTTCCCCTGGCCCCCCAAGCCTGCTCCTGCCCCCCCCATGGAGGCCTGGGGCCCCACACAGCCCCCCCAAGGGCAGCTGCATAGGCTAGGGACAGCTCTGCATTCTCAACCAGTGACTGCAAAGTAGTGTTTTCAGGCTAATGGCTGCACGGAACAGTGCATCATGCTGTGAACAAGGAAACATATGAGCCCACCACCAATCAGTTCCTTCTCAACCACCTGCCGTTCATGGAGAGTTCTGCTGCCTGCTGTATTCAGCTCCCTGTCTTCACGTGTAAATTGTGTGGGTGTGAGTAGTTACTTTATTCATATTTTACCTTTGTTTCAGTTTGTGTTAGTTGGGGTTAGGAAGAAGCAGGGTTCCTTCCTCTTCCCCAATTTTCTGTGTTAGGAGTATAATTATGACCAAGACACGGGGTTTAAGGCTGTGAGACTTGCCACACGTCCTTTCCCCACAGCGATGGGCACTCCAGCTGCCTGCGGGATTTGAGGCACTCCCACAACCCTGCCAAATGCAAGTTCTGTCGGGATTTTCAGGCCAGATCCAAGAAGGACAGGAAGGCTAGATTTAAGATGATAGTAATGGAGCATATCCTAGCTCACAAGGGATTTGCTCTCCCCACCACCCTATACATCAGCCTCTATGTCACAGACATCCTCAGTCACTTTTGCTGCTTCATGTGCAACCCTGGATAATAAGACTTCAAAAAAGAGTAAACACGTCTCCCATCAAGGAATTGAAGAAGAGCATTGATCACCGCATAAATCCTAATCTCAAGAGACCTCTCATCGATGAAGGTCCAGTTCCAATCACTCAAGGTCCAAGGAAGACGCTCTGCTTGGATATGCCTGCTGCAAGAACAGTTACTTCAGCGGCACCATCTGATGCCCTGAGGCACAGGGCTATCACTCATGCACTGATATCTCACAGTACCTCTGAAAGGGGACATGCAAAAACAAAAGAAGGAAGCCAACCCTGGGGGGTAGGACTGACAGTAGGGGAGACAAAAGTATTAAGAAGGCATGTGTGTTTGCAGTCTGAGCCTGGAAAGCCTTCCCATTTCCCTTGCTTTTTATAATCACCCAGTATTATCCAAAGCACAGGACTTGGTGGTGATGTGGGACTTCAACTACCCAGACATCTGTTGGATAATCTGTGTCCTGATGTGTTATTTTTCCCAACAAATTCTTGGAATGTATTGGAGACAATTTTTTATTTCAGAAGGTAGAGAAAGCTACTGTGGGGAGGCTGTTCTAGATTTGATTTTGACAAATAGGGAGGAACTGGTTGAGAATTTGAAAGTGGAAGGCAACTGGGCTAAAAGTGATCATGAAATGGTAGAGTTCATGATTTTAAGGAATGGTAGGAGGGAGAACAGCACAATAAAGACAATGGATTTCAAGACTTTAGCAAACTCGGAGTTGGTAGGTAAAATCCCATGGGAAGCAAGTCTAAGGGGAAAAACAATTGAAGACAGTTGGCAGTTTTTCAAAGAGACATTATTAAGGGCACAAGAGCAAACTATTTCACTATGTAGGAAAGATAGGAAGTATGGCAAGAGACCACCCTGGCTTAACCAGGATATCTTCAATGATCTAAAACTCAGGAGTCCTACAAAAAGTGGAAACTCTGTCAAATTACAAAGGATGAATATAAACAAATAACAAGTATGTAGGGACAAAATTAGAAAGGCCAAGGCACAAAATGAGATCAAACTAGCTAGGGACATAAAGGGTAACAAGAAAACATTCTACAAATACATTAGAACCAAGAGGAAGATCAAGGACAGAGTAGGCCCATTACTCAATGAGGAGGGGAAAGACAATAACAGAAAATGTGGAAATGGCAGAAGTGCTTAATGACTTTTGTTTCAGTTTTCACCAAGAAGGTTGGTGGTGATTGGAAGTCTAACATAGTGAATGCCAGTGAAAATGAGGTAGGATCAGAGTCTAAAATAGAGAAAGAACAAGTCAAAAATTAGACAAGTTGAGGTCTTCAGATCACCAGGGCCTGATGAAATGCATCCTAGAATACTCAAGGAGCCGACTGAGGAGATATCTGAGCCATTAGCAATTATCTTTGAAAAGTCATGGAAGATGGGAGACATTCCAGAAGACCGGAAAAGGGCAAATATAGTGCCCATCTATAAAAAGGGAAATAAAGACAACCCTGGGAATTACAGACTTGTCAGCTTAACTTCTGTACCCAGAAAGATAATGGAGCAAATAAGAAATCAATTTGCAAACACCTAGAAGATAATGAGGTGAATAAGTAACAGTCAGCATGGATTTGTCAAGAACAAATCGTGTCAAACCAACCTGATAGCTTTCTTTGACAGGGTAACAAGCCTTGTGGATAGGGGGGGAAGTGGTAGACGTGGTATATCTTGACTTTAGTAAGGCTTTTGATACGGTCTCACATGACCTTCTCCTAAATCAACTAGGGAAATACAACCTAGATGGAGCTACTATAAGGTGGGTGCATAACTGGTTGGAAAGTTGTTCCCAGAGAGTAGTTTTCAGTGGTTCACAGTCATGCTGGAAGGGCATAATGAGTGGGGTCCCGCAGGGATCGGTTCTGGGTCTGGTTCTGTTCAATATCTTCATCAAAGATTTAGATAATGGCATAGAGAGTACACTTATAAAGTTTGCAGACGATACCAAGCTGGGAGGGGTTGCAAGTGCTTTCGAAGATAGGATTAAAATTCAAAATGATCTGGACAAACTGGAGAAATGGTCTGAAGTAAATAGGATGAAATTCAATAAGGACAAATGCAAAGTACTCCACTTAGGAAGGATCAATCAGTTGCACCCATACAAAATGGGAAATGACTGCCTAGCAAGGAGTACTGCAGAAAGGAATCTGGGAGTCATCTTGGATCACAAGCTAAATGTGAGTCAACAGTATAACACCGTTGGGAAAAAAAAGCAAACATAATTCTGGGATGTATTAGCAGGAGTATTGTAACCTAGGGGTTACAGTGGACGAGAAGCTGGATATGAGTCAACAGTGTGCCCTTGTTGCCAAGAAGGCCAATGGCATTTTGGGATGTATATGTAGGGGCATCGTCAGCAGATCGGGGGACGTGATCGTTCCCCTCTATTTGACATTGGTGAGGCCTTATCTGGAGTACTGTGTCCAGTTTTGGGCCCCACACTACAAGAAGGATGTGGAAAAATTGGAAAGAGTCCAGCGGAGGGCAACAAAAATGATTAGGGGACTGGAACACATGACTTATGAGGAGAGACTGAGGGAACTGGGATTGTTTAGTCTGCGGAAGAGAAGAATGAGGGGGGATTTGATAGCTGCTTTCAACTACCTGAAAGGGGGTTCCAAAGAGGATGGCTCTAGACTGTTCTCAGTGGTAGCTGATGACAGAACAAGGAGTAATGGTCTCAAGTTGCAGTGGGGGAGGTTTAGGTTGGATATTAGGAAACACTATTTCACTAGGAGGGTGGTGAAACACTGGAAAGCGTTACTTAGGGAGGTGGTGGAATCTCCTTCCTTAGATATTTTTAAGGTCAGGCTTGACAAAGCCCTGGCTGGGATGATTTAGTTGGGAATTGGTCCTGCTTTGAGCAGGGGGTTGGACTAGATGACTTCCTGAGGTCCCTTCCAACCCTGATATTCTATGATTCTAAGCAAGACAAGAAGTAATTCTTCCACTCTACTCTGTGCTGATTAGGCCTCAACTGGAGTATTGTTTTGGGTGCCACATTTCAGGAAAGATGTGGACAAATTGGAGAAAGTACAGAGCAACAAAATGATTAAAGGTCTAGAAAAACATGACCTATGAGGGAAGATTGAAAAAAAAAATTGGGTTTGTTTAGTCTGGAGAAGAGAAGACTGAGAGGAGACATAAGTTTTCAAGTACATAAAAAGGTTGTTACAAGGAGGGGGGAGAAAAATTATTGTTCTTAACCTCCGAGGATAGGACAAGAAACAACGGGCTTAAATTGCAGCAAGTGAGGTTTAGGTTGGACATTAGGAAAAGCTTCCTGTCAGAGTGGTTAGCACTGGAATAAATTGCCTAGGGAGGTTGTGGAATCTCCCTCATTAGGGATTTTTAAGAGCAGGTTGGACAAACACCTGTCAGGGATGGTCTAGATAATACTTAATCCTGCTTGAGTGCCCGGGACTGGACTAGATGACCTCTCAAGGTCCCTTCCAGTTCTATGATTAGAACCACAGTCTTTCAGGGTGAAGAAGTTTGGCCTTAAAAAGGGAGTCCTAGCCCTTATCACTCCTCAAGTGGCCAGAGGGATCATTGTTGAGGCATCAAAGCCCTCTTGCAGGGGCTAACCTTGTACGGAAGTTAGGGGTATAGCAAAAGTACTTATTACTTCAGACATCTGGGCTACAGTGAAGCAAAAACCCCATGTTAGAGTCTTATAGGCAGGGGTGTTGTTTTAAGGTTAGCAAATTGGACTTTTAATCAGTTTGGTATATTGTTCTCATCAAAGTCTCTACAGACAGCACAAAAGTACTACACTTCATGCACCTTTCAAAGGGCCTGCAACAGCAATGACACCTTCAAACTGTGAAGCAAACTTCAAATACTACATGGAAGATCATGGCATTCCTTTCACACAGTCACCACACAGCTGCTACATTAAAATGAACTGGTAAATATCTAAAGTCTAGTTTGAAAAGGGGGGGGGGGGGGAAGAGTATGGTAACAAGCCACACCTTTCTTCCAGAACAGATCATGCTTTCCTCTCCCTGCAGCTACAATATGGTCATCTTATTTCAGACGGGTGGAGAAATCTATTACCTACCATAGTCTTAGTTGGAAGTTACCTAGAAGAAACTTAGCATAAAACCAGCCTTCTGTGTGCTCAAAATTTATATGTACTATAAAGACTACAGGAACCACACACAGCTTACACTAATTTACCTAACCACGTTAGCCTTCCAAAATAGTGATACAGACTTACATTCGTTATGTTTACTTGGAGCTTTTGTATGTGTGGAGATTTTGGCAGTTAAAGCTGGGATCAAAGCAGTGCTAAGAAATCCTTTTTTACAAGAACTTGGGGAAAGCAGTACTAGAGCAAAGTCAGAGCATGGGGTGAGACAAACAAAGTTCTGGCCACACTAAAGCCCAGATGGATTCTACTACTTGGCAGTTGAGACTTGAGTTCCTACAAACTCAAGAGATATTGCTGCAGATTAGTCTGCGTGAGATATCCTCACATCCTCCAAACCTAGCACACAACACTTTAACCCAACACTCAGCCATTAGCTCAGGATTATCTTGACAACAGCAACCTTCTATATGACACAATCACAAATGGTAGAAGGGCAAGGATCCCATTTTAAAAAAAGTGTAGATACTTACACATCCCTCAGATTATTCTAGTTTTGAACCCAATCCCAGTCTTCTCACTAAAGTAAGAAAGCGTTGTTGTGCTCAAAAGACTGCAAGCTAGGGCATGTAACTGGCTATCAGTAACTATTCTCAAAGTCCATCTGTTTATGCCAAAACCATGACCCCTGCAGCCAGGCCCAGTGAAATAAAGCTATGATTTAGAATATCTTCTATAGAAGCCACATTTATTATGTTAAATTTAAAAAACAAAATGCATGCACTTTTTATTTATGAAGGTACCAGCCTTCTAAAGTACAGGGCTCTGTTAAGTCAGCTACACAGAAAATTGTCCCACATAGTAACAGTTTATTTTGATTTTAAATAAAAAGTACCCAAATACTTATTTTTTTAAGAACATATAGCAGTAAAGGTGTGAACTACATTTCCCATTTCCTTCAAGAAGTCCCAATAAGGATTTGGCATTCAATGAGAGAACACACATATACACCCCCAATTGTCTTGTATTTAACCTGTACCCTATTTCAGCATAGGGGACTACAGACAGAAAGAATTGCCAGAGCTAGAATTTTGCAAAAGGACTGGGGTTAACAATGCATACTCTTGCAAAAGTTGTCAACTCACTTATGTGGAGGTCAGGACCAAGTCTATGTCTGATCTGAAAAATGGTACCTTGAGCAGCAATGCATCCAACAGCACCATGCTGGGTCTGATGCAAACTTGACAAAATTATTGCTAAACAAGATCCGCTCATGTTTCTCGGGGGGGGGGGGGGGTGTCCTAATTCTGACCTCAATGGTTTTGACCTTAATTTTATTTGAAGTCTGGCATTTTTTCATTAGCTTGAAAGACAGGATGGGCAAGTGCCTCTTTGGTTAAACTGCAGTACAAGCCATTTGGCAGAAGGTGTTGTGTAATGTCTATGCTTACATCTCCTGCCCCTCCCCCCCAAAGAGATCAAGGTGGTACCTTTATGATGCTCAGCCTCAAAAAGACTATACTGATTAGTTTAATACCATATTTATTATTTAGATTACTGTAAGAATACACATCACTTTACAAACACATAAGATGACACAGACCCTGCCCCAAGGAACATACAGTATAACTCAGACAAATACAAAAGGCATAAGAGGAATGCACACAGCACTGGGAGGGGATTAATGCTTCAAGGGTGAAGAGAAGAAATGGGTTTAGAGGAAGTAAAGGGAGGTTTGCTTGGCACATGGGAAGTTGTTCCAAGAATGTGAAAAAAAGAGGACAACAGAAAGAAAAGGATTGGGTACAGTGCAGGACAGTGGGTGTTGAAGTGAGCACAGAAATGGGGTAGATAAGAATATGTATCTATAAAAGCAGTCACTGTTTCAGTTAGTTCCACAGAAGTGAATGTTGTGAAGTTTTAATTGAAAGGTGCTGTTTTACTGCCACTTCCCAGCAGAAGCACTTATCTAGTGATGTAGATTAATAAATTCATAACAACTCCTCTAGACTTCTAGATTGGAATACATATTCAGTGGATACAGGCAGCCAGGGAAGTATCACTGAAAGGTGTAGCTGCAAAAATATTGTAAGTATCTGCTTTGTCCTGCATTCCAATTTTTGTCTCCTAAACTAGTCAGCTTGTCAAAATGGAAGCTTTCTACTTTACCCATACTTTAGTGATGTTTTAATTATAATCTCATTATTTTGCAGTTTTCCTCTAAAAGACCTGTGGAGTAGAGGCCACTCTCACTATGTTAGGGGCTGTTATATTAATTACTGCAAAAGTGTTTAGGTCAGAATGAAACTCTCAGCAAAGTTTGCCTTTGTTTTTTGCAAATATCCACTGGCCAATCAGTTATACGTTAAAGCCTGGTTTTCAATACAGCTTTTGATTTTCAGAATCCTAAATAAAAAGACCAATCATATCCAAAAAAGTACCCCTATCAATGCCAGGAGTCACCCCAAAATGCATGCACACCTTCTATACAGGCACCACTTAAACACAGACTTGGAAACACATCCACATCATAGCAACAAGCATTTGCAGACCAGGGTGGTGTCCAGTTTTCTGTTTTCAGACATTCAGGGGACATACACTGATGAGATGAGCTGTGTCTTTTTGGATTGGAAGTGCATGGAGTTGTGAGTGATGCACAGAAAGCATCTGAACGCTAGAAAAGAGGTTTTTTTCTAGCAATTGGAGATTATGAAATTAATGCAACTCATTTGCCCAGAATTTCAACATTAATGCATTTAAAGGGGCTGTGCACGTGTATTAGGGTTTCTTCTCTGGATCATGCTGCCGGACAGACTGAGGACAAATATCTCATTAAACTCACTCTGCTGTTAAGGAAACATGTTCATGGGCAGCTTAATTTAGGATAGCAAGACATGTTAAGTATGAGCGTCCTAGCAGAATACAGTTCCATGATACACAGGTAAGGACCATATTCACCACTGTAGGGACGAGAGTATTTTGGTTGTCCTGTTAGACCTTTACATATAGACATGAAAGTCTCTTGTTTCTCAGCATTTATACCACACTCATCACCATAGTATCTGAGCCCTTTACAATATTAAATATTTTAAAGCATCTTATAAAGCTAGGGTATCAAACAGTTGTGGCCAGATCTGGTCCAGGTAACTTTAATTCATGAGAGCACTGTAACTAGATTCCCCACAATCTCAGTTTAATTTTTTGGTAAATGATGTTTCTAGCCTAAATGAGTGCAGAATTCCTCTGCCTTCTATTCAAGTGAATAGGGTATCAGTTCTAAAGCCTAGAGATCACACATCAATGTCAACATACTGTATGTTAATGATTGCATTGCTGATCATTTCAGCAAATGGAATAGGGTTGGAGAGAAGCCCTCCACAGGAGGGAATCAGTCATTGCAGTGGGGATGTAAATGCAAGAATAAATGTTTAGTTACTCCATAAAGGCTGTATTGTCCCGATTTCTGTGTAAGCCTCCCAGAAACATCAATGTGGTCTCTGCTGTGGATCAAGAGGAATACGCCCCCCTGAATTTACATCCGAGTCCCCTTACCATGATTAAACATGGAATCTTGGGCTCTCCTCTAATGAATTTGAGACCCCTGTTAAGGTTTCCATGCAGTAAGGTCATACAGTAAGCTGTAAGGTCATGCAGCTGGCAGGCTGCAATTCTCAGACTGTCTGCATTTGTAAGGTGTGGAACTAAGGATTCTGGCTGCAATTTTCAAAAGCACCCACTAACTGGATGCTCAGAGACAGTTTAAAGGGGCCTGCTTTAGGGAGGGTGGGCGTTCAACACTTTCTGAAAATTGGGCCCCTTTAAACTCTCTCATATTGGGCATCTAAAATCAGTAGTCGCTTTTGAAAATTAGGTCTCTGTCTTTACCACATTATTCTTCAAAGCTGATGGGATGAGCTGACTGCAGTTCATGCCACAATTCCAACTCAAAGATTTTACTAAAAATCTGATGCAATATGTGAGCTGATCTTTCCTTGTTGAGTAAACAGTCCTGGAGTGAGCAGGTGTGCAATATCAGAGCATTTAGGTGTAGCAACACTTGGCAGTACAGGATGCAGAAATCTACAGAAAACCATCCAGAAATATTCTCATTACAAGGAAATTAAATTATTGCTGGTATGTCTTCCAAGCACATATGCAAATTTTCTCTACTGTTTAAGACCTAAATTGCCAAGTTGAGCTGTGCTCCCTAATTGTTGCTTGACACAAGAAAAAAAAAAGCTGAAAAGGGCAGTAACACATCTCCAAAGCTCCTCAAACTTGTAAGAAGCCACCAGAATAGAATAAAGTACTTTTGCATTGATGCAGTATTAGAGCATAAGACATGGTTGCTTTTGAAGTGTGACAACTGATGAAGGCAACATGTAAAAACCCACAAGTGTTTAAAATATACTCGTTAAGTGGCAGGAATCTATTCAAAACAGGCAAGCAGATCTGAAATAAATGTTTTGTCATTGTTTTGTAAATAGCATATGGGATTTTACAATACCTTAACACCAGAGGGCGCTGCTGCTCAATCATTATGCACTGGCAACCTAACTAACCAGATGAGTCTGTTAAGGATTCTAACAAAGTGATTCTTTTCCATGGTGCCATTCAAAATACCTGCAGAGCTTACTCTTTAAATGGAAAGGGTTCGGGTAGTCTGCTCACCTGAATGTTTTAATCCTGTATAGCAAAGCTGTTAGCTTTCCATTCTGACAAACTCCCCCTCTTCCCCCCCAGATCCAAGGTCACTTCCGACAGAGCATTCAGATGCACCATTGTCTCTTAATCCCAGTTTGGAGTTACTGGACAGTGACAGCAGAGTCTTGTGCTTTTCCTGCCTGGTTTAGAGGGGACGTTCAAGAAACTCTCCCCTGTGCCAGGCATCGGAGATATTGTAAGACTGAGAAAGCACCACTACTGCATTTGCTATAGAACACCAGACTCAGGGTTTTCCATAATCTCCCCACTATCACAAGTACCAGCTCAGCTCAGCCCAGCCAATAGGAGTGTTAAGCATACCACCCACTGGCCTTTACCCAGGGTTGTGTAATCCTGTTCAGAGCAGGTCGAGATGGAACACAGGCAGCCTGTGTGCACTAGTGCTCCCACTGTAGAGCTGAGTCACTGATAGCAATAGCAGGAAGGTTATGGAAAAACAGAGTCCAGTGTAGACAAGGCCCAGGAAAGGCATGGCTAGAAGAGATAAGCAGGCCAAGAATTCCCTTTGTATTCCCCTCCATGTCTGAGCGGAGACCTCCTCGGGTACCCCCAAGTCCACTTATTTTTCTGTGAAGTCTACCCAACCACACAGTCAGTGATCTCTATCTGTCCTGTCCAGAAAGAGCACAGACATCCTAGGAGGCTCCTCTTGCACGGCCAACCAGAAGCTTTTGGTCAGCTACAGGTAAGTTGGTGTTCAGCAGTTCAGAGTGTTGGATTCTCTCAAAGGGGGCTGTTATCTGAGCACAGGAGGTTAAGAGGCTACTGCTGGGAGGTCCTGCTGAGACTTAGTGAAATTGTCTAACCATGTCAATCTTCCATGTGGTCACAGGATCCAGTTACTACATGCAAGTCCCGTTCTGCACTGTTGGTTCTTTTCAACAGTAAGACAAATCAACAAAACCAGCACCTAGAAACAGAAAAAGTTGTTTTGCACCATAGGACCCAGTTTTGAAAAAGCCTTTCAGCTCTAATCAAAGATTATCTCCAAACTACCAGCTGCTGCTCCTCTCCTAGGACCACTGCAGGGAGAGGAGAAGAAGAAAGGCAACACTTCCTAAAGCACTTCAGACAAGATCCAGTTTCCAGCTGAATGGTTCAAGACAACAGACATCTTACCATGTAGACAAAGCTTACAGGCTGGGGTAGAGGACTCCCAGGCTGCTGGAGGGTGGTGAGGGGGAAGAGCAGTCAACTGGACCCTTCATTTTGGCACATGTGGCAGAATCCATTGCTCACTAACCATCTCTTTACATTATATGGAGAAAAAGTTTCAGCATCAGAGATTAGTGTTTAGCAATGAACTGAAAATCTACTTCTGCAAGACACAGCACTAATTCCCCTTTCCAATGTTCACAGCACAGGGTTTTCAAGCAAGGGACTACAGTCCTGTAGCCAAGCTTGGTAATGGTGAGTAAAATGTCATTCTCCTGCAGCCAAGACAGTGCCAGTTAGGGCAGGCTTCAGCTCATTCAATTTGTGATCTGTGTAGCTTTTAGAAAAGGAAAGAAGAAGAGGGAGGCCTCCTCCTGGCATATACGTCTTAGAAACATACTCCGTCTTCACTCTAAGGCAGCTGATCATGCTGTGTGAAGCTGGCAGAGCATGGAGAGAAGGATCATGACTTGGGCCAGAGGTAGACCCATTGAAGTGGTAGGGGAACTCGTGAAGAGGAGGCAGTGTTTGAAGCACTGGCTTAAACAAAGGCTTCCTCGTTGGGAGTGCCATTGATTTTGAGGAAGAGTTTGGCATCGTCACTTCTCTGCTGTTTCTCTCTTTCTAGCCTGCGTTTATACCAGATCAGATAGACCGGCAGGCAGAAGCCCAGCATACTCACTCCAAGAAGCCCCACATTCACCTACAAGGACAGAGACAAGCAGCATTAGATAGGTAGGAAAGAGACAATCCAGTGACACACACCTAAAAGCCAGCCCCAGGGCCTCATTATTTCACCCACCCATGCTGGATGTGAGAGATGCCCTGCTCAATACATCTGCAACAGCCTACAGGGGGATTTTAGTTATATAACATTGCCCATAGCTCTCTGTGCAGATTCTGCTAGTAAATGCTGCAAAAGCAGGTCAGTCAGTACCATGTTTGAAGAATTTCTTTGCTATATAGAAAGCCACAGCTGTGACTGCTCTGCCTTGCCCCTATTACAGACTTCAGCCAGTCTATAGCACTGACATTTTCTCAATCTCTTATGCTCATGGGAAGGAGAAGGGGATTGGGGCTGTTCCATGCCAACACTGCTGGCCCTGCAGTTGAGCTAAGTACTAGTGGGAGTACACACAGCATCTGTAGTGGTGGCTTTCCTAAGAGCTGGCTATCATACCCAGGAATTAAGCTTCTTCCTGTCTAGCTTGACTCCACTCACTCATGAGACTGCTTGCAGGCTTCCTCTTCCTCCTGCACCTCCAACAGAGCCATGTAATCCTTCTGATGCAATCTAACCTTGCCCCCTCTAAGCGGCTGTGTTTCAGGGCTTTAAGCAAGTTGCCTGAGGCAGGGTTGGAGTGAGAAACCCCACATAGCCCCCATCCCAGACAGATACCTGACCTTCACAATTTAAGATTAGTGCAAGCAGCAACCAAAACACAGTGCTCATTGGGAATCCTGAGGCTTGCAGCTCACTGGTGAGTAGTTCTGCTGCATTCACTGTCAAGGGGAGAGAGAGAGAGAGAGACTCCCACCTAAAAAATGATCTCACCACACCTACTGCACATGAACTGGCAACAGAAATTAATGCTGCAGCTTCCCTTCCCTTCCCCTCCTTAGATCCTTTCCATTTATACTGGTGGTTGTGGTGTTTCACTGTATAAATAATGAGCTTCCTGAAAGAAAAAAAATCCAGCCTGTCTTCTTGAAGGCATTTAGGGCAGACAAAGACAAAAACGGACAGGTCCAAGAACATACAGAATTCCTAACACATTTGAGAGCTGCTGAATAGCCTCTGAATACCTCCATCTGCACAGGAAAGGAACATCTCCTAGAGGGGCCCAGCATCACTGCCAGCACTCCCAAAGGAAAGACATCTGATTCCTCATTTTTATGGATGCTTACTCCCGACCTCTCTAGGAGAACATGAGCCCTATGACTCTACAACCAGGTTTCAGACCTGGGTCAGCAATCCACAGCAGTCTCATGCTGCTGGAAATGTGAACAGGGTTCTCCTCATCCCCATTTCCCATATAATCACTGGTCGGATTCCAGCACTCTCACTGCTACTTGTATAAAGAATCATCTACCGTGGAATGCCCAGGCACAGGGCGTCAGCCAAAACTATGGCTCGATTTAACACAGGGCTCATTAACTTTAACCACACATCTTATTAAAGGTAATGTGAGTTAAGAGAAGTTTAATAAGACAGTCTGGTCTGTGCAGGCATTAATTAGGAAGGACTATTAAAAAAAAAAAAAAAAAACATACCCCAGAAATAAACAGCATTGCGCTTGGGTGGGCAAGTTGCCTTCCTCTAGAGCAGTTACTGGTCACAGTCTGAGGAGAGCAGTGTACTTGACGACCATAGGTCTGTGCGTAGAATCCCTTTCATTTTGGTTGATTTGTGGGGAAGGGATTCCTTTTCAACAAAATGAAACTGTACCCCACCACCAACCCCTCATGCTAAGTTTGGGGCAGACTATATTTACTCTTCCCTCTCTTACCCAAAGAGGGTCTCCTTTCAATGGTCCCATCATTGCCAGGAACAAGGGCTGCTGCAGAAGAGCAAAGAGGGCACTGACCAAAGACTGCAGTCCCGTCAAGCTGCCAAACTGCGTTGAGGGGTATCTGTCAACGTAGAAAGCAACATAATTACCACACACCACCTTGAATCTTTTGTGCTACTCAGGGGACCAGACTGGGCATCTCTCCCAGCAGCAGGTTCCCAGCTCACAGCTCAGCTGTACAGAACTCAGGAATGTCTCCTTGTGTTTGAATATTATGTGTATTAAGATTGGCATTTAAGGCAGTGCAATTCAGGGTCCAAGTGTCTCTTCTCTGGATTATTCTCCACCTGAATTTTCGAATATAGGGTTGGGGGGTTTTTTTGTTTGTTTTTTTTAAACACACAAAATTGCAGATTAAACATAGTGCCATTGTCAGCACAGGCCAGTTTGGAGCGCTTCTCAGTAAGCAAAGGAAACAAAAAAGGGTGAAAACAATAGGTTTTCGTAGGGGCTTCTTCAAATGGTACATCCATCTGAGCCAACATCTGGGGCTGGGCCATCAGTTTCATTCCCACAGCTCATCTGGGCACAACAACTAACTCACTCTGGAAATCACCAAAACCCTGTACAATAGGTTAGTATGTGCCAGACACGTTTTCTTATTTAGAAACAAACTCTGATCCTCTGTCAAATTCAACTATATTGTTGATTGGAAAGTTGTTGAGTAGTAGATATTACTTACGAAAATCAAGTCTTGGGACAGGTTAATGTCTTTGTTTTTCCACGGTTGTGCCATTTTTTAATTTGACTCTTAGAAAAAGAGGTGGGGTTGGACAAAACTTCAACATCTTTTTTTTTTTTTTTAAATCAGGTTCGAGAGAAAACCGTTTAAACCAGGACGTTTCAGAAGTTGCAATGGACAAGTGGACTGCTATCTACACTGACAGGTATCAACACAGCAAAGGACTCCACATCTTTGTTAAAAGCTACCATGGAACTTAAAGAGGAAGACCTCTGCAAGCAAAGCCCCAGATAGATTTACTAATGGATTTTTGAGTCCAGGCAGTTAGGTTTTTTTTAAAAAAAAAAAAAAAAAACCTATCTATAGCAAAAGTTATTGATCTTTTTGTCTCTCAGTCCAAGAGTTCAGGTCAGAGGAAATGGATCTTCCCATTGTTACATAAGTTTTTTTTAGTTTTGGAAGAGAACACTGATGTATATATATTGAGAACTTGTATACGTTGGATACAGAATGGATGATCCACGCTACTGGGTAAAGGTGTGTAGGCCTCATTAACTATGTGTTTATTTTGAGCAATGCTCTGACAAACTGATACATGTCTAGAAACAGCTAGTCTGCTCTGAGACCGGAGCTATGTGCTCCAGAAGTCAGAGTGCCCTGACCAATATTTCATCAAGACATGTACCTGTATCTACTCATAATTAGGGCGAGTTAGCTAAAGTTTTCAAGCTTTTTAACCCATATGATGGTAAAGCCAGTTTAGGACGAATTGCACCTGAGGTCCACATTAAGCATATCTGTGCTTGTTTCACTGCAATAAGTAACTACAGGTCAGCATTAGGCACAAGCAAGGAAAGTAATGGACACGGCAGTCCTGCTGCCAAGTCCTATGGTGACCCAGAGTAAGCCATAAGTGGACTCGGTTGTTCCCTCTGACAGCAGGATCTCACCATCATGTGTCCCTTCCACCCTGGCTCTTTGAGTAAGCAAACCCTCAGGCCAGTCATGTGCTGTATATGAGCAAGGTTAGACTTACACAGCTGCATAGAGGCCTCCCACTGCTGAGTGAATGAATCCTCTCACAATTGTGTGCAAAATGAAGGAAAGGATCTGAAAGAAGCAGAAAAAATGCTGAATAGCAGTCCAAAACCACCACTCCACCTCTGCACCTGCTGCTCCTCCAGTTCCTGGACAGGCCTAAGCAGCTCCAGAAACGAAGCTCCCTCACACACTAGGGTCAGCGCAAGAAGAGACAGACAGTTTGAGATGATGGCACATTGCGCTTTCTGAACCTGACTTATCTTTTTCTCTTGAAAATTGTTACATGTCAGCTGAGATGTTGACAATTGCAGCAGAAGAGCAATCTGGTTTAAAGGTTCCATATAATAGAAGCATATGGATTACACTCTCGGATCTAGCTAGCTAACATGGCCTGATCCTATCTACTTCAATGGGCTTTAGATCAGCCTTCTGGTACTCCTCATGGCTGAATGCCACTTACAATTAAGATCTTTCTTCCTCTTCTCTTTAGTCAGAACTGTGGTCCAGCAAGTCAGTACCCTCTCCCCAACACTAAGAAACAGGACACCACGCCCTAATCTTCTGTTAACATTATCATGTTTGTACCCTAGAATGCTTTCACCCCAAGTTCCTAACTCTGCCTGGAATTTGTTCCCAGTTACAGTTCCCCTTTCTGCCAATGAGTATATCCCACACTTCAGTCTGTCTGCAGAAGGGAGGTTGCTGTTCTGAAAGTGTATCCTCGGGTTTTACAATGGTTCAGGTTCTTCCGTTACTGGAAATGCCAAATTTCAACAGAGCAGACAGATCTGCATGCCTGCTCTCTCCTTAGCTTTATTCACTCACTTCCAGCTTGATCCTCTCTAACAGCTTTGAGAGAAAAATAAAAAAGCATTCAGTGTGTGCGAGGGGAGGTGAGGAGAGGAGCAGCTGGCATCCTCCCAGTGCATTTTGTGCTATAGAAACGTAGGGTTGGATGGAAACTCGAGAGGTCATCAAAGTCCTGTCTCCTGATGTCTCATGCCTCTTCCAGGTGCATACCACAGGCCAAACATTTACATATGTATAACCCCACTGACACTAAAGGGTGTAACTGAGGACAACATTTGGCCCACGACTTGAACTGTGGAGTCTGTGCAGGTATCAAAACTTTACAGATTTTCTAGGAACCTCCTGCTTATCTGTAGCTCAGACTTGGATTAATAAAAGGCACTACTGACAAGAGTTGGTGCTCTAGGCCTAAATCTCAGGGTTTATTTATTTTATATGAAAGTGTGTGTTTATTTGCAAGTATGAGGACTATAAAGGCCTGAAAACATGAACACAGTACAGACCAACTCAGTGACATCTGCCTGAGCCTGCAGAGCACCTAAAGCAACAGTAATTCTAAAAGGTATTAACTGCCCCAATACCTTTAACTGGATTATCTCTGAATCTCACTGCTCTGGGGGACCCTGCCAAGACTAGCCCAGCAGAGGACTCTGCTTGGAGATGCATCTCTGCCATTACCAACCCCCTCCCCAGTGTCGCCAACTATAGTGATTTTAGTCATGAGTTTTCCTAAAGCTCCAGCTTCTGGACTCAGATGATTATGGAGAGTCTCAAATTTCATTTAAATATAAAAGTAAGTTTCTAGTTTTTGTGGTTAGTAAGAAAAGCTAGTAGACTGGTTTAAAACAGAGTTACAAGTAGTAAACACTGGGGGTCTGTTTATTTGCCTTCTAGTTTTTGAGTCTGACTCAGGATTTTTGAATGTGGTGGCCAGTGCTGCATCATGGCTCTACTGGAAGAGCCAACCAACCCACCACATAGAGGTAGAGCCATAGTGTAGCCATGGCATGGGGAGTCTGGCCGCAGAGCCAAGGGGGACCCAGTTTGTCTTAGCCTGTCCCTATTGTTTCATTGCACATTTAGCCCAGGAACCATAGGCACTGACTTCCCCTCTACCCTCCCTCCACCCCTTCCCCCAAGCCCCTACTCCACCTCTTCCCCTCCCCCTCATGTGTCCTGACCCCGCTCTCCCCCCCACCCCAGCTGACCTGCTCGCTGCAAAAACAGCTGATCGTGGTGGGCAGGAGACGCTGGGAGGGCTGGCGGTGGGGGAGACAGAGGAGCTTGGCTGCCAGTGGGTGCTAAGCACTCACTAATTTTTCTCCATGGTACTCCAGCCCTGAAGCACCCACAGAGTCGGCGCCTATGCTAGGAATCCTCCAGTACAAAA
Organism: Chelonia mydas; assembly: GCF_015237465.2. NCBI lineage: Eukaryota > Metazoa > Chordata > Testudines > Cheloniidae > Chelonia > Chelonia mydas. Next base: position 386,563 of record NC_051257.2, read on the forward strand.
CTCCTTTTCTGAAATACCCACCTGCAAAGGCAGGTTAGGAATGAGACAGGTAATTCCAAATCCAACTAGTAGTATGTTGGTGAACACAAAAGCTCTTGTGGCATTGGAAATCTTCTGAATCTGGCGATCACGTTTTTTCTTTTTTTTACCATCTCTGGAGGGAAAGCAAGGAATATATCACACAGGCAGTGCAGCAGCAACTAGAACTCTCAACTAGGAACCTGAGAAGTTAGAGGATACAAGAAACCAAAATCCCCACATTGGCATACCTGAGTCTTGGCCTGTACCTGAGACTCCAGCCTCATCTACAAACAGAAGTTGCATCATTTAACTAAAATAATTTATGGCAATCAGTTTAGTTTAATTGGTGCAAATCCCTATATGGACTCATATTCATCAGTTTACAACAGAATTAGATCTGTTTAGTTTAATTGGGTCAATTAAAGATATCAGATTGGACCCTGCAATATGTGCTACCTACTGATTAACATCACTCTCGTCAGCCTCTTTTGAGCCATCATCACACTCCTTCAGCTTCCAGTCCATGATGTATCCAATCATGGGGGCAGTCATCAAGCAGAGCAGCTGCAACACCCCAAAAACAGAGGTATAGAGGCTCACTGCAGAGAAAAGAGACGACATGTCAAAGTACCCCAATGGGACTCAGCAGTAACAGAAAACAGCAGCAGATCCCGTTTCATAACGACTGGTCATTTTATCCACTAAGGACAGTCATTGCTAGCCTCAGACTAAGGGGATGATGGTGTTGTCCTATTTACTGCTCAGAATCCCAGATCAACAGTAGCCCAGCAGCCAAAAAAGTGTGTTACAATGGAATGCCACACTTGTCCACTCTAGCCAGGATGATATTTTTCATAATTTCCAAGAAGCAGTAACAACTAACAGTAGCTAGTTCCCAGGAGGATGGTACCTGGAAACTGGCTAATTTACAGGATAGAGCAGTGGCCAAAGAGTGGCACTATATCCAGCAGAGTGCAGAGAGGCTTCTGACTGCTAAGAGTCTGCTGACCCTGCTCTGAGGAGGAGTAAGTCTTCCCCTGCCTGTTAACCTCCAGCTAGGAATCTTCTCCCCTCCCTTGCCCTGGGGTTCTAGCTATGCCTCCCTCTGCTGCTGGTTTCCAATTCTGCCCTCATGCTAAGAACTAGTAGAGGAAGTCATCAGGGCAGGGAGGACCCAGTGTGGGAAGGTAATCATGTTTTTTGGAAGACAGGCCAGAATGAAAAAGCTAGCTGCCTGCTGCGTGCTTAGGGAGGGGGCTTGTTTTGCTGAGGGAGAGGAAGGTGGGAGGAGCAGGGGAGGAAGTAGGATTCCTAGCAAGGGAAGGGCCCAAGGGTATCTTCTCACTAAGGGCTAACTGTCAGAAGAGTAATCAGCAGAGACTGGTAATTTCCTCCCTACCTATCACTGTTTGTTAGCCACGCACAGACTAGGATCAGGGATGGGTTTGGAGAAAGGAAGAGTTTTAACAGCCAGTGGTCAGCAGTCACTCACGGGAGTCTGGACCCTCAGTGCTGTTACTGCAGGGTCCCCCAAAGAAACACTTAACAGCACTGTATCTACATGTTTGTTAGACACACCGTGCAGCCAAGCATCACTGAAATACAGGAAGGAAGGGAATGTTAGAAATGTGCTAAAAAAAACACCCAGCTTACCTGTATCCATCACTGCATCAGCAAAGCAACAAAGCAGCAGCAACAAGAGAGCAAATATGGAAAAGCAAAAAGATTAGCAGCAGAAACCCCAGAAGCCTACTATACCCACCAGAAAGAAAAAGAGTACTTGTGGCACCTTAGAGACTAACCAATTTATTTGAGCATAAGCTTTCCTGAGCTACAGCTCACTTCATCAGATGCATAAAAGTGGAAAATGCAGTGAGGATGTTTTTATACACACAGACCATGAAAAAATGGGTGTTTATCACTTCAAAAGGTTTTCTCCCCCCACCCCACTCTCCTGCTGGTAATAGCTTATCTAATTACTGGACACTACGGTGCTAATAAGCAATGGTCACATAAACACCACCCTATACCGGAAACCTACTGACCGCTATTCCTACCTACACAGAATCATAGAATATCAGAGTTGGAAGGGACCTCTGGAGGTTATCTAATCCAACCCCCTGCCCAGAGCAGGACCAATCCCCATCCCCAACTAATCATCCCAGCCAGGGCTTTGTCAAGCCTGACCTTAAAAACTTCTAAGGAAGGGGATTCCACCACCTCCCTAGGTAACGCATTCCAGTGTTTCACCACTTTCCTAGTGAAAAAGTTTTTCCTAATATCCAACCTAAATCTCCCCCACTGCAACTTGAGACCATTACTCCTTGTCCTGTCATCTGCTATCACCGAGAAGAGTCTAGATCCACCCTTTTGGATCCACCTTTCAGGTAGTTAAAAGCAGCTATCAAATCCCCCCTCATTCTTCTCTTCCGTAGATTGAACAATCCCAGTTCCCTCAGCCTCTCCTCATAAGTCATGTGTTCCAGACCCCTAATAATTTTTGTTGCGCTTCGCTGGACTCTCTCCAATTTCTCCACATCCTTCTTGTAGTGTGGGGCCCAAAACTGGACACAGTACTCCAGATGAGGCCTCACCAATGTTGAATAGAGGGGAATGATCACGTCCCTCGATCTGCTGGCAATGCCCCTACTTATACAGCCCAAAATGCCATTGTCCTTCTTCGCAACAAGGGCACACTGTTGACTCATATCCAGCTTCTCTTCCACTGTAACCCCTAGGTCCTTCTCTGCAGAACTGCTGCCCAGCCATTCGGTCCCTAGTCTGTAGCAGTGCATTGGATTCTTCCGTCCTAAGTGCAGGACTCTGCACTTGTCCTTGTTGAACCTCATCAGATTTCTTTTGGCCCAATCCTCCAATTTGTCTAGGTCCCTCTGTATCCTATCCCTACCCTCCAGCGTATCTACCACTCCTCCCAGTTTAGTGTCATCCGCAAACTTGCCTCCAGCTTTCACCCAGACCACACCACACAGTCCATTGTCTACAGCCAAGCTCTACGATACAACCGCATTTGCTCCAACCCCTCAGACAGATACAAACACCTACAAGATCTCTATCAAGCATTCTTACAACTACAATACCCACCTGCTGAAGTGAAGAAACAGATTGACAGAGCCAGAAGAGTACCCAGAAGTCACCTACTACAGGACAGGCCTAACAAAGAAAATAACAGAACGCCACTAGCCGTCACCTTCAGCCTCCAACTAAAACCTCTCCAACGCATTATCAAGGATCTACAACCCATCCTGAAGGACGACCCATCACTCTCACAAATCTTGGGAGACAGGCCAGTCCTTGCCTACAGACAGCCCCCCAACCTGAAGCAAATACTCACCAGCAACTACATACCACACAACAGAACCACTAACCCAGGAACCTATCCTTGCAACAAAGCCCGTTGCCAACCGTGCCCACATATCTATTCAGGGGACACCACCACAGGGCCTAATAACATCAGCCACACTATCAGAGGCTCGTTCACCTGCACATCTACCAATGTGATATATGCCATCATATGCAAGCAATGCCCCTCTGCCATGTACATTGGTCAAACCGGACAGTCTCTACGTAAAAGAATAAATGGACACAAATCAGATGTCAAGAATTATAACATTCAAAAACCAGTCGGAGAACACTTCAATCTCTCTGGTCATGCGATTACAGACATGAAAGTTGCGATATTACAACAGAAAAACTTCAAAACCAGAGTCCAGAGAGAGATTGCTGAATTGGAATTCATTTGCAAATTGGATACAATTAACTTAGGCTTGAATAGAGACTGGGAGTGGCTAAGTCATTATACAAGGTAACCTATTTCCCCTTGCTTTTTCCTACCCCCCCCCCCCCCCCCCCCCGTTCCTCAGACGTTCTTGTTAAACCCTGGATTTGTGCTGGAAATGGCCCACCTTGATTATCAGACACATTGTAAGGAGAGTGATCACTTTAGATAAGCTATTACCAGCAGGAGAGTGGGGTGGGAGGAGAAAACCTTTTGAAGTGATAAACACCCATTTTTTCATGGTCTGTGTGTATAAAAACATCCTCACTGCATTTTCCACTTTTATGCATCCGATGAAGCGAGCTGTAGCTCACGAAAGCTTATGCTCAAATAAATTGGTTAGTCTCTGAGGTGCCATAAGTCCTCCTTTTCTTTTTGCGAATACAGACTAACACGGCTGCTACTCTGAAATCTGTACCCAACCAGGACAGACAGGGAGGCACAGATAGGATATGAGCTCACAGAGCAATTGCTTCATTCCACATCAGACCCTAAGATATAAAGAACTCCGCAGCTAACGGAGAAGAGTTTACAAGCAGCATTGTGCAACAGCGAGCGTAGGCTCAGGAGGAAACTCTGCTGCCCCCAGTTCTGGTGAGTCACTGGGGAATATTTCTCCCCAATGCTTCCCCCCCGCCACTTCGCCACATCTCATGTGATTGTGGACTTGTGCATGACACAGAGGGACTGATTAATCAGAGCCAGTGCAGTTCTGGAATAAGGATCAGAATCTGAAACTGCCCACTTCAGCACTAAGTGCCCACAACTGCGAGCAGAACAGGACTAAGTTCAGTCCCCTCCTTCCTATATGTCTCCATCACAAAGAAATACAAACACGTGCAATGCCCATGAGGCATGCTGGAGGCATTTGAGCAGAGAACTTAAACCCTTATTCTACCCTGTGTAGTAAGAGCGGAACTCCAGCTGCCCCTCATCCCTGCCATGGTCAGGAATGTTTGTAGGTGGGGTCAGAACCTGGCACACTGTCTCCAGGTATCAGTAATGATGCCAGGAGTCACTGCATTTGTCATAATTAGGGCAAAGTAAGGAATCTGCAGCTCCAGTCTCAAGCACACACACTGCTAGCAGATGTGTCCTTACTGGATCCACAGACACTTCCACACCACAGCATTCTCCTCCAGCTAAGACGACAGGGTTTGGAGAAGTATCACCCTCCCAAAAGACTCAAGCCATCTCGCAAGGGTTTTAATAAGAGGCCAAGAAGTTCACCCTACGCCAAGAGCATTCCCCCATATCACTCCTAACCCTCTCCAGCCTTAGCATTTAGAGACCAACTGTGGGGACTGGTTACGGGAGGGGAGAGAGGGAGAGACCGTTCTCTGTGGAGCAACTGCAGGATCAGATAGAATAATAAATTAAAACTGGGAGCCCTCTCTCAAAACTCACTTCTGCTCAATACCTACAAGAAAAGGCTTAGCAAATGATGGCAAGTCTTTCGGGGGAGGCAGAGCTGCATATAATTGTACATACATGGGAATTGTCTCTCTCACACACACACACTTTCATAAATCTGGGACTTAGACTGTGAGCTCCTCAGGGGAGAGACTATGTGCACCTCTGTCCTTGTGCAGGACTCAACACAATGAGCCCCCTGACTGAGCCTTGGGTTGCTATATTGCTACCACAATATAAAGAAAAGGAGGACTTGTGGCACCTTAGAGAGACTAACAAATTTATTGGAGCATAAGCTTTCGTGAGCTACAGCTCACTTCATCGGAATGCATCTGATGAAGTGAGCTGTAGCTCACGAAAGCTTATGCTCAAATAAATTGGTTAGTCTCTCTAAGGTGCCACAAGTCCTTTTCTTTTTGCGGACACAGACTAACATGGCTGCTACTCTGAAACCTACCTCAATATAGTTAAAATTACTTCTATACCACCATGGAAAAGATGGCACTTTATGATACAGACAGGCAAATTTCCTGCCTTAGACACCACAGGTGTGGACAAGAGGACCATGCAAGTCACTTAAGAGGTCACTGCACCAATCTTTGCTCTCTTATCTCTTAGAACATAAGAAGCTTTGAACCCACTGCTCTGTCCAGCTGCAGGGAGGTTTCAGAGTCAGGTCTGAGTCAGCATAAATCTATGCAGGAAGCAGGATTTTCAGGAAGTATCAGTGTCAGACTGTAGCTTACTGATTTTACTCCCTATCTGACCACCCATTGCCTACCCTACACTCAGTCCTGTTCATGCCATCCTCTTGACTCTGAAAACATTTGGAACAACCATTGAGCCACTCAGCTCTCTCCTTGCGTTATTCAGTGCAGCTGAGAGCAATTACAGGGTCTGTTCTGTGAACAAACCACAGTATGTAAAAGCAGCAGGAACGGGTAAGTAATAAATGTTTTTGTCCAGCCCTTCCCCTAACCCACATGACAAAAAAAACCTAGGGAAATGTGGTCTAGATGAAATTAAGGTGAGTGCACAACTTGCTGAAAGACCATACTGAAAGAGCAGTGGTTCACTACTTATCAGTGGTTCAGTGTCAAACTGGGAGGGCATATCTAGGGGAGTCCTGCAGAGGTCAGTCCTGGGTCCAGTAGTATTCAATATTTTCATTCAATCACTTGGAATAATGGAGTGGAGGATGTGCTTAAAACATCTGCAAAGGACACCAAGCTGGGAGGGACTGTAAACACTTTGGAGGACAGGATTAGAATTCAAAATGACCTTGACAAATTGGAGAATTGGTCTGAATTCAACAAGATGGAATTCAATAGAAACAAGTGCAAAATACTCCACTTAGGAAGGGGAAAAAAATCAAATGCACAATTACAAAATGGGGAATAACGAGCTAGGTGGTAGTACTGCTGAAGAGGATCTGAGGGTCAGAGTGGATCACAAACTGAATATGAATCAACAATGACAGGTTTCAGAGTAACAGCCGTGTTAGTCTGTATTCGTAAAAAGAAAAGGAGTACTTGTGGCACCTTAGAGACTAACCAGTTTATTTGAGCATGAGCTTTCGTGAGCTACAGCTCACTTCATCCGATGAAGTGAGCTGTAGCTCACGAAAGCTCATGCTCAAATAAACTGGTTAGTCTCTAAGGTGCCACAAGTACTCCTTTTCTTTTTATGAATCAACAATGCGATGCAGCTGTGAAAAAAAGATTAATATTCTCGGTGTATTAACAGGAGTATCGTATGTAAGACACAGAGGTAAACTGTTCCACTCTACTCAGCACTGACGGGGTCTCAACTGAGTACTGTGTCCAATTCTGGGTGCCACACTTTAGGAAAGATGTGAACAAATTGGATAGAGTCCAGAGGAGAGGAACGCAAATGATAAGAGGTTTAGAAAACCTGACCTATGAGGAAAAGATTTTTAAAAATTGTTCCTGTTTTGTCTTGAGAAAAGAAGATGGAGGGGGGACCTGATAACATATTTGAAAACTGTTAAGGGCTGTTATAAAGAGGACTGCGATAAATTGTTCTCCATGTCCAGGGAAGGTAGGACAGGAAGTAATGGACTTAATCTGCAGCAAGACAGATTTAGGTTAGCTATGAGGAAAAGGTTTCTAACTCTCAGGGTAGTGAAGCTCTGGAACAGGCTTCCAAGGGAAGTTGTAGAATCCCCATCACTGGAAGTTTTTAAGAACAGGTTGGACAAACTCCTGTCAGGGATGGTCTAGATTTGCTTGGTCTTGCCACTACGCAAGGGGTTGGACTTGATGACTTCACCTGATCCCTGCCAGCCCTACATTTCTGATTTTAAGGGCTTGGCTACACTTGCAAGTTAGAGCGCATTAAAGGAGCCCCGGGCGCACTAGCTCACTACCCATCCACACTGGCAAAGCACGTAGAGCGCTCTGACTCCGTGGCTAGAGCGCTCTTGGTATTCCACCTCGGCGAGTGGAATAATGTTTGGTGCGCCCCACTGGAGCACCGCGGTGCCACTGTGGACTCCCTGGTCTGTTAGTGCACTCTAACTGGCCTCCAGAAGTGTCCCACAATGCCTGTTCTAGCCACTCTGGTCATCACTTTGAACTCTACTGCCCTGCCCTCAAGTGACCAACCATCAGACTCGCCCTTTAAATTCTCTAGGAATTTTGAAAATCCCCTTCCTGTTTGCTCAACCAGGCGTGGAGTGCTCTCAGCGAATCTTTCCAGGTGACCATGCCTCCACGCGCCAGGCAATCCCCAGTATGGAGGAATTGCGAGGTGCTGGACCTCAGTGTTTGGGGGGGTAGGAAGCTGTCCAGTCCCAGCTGCGCTCCAGCCGTAGGAATTACGATACCTCCGGGCAGATATCAAGGGACATGATGGAAGGGGGCCATGACTGGGGCACACTGCAGTGCAGGATTAAAGTGAAGGAGTTGCGGAATGCCTACCGCAAAGCCCACGAGGCAAACAGCCACTCCGGTGCTGCCCCTGCAACCTGCCATTTCTACAAAGAGCTGGATGCGATACTTGGGGGCAATCCCACCTCCACTCCAAGTACCACCATGGACACTTCAGAGCCCAGTTCAACAAGGCAGGAGGAGAAAGAGGAGCAAAGCAGGAGCGAGGGTGCTGAGGCAGAGGAAGACACCCTGGCATCCCTAGATGCATGTAGCCAGGAACTGTTCTCAAGCCAGGAGGAAGGTAGCCAGTTGTGGCGGCTGGTGCTTGGGGAAGGACAAATACCAAAGGAGGTTCCCGGTAAGCGGCTTTTATTTTGGGAAGGAAGTTATTCGGTGTGGGCTCTTGGGGCGAGGAGGGTTAGGGCTGCATCCATGCCTCGATGTGGAATAGGGCGTTGATGTGCTCTCTCACATCGTGGTAATCGGCCTCAGTGATCTCTTCAAAGGTCTCATCCAGAACTTGGGCAATGCGCTTGCACAGGTTTCTCAGGAGAGCCACTGTGGTCCTTGTCCCAGTAAGGCTAAGGTGTCCCTGCCACTGTGCTGTGCGGGGCGGGGAGACCATTGCTGCACACAGGCAAGCTGCATATGGGCCAGGGCAGAAGCCACATTGCAGTAGGAGACCCTCCCTTGCTTCCCAGGTCACCCTCAGCAGCAAGATATCTTCCAGGACGAACTCCTGTGGAAAATGTGGGGACAGTGTTCGGTATAGGGGCCCCCTGCCACTGTTGGCTCTCCCCAAGGCACAGAAACCCAGAGGACAGTACAGCTGTGAAACAATCAGTCATGTTTGACCCTGTGCTTACTCACCATTTTGGGGCTCCCGTGCGCTTACTTTGGGACGGGCAAATTATGCTATTGTGTAGGCTGCGCATGCCCTTAAGTACGGGGGAATCATTGCTCTGTCTGGTGTGAACAATGCTGCCTCTGTTAAGTGTTGCATTTTGCCTTTACAGATGCAACCTTGAGATCTCAGCCGTCCGTGTTATCACTGGCCAAAAGACTCCAAAGAATCAGAAAGAGGCCATGTAGAAGCAAGGAAGACATGTTGCATGAAGTAATGCAGCATTCAAGTAACGAAAATCAAAAAGTGCAGGAGTGGTGGGACAGTGAAGAGGATCCGCCAGCAGAATGAGGAGCGCCGACAGAAAAGCGCTGTGCTCTGGCAGCAAAGCACGGATCGGCTGATAAGCATCATGCAGCGCCTAGCGGACTTGATCCAGGCGCTCGCAGCACTGCAGGTGGAGCACTACCGCGCCTGCCCCCTCCCCCTCCTCCCCCCCCCCACAGCCCTTGTCCCAAAACTCTCTCCCTTGTGCCCCCATGTCACCTCCAACCCACTTTCCCTAACATCCAGATTCTTACGGCCACCAGCTGCCTCCAACACCTGTAGCTTCACCACCCAGCCCTGAAAACTACGACCCTGACCCTCTGCGCTCAACCCCCATCACCATGCAGTGTAGCACTCATTGCACAGCACTCCAGACAGGAAGGCTGAGTATGACAACAGGACATACGCAAACCTGTGATAGTACCGTTCCCCACCCCACCCCCTTGCCCTCTCCGTTTCCCAAGCAGTTGTGTTTCTTTTCAATAAATGGATTTGTTGGCTTTGAAAACATTATTGCATAAGGTAAAAGATACCTTAGCCCAGGAAAGAAACAGGCACTGCAAGTCAGTGTATCATATGTAGCAAACACAGATTCCTACTAACATTGGAACCACTGCACTTCACTCCCATGCAGGGCACCAGACATTACTGGTGGCTTTCAGCCTCAAATTGCTCCCTCAAGGCATCCCTAATCCTTGCAGTCCCGCGCTAGGCCCCTCTAGTAGCCCTGCTCTCTGGCTGTTCAAATTCAGTCTCCAGGTGCTGAACCTCCAAGTTTCATGCCTGAGTGAATCGTTCAACCCTTCCCTTCACAAACGTTATGGAGGGTACAGCACGCGGATATAACCGCAGGGATGCTGTCATCAGCCAGGTCCAGCTTCCCATACAGAGAGTGCCAGCAGCCGTTTAAACGGCCAAAAGTACACTCCACAGTCATTCTGCACCAGCTCAGCCTGTTGTTGAACTGCTCCTTGCTGCTGTCAAGGCTCCCTGAGTAGGGTTTCATGGGCCACGGCATTAAAGGGTAAGCGCGGTCTCCAAGGATCACAATGGGCATTTCGACTTCCCCTACGGTGATCTTCTGGTCTGGGAAAAAAGTCCCGGCTTGCAGCTTCCTGAACAGGCCAGTGTTCCGAAAGATGCGTGCACCATGCACCTTTCCTGGCCAGCCTGCGTTAATGTCAATGTAACACCCTCGGTGATCCACAAGCACCTGGAGAACCACAGAGAAATAGCCCTTCCAATTAACGTACTCGGAGGCTAGGTGGGCTGGTGCCAGAACTGGAATATGCGTCTCATCTATCGCCCCTCCGCAGTTAGGGAAACTCATTTGTGCAAAGCCATCCACAATGTCATGCACATTACCCAGAGTCACAGTTCTTCTGAGCAGGATGCGATTAATGGCCCTGCAAACTTATATCAACATGATTCCAACAGCCGACTTCCCCAGTCCAAACTGGTTAGCGACCGATCGGTAGCTGTCTGGAGTTGCCAGCTCCCAGATTGCAATAGCCACCCGCTTCTCCACCGTCAGGGCAGCTCTCAATCTTGCGTCCTTGCGCCACAGGATGGGGGCAAGCTCCTCACGCAGTCCCATGAAAGTGGCTTTTCTCATCCAAAAGTCCTGCAGCCACTGCTCGTCATCCCAGACGTGCCTGACGATGTGATCCCACCACTCAGTGCTTGTTCCCGAGCCCCAAAGCGGGGTTCCACGGTGGTGAGCATGTCCGTGAATGCCAGAATCAAACTCGTGTCATATCTGTTACTTGAGTCAATATCATTGTCAGAGACCTCACTGTCACTTTGGATCATAAGGAATAACTCGACTGCCAAACGCAACATGCCGGTGAGACTCGTCAGCAGACTCCTCAGCAGTTCGGGCTCCATTCCCACAGAGCGAAAGGGAAGACAGGGCGCGCAGTACAAAAAACGTTGAAAGATGGCGCCAAATGTGGACGGAAGCACAGGGATTCCTGGGATGCGAACCAATGCATCACGGCCCATCGGGACAGGAGCCAGAATGCCCCGCATCCCCCACACCCTTCCCACAAGCCAGAATGGGAAGAGGTGAACGGGGGATAGCTGCCCATAAGCCCCACTCTCAACGCCGCTGCAAGTGCCACAGATGTGGCCACGCCAGTGCGCCTGCAGCTGTCAGTGTGGACAGACTGCAGCGCTTTCCCTACTGCGCTCTCCGAAGGTGGGTTTAACTGAAAGCGCTCTACATCTGCAAGTGTAGCCATGCCCTAAAGCACTGGTTCTCAAAGCGGGTCTGCTGCTTGTTCAGGGAAAGCCCCTGGCGGGCCGGACCGGTTTGTTTACCTGCCACATCCGCAGGTTTGGCCAATCGCGGGTCCCGCTGGCCACGGTTCACTGCTCCAGGCCAATGGGGGCTGCAGGAAGGGCGGCCAGCACGTCCCTTGGCCCACGCTGCTTCCCGCAGCCCCCGTTGGTCTGGAGCGGTGAACTGCGGCCAGTGGGAGCCGCAATTGGCCAAACCTGCGGATGCGGCAGGTAAACAAACCAGTCCGGCCCTCCAGGGGCTTTCCCTGAACAAGCGGCAGACCGGCTTTGAGAACCACTGCCCTAAAGCACATTTCTACACCTCTGCATCTTTCTCGGAGCTCTTCACGTGAGCCAAGCAGACACAACCCAGACAACACTAAGACTTTGGACAACCCTACTGTTTTCCAGATACTATGGAAACTCTAAGACAGCAACTAGCACACTAGGTCCAGGCTGCACCACAGGAGAAATCCAGACGGTGGCACAGAAACAGATACAAGGTCTATGGGACACAACCCATTTCTCAGCATTTTAGAGTTTTATCTGTTCACTTGAACTATTATGGGGTCCAAGTAAGAGTTGTACCAAGAGAATAAATAAGAAATTGTCACAAAACCTAACACTCGTGCTTTAAAAAAAAAAAAAAAAGTTGGGACTAAAAATAAAACTAGAACTAACCTCAAGCAGTAAAACAAGCAAAATGGAGGAGAGTAACAGTGAAAGAAGGTTTCAGAGTAGCAGCCGTGTGAGTCTGTATTCGCAAAAAGAAAAGGAGGACTTGTGGCACCTTAGAGACTAACAAATTTATTTGAGCATAAGCTTTTGTGAGCTACAGCTCACTTCATCGGATGCAGTGAAGTGAAAGAAGAAGTCTTAAGTGAATGAGAAGCATGGAACCCATTTTGGGAAAGGCATCCAACCCTGGGATTTGTACTATTTAGTGTTTAATGTCTATGTTGCCTCTTGAGCCAGAAGAGAGAGAAAGAGCCAAATGCTACAGTCTGTCAAGCACTGGACTAAACAAAGCAATTCATGGAATGCCGGGGCATTTGGAGATTCTTGAATTTATTCTCCTCTCCTCCCCTAGTGCCTCATGATTGTTTTTGAAAGAGTGCCTCTTGATTTATCAGCTTCACAAAATTCCAGATTTAACAAGTCCAAACCAGATCTTACTGCACAAGACAAAATTGAGCTATATTTTGTTTTGCAATTCAGGGTACTTTTATAAGTAAACTGTAAACTAATGTACTCTTTCCTGTTGGCTTCCTTCACTGAATCAGGCACAAACAAATCCCAGAACGGAAGCTGCCAGTCAGCCTCCCAGACACACAACAGTATGCACAAGGCTATCATGACATCATTTCCCCTCAGTGCTTTGGAATGAGTTACAGAAAGGGGGAAAAAAAAAATCCAATCTACTTTTAAAACTATCTGCAGTTGAACTCAGCTGCTCTGTATTTTGTGCTTGCTCATGATAAAAAATACCCAGTGGAACAAGTTTTTGTTATGGCCCTCCCTGTCCTGCCAAACTTGGTAACCCCTGTTTAAGGACACGACATGGAAAGTATTTAATAAAAGCTTGGCTGAAAATAACTTGATATTTGAGCGTGCACCTTCTTATTTGACATCTTGTTGCCCCTCTGCTTTTAGCAGGTTCCAGCCACCCATCAGACCATGACAGCAGCTGTCGGTTACACTCGGACCACTGAGCTGGTGACAGGCAGATAAACAGAATGGCATCTGGTGACTAATAAGAAACCAACATCCCTGGTAGGTGAACAGTCAGGGTCATTTCCCTGTTTCAAGGGAAGAGGTGAGAATTCTTAGTATTAATCTACCTGTCTCCAGGTCTCCCTCCACAAGGAATCCCAGGATGTTGTTCATGGCCCCCATGTAGAAAATGAGCCGCAGCTGAGTGACGCACATGGTGATGAGGCTGAGTAGCAAAATGGGGCTGAAGACACTGTGCATAAAGGACGGAGATGCTGCAGAGGAAACAGGAGAGTCTCTGAAGAAGGCAGCCTCTGGTAATGGCTATTAAACATATAGGACATCAGAACAGACTTTGGATCATTTAGATCCATAGTCTTCTACTGGCTACATTACATAAACACAATACTCTAGGGACAGTCCAGTGGGGAGTTCAGCACCAGTGACTAACTTGTACAGAAGGGACTCCCTAAAAAAGGGATGATTTGGGGAGGACAACGACGAATAGCTATAAGAATTTAGCACGTCAGTCTTTAGCTATAGCAGTTCATACTTTATGTACTGTCTATGTAATGTTCACCAGCACCCAGACATCTGCCAGGGCAGCAACATATGCCATCAAGGTCTGTGCATGCATCTGGGGGGGGTTTACATGGTCTCAATATATACTTATCTGGACAATGATGTGTTGCACACATGGGTTAAATTCACCACATGTAAGGGCCTGCACAAGGCTTGCTTAGCTCCTATTTTGAGGAGTTAAGTGGTGCACTGACCTTGTGCTGGCCCTTTGCACTAGGGTGAATGTTGCATGTACAAATCCAGAGACAATACCTGCATCGTCTGCTTGACACTTCACTTCCAGGTCCACTGTTGATAGACAGAGTTTGTTTCCCTCTTGAGCTGCCAGCTCCTTGGCATTCTTCATGGAGCTCCCCACACTCAGACGACGTCCCACTGTGGTCACCTGCTTGTAAAACTGTTTCCCTGTAATTTTGTGGTCAAATCCCAGCCAGCTGAACTTGATCTTCACTCTGTGCGGCAGAAGAGAGAAGGGGAAAAAAAAAAGAAAAAAAAAAGAGAGTAAGAGCTGCAAAGCAGAACTGAGATACATGGACTGATCTAAGGATACTGGAGTCACAGGATGCAGGAAGGTTGACTATGGATTTCCAGACATTGATTTGAATCTACAAAATCCCAAAGAGCCTGAGATCCAATTACCAAAGAGAAACCTCTCTCTCTCTCTGCTTTATTGCCACATCAAAGGTGCCAGAGCTGGAACGGCCTCAGTAGAGAAACAAAGTTGCTGCTAGAAGGGTGTTTGCTGTAGGGAGTCCGAGAGGCTGGAACACACCGTCCTCCCTGAATATCCAGAGTCTCACTAGCTAGGATAAACATTTATAAAGGGCTGTAAACCCTCACACTTAGGAGAGAAGTCAACCATAAATATTTAAGATTAGGAATAAAATGTATCTTCCTCTGAAGCAGCTGATGCTAGCCTTTCTCAGAGATTGGACCCCATAACTGATCCAGTCCAGCAACTTCTACATTCCTAAGAGCAGAAGGAGACACTTACGTGTAGTCCATGTCTTCTGGTCCTGGGAATGGCTCCAGTGGCCAGTTGAAGAAACAGTTGAAGAAAACTAGCCCTGCACAGGATGCCCAGACAATCAGAATGAGGATGAAAGAGACACCAAAGTCATATATAACCTGGAATTCACAACAGAATAATATCATTAGCACATAAAATATCCTACACTCTAATGTTTGCTGAAGTAGATTCAGGAGGAAGGTGGAGGGGAAAGCATGTGGCATTTAAAAACAGGGTTGCAAGGTGACATCTAATGAAGGAAGGAATTCTGTGACATCATATAAGCACAACAAAAGTTTTGCACAAATTTATGTATACAAGAAAACAAGGAGCTGCTGCTGAAATTGATACCCAGCTCTGTCAGAAACAATACAGTAACTCCTCACTTAAAGTCGTCCCGGTTAAGGTTGTTTTGTTGTACGTTGCTGATCAATTAGAGAACATACTCATTTAAAGTTGTGCAATGCTCCCTTATAACGTTGTTTGGCAGCCACCTCCTTTGTCCACTGCTTGCAGAAAGAGCAGGCCATTGGAGTTGGATGGTGGGGGCTTAGAAACAGGGTGGACCGGCAGCCCTCTAAGTTCCCTGTGTGGCAACCGCCCAACAGGCTAGCTATTGCCAGGCAGTGCAGCTGTCCCTCCTCCACTGCCCTGTGCTGCTCCTTTCCTCTGCCTTGGAGCTGCTCCTGGGAGCCTCCTGCTTGCTGTATGTGAGGGGCGGAGAGGGGAGAGGAGAGAGAAGTTGTGTGCTAATGTCAGGGTGTCCCCTTCCTCCCCACTCCTGTACCTTATCTCCACAGAGAAGCGGGGGGGACATGACAGGGCTCAGGATGGAGGGAGCTTGCTGGCAGCAGCTGCTATTTCAACTTGCTGATCTACTTAAAAAGGCAATGTACTTAGAGGGGCAATGCGCATCTCTCACACACACGGTGTGTGTCTCTGTCTCTCTCTCTGCCATGCTGTCTCCTCTCCCTCCATTCGTGCTGCCTTGTAGAGCGTGAGGCTACATTAACAACAACACGTTAACCCTTGAGGGCTCAGCCAAGTGCCAATTTATCATTTAGCAGTAAGGCATTCCCTGGAAAATATCTCACCCTCCGACTTCACCACCTCAACCAAGCTTCAGCAATCATCATTGCTGTGTACAGTATTAAATTGTTTGTTTAAAACTTATACTCTGTGTGTGTGTGTCTCTGTCTGTCTTTTGTCTGGCAAAAAAAATTTCCCTGGAACCTAACCCCCCCTATTTACATTAATTCTTGTGGGGAAATTGGATTCGCTTAACATTGTTTCGCTTAAAGTAGCATTTTTCAGGAACATAACTACAACGTTAAGCGAGGAGTTAATGTGCAGACATTTGAGAAGTTACATCTAGATCTTCTTAGGAAACCCGTTAGGAACTTTGCTGCATGGTTGGTATAACTTGATCTGACCTACTGTCTGGACCCATAAGAGTCTTGGATTTATATAAGCTAAACCGTATTAATTTTGCCTCTGCGGATGAAGCTTTGTCAGTGAGCACCAGTATCAATGTATTAAATAGCACAGATTTATTGGCTCTCCTTCCCTTTCAGAGCTCTCCACAAAACTCTATAATTAGTCTTATCACTATCTGAAGGTGGACAGCCACCTCCAGATAATAATCAAAAGCTGATATTTTATTACAATCGGTCCCATGGATTCCAGGATTTAAAATTTGTATTTTTCAACTCCAGAGATTACTTATATCACTAAAGGTGGAAAAATGCTTTTGTTTCTTTAACACTACTATAATCCTATGACTTGTACACTTTTCACTGAAAACATCTCAGAACTTCTAAAAACCATCCTGGCCAGTTTATAGACCTATCTGAGCTACTATCTGGCATCCATTATCATAGTATCTGAGCACCTCAAAATCTTTAATGTATTTATCCTCCCAACACTCAGGTCAGGTAGGAAAGGGCTATTATCCCCATTTAAAATGTCTTGCCCAAGGTCACACAGGAAGTCTGTTGCACAGCAGGGAAATGAACACAGGTCTCATATATCCCAGGTTAGCACCACCCTTTCTAATTACCATCATGCAGCATGGAGTCTAAGACAGCAACCTCAGAATTGCTGAGCCAAATTTGTCAGAGCTCAGGATTCCACATCCTCACCTTGATTCCAGGAAAAGTGACAGCCGAAGACGCGTATGAGCCAATCATCAGAGCAATGAACGTGGAACGAAGATCACCAAACATGTTGGGCAGCTGAAGGGGGGGAGGGGAGGAGGGAAGAAAAAACAAACAAAACATCTTGTTGAAACTGGACTAGGGGAAGAAGGAAGGAAGAGAAGAACGTTGCTTTGAGAAGCCCCTCGCACCAAATATTTTGGCCTCTGGATCTAGGAAATGGAAGAAAATGTTAATTATTCAATAATTTATTTGGCTTTCCACAACAGTACACTGGGATGCAGTGAGGCTGTGAAAGTGCTCATCTGCTCTGCTGCCTTTAGTGTTACCCCATTAAGGCTTGCCTGCACAGGGAAGTTTACCAGTATATTTATACCAGTATGTCACACACTGGAAAAAGCACTTTAATTCCAGAATAAGAGTGCCCATACAGGTAGTTGTAAGTATATCACTATAGTTATACCAGTAAATTTCCCCATGTAGAAAAGCCCTTAGTAACTAGCTTTTAAACCAAAAGAAACATGGCCATTGCTGCAGCTTTTCTTGCTGCCTTTGGGAGCAGGTCTTCCCCACACATTAATTACCATTTGCATAAAGGTGTCTGTCTTTAACTCCCCCACTGCCCACTCTTTCACGATCGTATTTTCCAACGAGTTTCCATGTCAAACTTTGTGTTCACCACCTTTCTCTACACCTCTGAACTGTATACACCTGGGTCCCGTCTACTAGCTAGAAAAGGGGAGATTAATATAGATTAATAATGCCCCCAACCTCTAACACACACAACCCACAGGATACTGATCTCCACTCACTTCCATATTATTTCTCATTCTTCAGCATCCTAACTGCATCACAGTCCCTCAAACTCTAGGGGAGTTATTCCCAGCACTTTGTACAATGCCACAATTGTTCATAGATCATAAAGCCAGAAGGCGTCTACTTCTAAGACTGATAAATAAAGCAATATTATTTTATTTGCTGTTTAGGGACCTTGCTGAGCTGCAAAAAAATTAGACCAAACCTGAAGAAACGAGCTCTCACATACATGCGCTGCAATAGGAAAACAAATCCATTTTTCCCAGTAATAAGGCAGGCATGCCAGTCAGTGCCAAGGTGGGATCTCCTGCATGTTTATATTTTGAAGTCCTCCTGTAAGTGCCATCTGGCTCAGTTATGTATCATGGTTATTTCTCGTTACAAACTTTCGTATGGAATGCATCTCCAGGGCCTTGAATCATCCCAGAGCAGGAGCAGCAGTTATGATGTTTAGAGATTTAGGCCAGGTCTACATTACCACTTACTTCGGTATAACTTACATCGCTCAGGGGTGTGAATAAGCCATCTCCCTGAGTGACGTAAATTACACCGACCTAAGCACCTTTGTGAACAGTGGAGAAGCTACCACCACTCATGGAGGTAGATTTATTATGTTGATGGGAGATCTCTCTCCCATCAGCATAGAGCAGTAGTCTCCAACCTTTTTATGCACAAGATCACTTTTTTAATTTAAGTCCAACCCATGATCTCCCCCACCCCTTTCCCGAGGCCCCACCCTGCTCATTCTATCCCCCCTACCCTCCGTCGCTCGCTCTCACTCACTTTTACTGGGCTGGAGCAGGGGTTTGGGAGGGGGTGCAGGCTCTGGGCTGAGGGGTTCGGAGTGTGGGAGGGGGTTTTAGGTGGAGCCTGGGGCAGGGGGTTGGGGTGCTGGCTCTGGGAGAGGGCTCCGGCCTGGAGGTTTGGGGTGCAGGAGGGGGTGAGGGGTGCAAACTCTGGGAGGGGGCTGAAGTGGAGGAGGGGGTTTGGGATGGAGGCTCCAGCAGGGGACTAAAGGCTGGGGCAGAGGGTTGGGGTGCAGGAGGAGGTACAGGGTGCTGACTCCGGGAGAGGGCTCAGGGCTGAAGGTTTGGGGTGCAGGAGGGATTTGAGGTGTTGGCTCCAGGAGGAGGCTCAGGGCTGGGGTGTGGGCTCCCACCAGGCAGCACTTATCTTGGGCAGCTCCTGGTCGCCGGCGCAGCGGGGCTAAAGCAGGCTCCCTGCCTGCCCTGGCAGCACCACCCCTACAGCCCCCATTGACCACAGTTCCCTGTTCCCAGCCAATGGGAGCTGCGGGGGTGATCCTTGCAGGCAGGAGCAGTGCATGGAGACTCCTGCCGCCCCCCAGGGGCTGCAGAGGCATGCTGGCCGCTTCTGGGAGCAGTGGGAGGCCGGGGCAGGCAGGGAGCCTGCCTTAGCCCCACTGCACCGCCTGAATTTTAGTGACTGGAGATCGCAATTGACTGCTAGAGGCTCCAAGATTGACCAGTTGATCGTGATCTATGGGTTGGTGACCATTGGCAAAGAGCATCTTCACCAGACATGCTGCAGCTGCACCATATAGCACAGACTAGCCCTTACTCTACTTTTGGGGAAACCTGAGAAAACAACTTGGTGGCAGCAGGGCATGCTGCAATGTTCTGCAGTAGGACATGCCCACACCCAGATAGCTGCATCCAGAACAGCTGTCAACTGACTGTCCTAGGGAGGTGTGCATTGGAAACATATAAAGCGATCTCTTCCCAGGCATGAAATTGCAGCTCTGGGTGTGGTGGCCTAAATCTGCACCACAACACAACACTTGTCACACTGTAACCTCTCTGTCTTACTCTAGAAAGAAGCTGGTCCTTGTCACCAGGCAGGGAATTCAGCTCCTGTTTATTTAAATTCAGTAATACCCTAAACCTAAATAAGCCTGCAGAATTACAACAGCTGCTGCGGGAAGGGCTTGGAGCAGGGCAAGTACTCCACAAACACAGCTGCTTCATGGCTTGGTTTTCTTTCAAAGCAACAGAGATCACACAAAGAGCTTTTTCTACACAGCACAGAAGCAAGACTCAAGCCTAGGTGACACTTCAACTATAGTGGTTGGTGGCAATTTTTAGTAATGTGCTTGAAGAGGCGAAACAGCCTTTGCCATTATATCCAAGTCTTTTTATGGCAAGGAGGGAAGGCAGAACCTGTGCACCTCTCTGCATTAGGGCAGAATTTTGAGAAAGGCTCACTTTCCAAAGAACATAGCTCCCATTTAGGTACTAAAATAAATAGCTGGATTTTCAAGAGAGTGCAGCATATTTGGATGAACTCTCTAGAAAACCTGGCCCCAATTGTTGGCCCTGACCACTTGACTATCTGAACCTGAGATTTTTTGGGGGGAGCGGGGTGGGGAAGGGAAGAAAGAGCTGGTCCTAAAAGGAAAACCTTCAAAATAGAACAGGAAAAGGGCACTGGTGCTATCCTCCTTCCATATCCTGTTTCCCCATCAGTGTTGCCAACTCTTGATGTTCGGTGTTTTTCTTAAAGCTCCAGCTACTAGGGACTGGCAGTTACACAATCAGCAGCTTTCATTATTTAAAAAAAAAAAATATTTTCTAGCTCTCATGGTTGCAGAAGAGGAGACTTGAAAAAGTGAACCATAAAAAGGCAGACAGACCCAAAATTTTATTATTTTTCATATATTTTCAAGGCTATAAGGGACCATTTCATCTAGTCTGATCTCCTGCATAACAGGCCAGAGAATTTCATCCAGCACTTTCTGCATCAAGCCCTAAATTGTAGCTGAGCTACAGCACATCTTTTAGAAAGAAAGGCAATCTTGATTTAAAGGTTCCAAGTGACAGAGAATCCACCACATCACAAGGTAAACTGTTCCAGTGGCTGATCACCCTCACCATTAAAATTTTGCACTTTATTTCTAATCTGAATTTATGTAACTTCTCAGCTTCCAGCCACTGGATTTTGTAATGCATTTTTCTGCAAGATTGAAGGGCCCTCCACTATCAGAAATTCTTTCCTCACATAGATACTAATGACAGTGATCATGTCACCTCTTTACCTTCTCTTGGATAAACTAAATATATTGGAGCTTCTTCCATCATGTAAGAGATTTTCCAGATCCAGAATAATTCTTGTACCTCATTTCTAAACTCTTTCCAATCTTGATGTGTGGATTCCAAAACTGGGCCCAGTATTCCAGTAATGGTCTCACTGATGCTGTATGCAGTGACAAAAAACACCTACCTACTCCTACACTACATTCCTCTGCTTATGCAACCAAGGATTGTGTTAGCCTCTTAGCACTGAGAGCCCATGTTCAGCCAGTCACCACCATGACCTCTATGTCCCTTTAAGAGTAATCACTTTTCAAGATATAGTCCCAATCCTGCACATGTGACTTTATGATTAAAGGCCTAACAAGTGTTTTGAATGCTTGGGGTTGCAATACTGAGACTTCTCCATGTAAAGAGGAGCTACAAAGTAAAAACAAAGAAAAGCATGTTTGGGTCTTCTTGCTTCCCCATAGTATATGAATGTGACAGGAAAGGGCTGTGTACGCTTGGGTTTTTGGGTTGTTTTTTCTTTTATTTTTTTAACATTAGAAATAAAAGTTCTGACTTCCTGGTTTTGCTGGGAGGACTGGAGAGAATTCATGGGAAATCCCAAGAGACTGAAATTGAGCATCTGGGAGAGGCATTTTTAGTCAATGTCTAAAACTTGGTTTTCTGTTAATAGCTATTTAATTTGAACTCCTTCCAAGCCCTAGAGAAATGTTCACTATGAAAGTATCATTCCATCAAGGCCAGGGGAAGTTCCAGTTCCCCTTCTCCGGGGAAAAACAAACAAACAAACAAACAAACTTGATATTCCGAATACTGCTCAGTAATAAAGACACTCACAAGGCTGCCCTTCCCCATTACAGAACAGCAGCAAAGGACACAAGCTTGTTTTCTATCCTATTCTCATTTTAAAATACAGCTGTTTTTCTTCTTGATGCTCCCTGCCACAATCTATAAAAGGCCCTCTGTGGTAATTTATCACATATGTTTATCTCCCTGTGCAGAGTAGTTTGGCTTGAGCTCCCTGTGCTCTTAGATTCCTGTGTTGCAGTCAGCCACCAGCATGGATTGCTCTGTGTCCATCTACAAATGCCTGCTTACAATGGCTAAGTCACTCCCTAGAGATCTCTGCATTGCGCTGTAACAGGCAGAGTCTGTCTGACCAGCTTCCCAGAACTGGGAACACCATCACCAGCCATTGTTGCCCTCCCACTCTCCTCCCCAGTCTGTCAGCCCTGCAGCTCAGGACATCCAGGAAACACAGACTGAGCAGGCTCAGACATTAGCTTATCAAAGATACTATACAGCCTGCCATTTGTTTTTTATTATATCCCAAGGATTTGTTACAGAGAAGGTTTCAGAATTAGGAGGCAAATTTCATACACAGGGTCCCACATCTTATCCCCCTTTGCCCTGACACAGCTGTTCATATGCAGCATCCTTCCTCAAGCATCATGGGCAGACTTCACCCTCTACCACAGCTGACAGGTAGGACCAACTCACACTTCTCCAGGACTAAGGGCAGCAAGGAGGGTGCCTGACTCACACACATTTGAGGCCAGACAGTATCTTTATGCACCCAGGTGGGGTTCCACCCATTGGCTGGAGTTGATAAGGGTGGAGCCACAGCCCAGGAAACAAGCAACTCATAGCTCAATACCTGTGACCCATCTTGTAAGGGTTGGAAACCTCATCACCATCAGCTACAAAGGATCCACTCCTTTGAGCAGTTAGTCTGAATAAAAATTCATCTTGACAAGTTTCCATCCACTGCCTTTAAAAAACAAAAAACATATGAAGTAGCAACCTTCACCAGAACTATGGCTGCACAGAATTAGCTCTTGCAGCAGAGGGCGAGGCCCCTAGGATTTGCACTCCCAACCTAAGCAGCACTATAGGTCATTGCAATTGGAGGGGTGGTGAAGTCACTTTGTTTTTTCTCAGGACTTACATACACAAACATCTACGCACTCACCAGTCAGTCAGTTCCTGTACCAGCCAGAATGGGCTCCTCACACCACATTAAACTCATTAGGACTGGAGACATTAGTGCAGAAGCATCTGGACTTTGGGCAATGAATATCAAGCTCTTCAGATCTCCTTACCTAAAGCTCATCTCAGTCTCGTTGTTCCCAGCTCACCTCTAAATTCCCTTCTCATTATGTAGAATATCACACTGTGTATGTAACATCCACACTGCCCCAGAGCAGGAGGCATCCCCTGGTAATTGCAATACCTATATGCACAGCATTCATTCTCTGATTTTTTTCCCCCCCTTCTCACACCTTTCTACATACAGCTCATGGGTCACAGCTGGAAAGGGCCCTCACACTAGTTTCCACATTTACATGTATAAGAGAGAATTTATAGAATTTATGCAGGCAAATCAGCCTGATGTCTAACTTCCCGATCTATGCATGGAAATGCAAGTTTGGGGGCATAAAGACACAGGTCCAAAGTTAGAGACAAGTTTTGAAATGCTGGGTCTCTGGCCACAAGACAGGGCTCCTGCTGAGATAAACTGTCATACAAAAGAACTCTGAAGACCACTGCCCCACAGCCCAAGTCACAACTCTGGGTGCAAACTGGCAATCAAAGGTTTACTAATGGTTACTTTTAGAATTGTTTCAGATTCTAACCTTTATTCTTATAAGGCTTTACCTTCACCTCTGAAGACCAGTTTCCTTATTGCTTCTGTTCTCATTTGCGGCGATGAAGGTATTAATAGGCTGCTGGATTTCTCTTTCTATGAAAAGCTATAGATACATGAAATGCTCACTTGCTGTATTATAGAGTGGCAACACCAAGCAGAAAAATATCCTATTACCTGCAATTCATAAGTGTCAGAGCACATCCACTTGCAACCAATGACACTCTAAGCCCCCATAGCATTCCCCAGTGCTCTGACATTGCATCATAGACCTAGCCCCACTTATGAGCGAAAGTGGATTCTGCTCTAGATCAGACTCAGAGCTGCAAGCCACTCTCACACACCCGCTAAGAGTACTTTGAATTTGGTCATATGAGGAGGAACTTGAAAGAAGCAGTGGAGTGCATAAGGGAGGCCTGCTATCAGCCTGGTTTATTATTACCAATGTGCACTGCAATAAGTTTGAGCTGCCAGAGAGGACCACAGCTCCTGCAGTTCTCCCCAGGCCTCACCCAGTTACAATTATTTCAGTATAAGAGGGGCCATGCATGGCATTTTCATTGCTAGTCAGACAGAACATCAGAAAAGAGACAGGTTTCAGAGTAGCAGCCATGTTAGTCTGTATTCGCAAAACGAAAAGGAGTACTTGTGGCACCTTAGAGACTAACACATTTATTTGGGCATAAGCTTTCGTGAGCTACAGCTCACTAAAGAGACAGTTAAGGATGCCTACACACAGCCTCTCTCACATAGTATGCAACCTTCATCTCTCCAATAGTGACCCAGATAAACACAAAGTTACCAAACCACCACCCTTGACACTAACATGATATGAGTCACCTTAGCAGCCCCACAGGCTTGTTCATGGGCCCCTCCTTGCTGGTGTTTGTCTCCTTATGTTCTGCCTGTGTCATACTCCATTTACCCTGTACACTTTGGGTCCAGGACTACAGCCAGGGTTTTCAGAAGTGGGTGTTTCATATGAATTTAGAAGCCAGGCTTTATACACATTTTTGAAGCTTTTGGACTATGACTTTACTTGCTATCTAAAGCAGCTGCCACAATTCTGACATTACAATACATACAACAGCCTCCAAACCCAGCCTCTGCCCATGACAATTCACAGGAACTCAGTCTGTGTGTAACCCATAGGTTAGAGAGAAAATTAAAAACAAGGTGAAAGTGAGCTGGGTCCAAACCTTTGAGACATTTTTGATCAAAACAGGTAATATAACTGCTTCCCAAGCAATTTTCTGAGAGATTTTCAGCTCAGAACACCTAGTTCCAGCCACACTAACAAGGGTAAGAGTAATGAGGTGAAAAATTCATTCTCAAATTGGTTGCTGCATCTGCTCCCATCTCTAAGCAACAAGAGCCCCAAAATGCAGAGAGGCAGCAGACTTAGCCACTGGCTGATGTTTGTGCTCCAGTCAATGGACTGAGCAAACAGACATAAGTATGCTGCACAGATGGAGCTGGGCTGGGCATATTTCAACAGCTCAGCACTTCCAAGAAAAAGTCTGTCAGCACCTTGGAGTAATTCTCATTCATATAAAAGGGAAAAGCCCGTTGTGCCAAGGAACTCTCCTTCCCTGTCTAGGGAGGGGTGGGGTAGGGGGAAAAAAAAAAAAAAAAATCAATCACACAGCCACGCTCAAAAGGAACTGGTTTGTACTAGTACTTGTCCTGCACCTCAGAACAACTCCCTATGCTATTAATTGCTTTGTTGCTGGTCAATGCAGCACTACAAACAATAGTATCTGCCATTTACAAAAGAACAGTACTTCCCTGCCTTCCTGCCCAAGATTTCATTACATCCTTCAACTTTCAAGAGCCTTGTGCCCCTCCACCTTCTCCTAAGAGTAAGCTAAAGCTAAATTCAGTGCATTACAGGTGGACCCTGCTTCAGTCAGCTGCATTGCACATGTGTAAGTGAATGCAGAATCTGGTTCAAAAGACAGAAAAGAGCCTTCTCTTCCCTCTCACCAACTATCCCCACTGGTAAGGGACAGCTGAGCCCTGGGCTAACCATCCAATAGCAAGCTTTTCAAATAGAAGAGTCATAGGCCAACTACCCCATTCATATAAAAATACAGGTGAGCATGAATCTATTCAACTCAGCAAACGATGAAGGATCCACTCGGCACCTTCCTGCCAGTTCAGTTCATCAGATAGATAAGGGGTTCTCAAACTGAGGGTCACAAGGTTATTACATGGGGGTCATGAGCAGTCACTCTCTACCCCCAAGCCCCATTTTGCCTCCAGCATTTATAATAGTTGTTAAATGTGTTTTTAATTTATAAGGGGGGGGCCCCACACTCAGAGGCTGTGTGTGTGAAAGCGGTCACCAATACAAAAGTTTGAGAACCACGGAACTAAATAATGGGAAAATAATATCTCCCTATTCCCTATAGGTTGGGCCTTGCAAAGAGCTGTGGGGTGGAAGCCAAAGAGGATAAATGAAGGGAGGGCAGATTCACAATTGCTCACATAATAACTCTCTTCACTTACCGTAAGTGAGGTAAAGGTCATGCACATTCCACCAAAGCCATTCAGAGCCAGTGAGATGAAGATCAGCACTGACAGTGCTGCAGTGGAAAAAACAAGAGCATTTACTGGATGGAATCACAGTGTCCCCAAAATCCTGGTTCCAACAAGTAGAATTTTGGCAAGGACTGAGCCAACGTCCTGCACAAAGTGAAAGACTCCATCCAAACTGGCTCATTCTAGATGCACACTGTTCATTCTAAACCAAGGTCACAGGGAAAGAACTTCAGGTACTAGGAGAATCAGAATTCAGTGTAAGCATCAGTTTGCAGAGCCTTGGACACTCGTTTTTCTCTGGGATGTGTGGGAGCCCAAGGTCTCTTCTCCTCTCCCTGCTGAACTGTCTCACTGGTCAGCATTGGTCTCAAAAGGAAAATTTACTTTTTAGAACTGGGCTCCAGGGACTACCTCACTATCTCAGCTAGAGGATATGGCTATATTTATCCTGGGGCTGGGGAAGCCTTGAACATTCAGCATTGGTTACTGCCCATCTCTTAATTCTGGAGGAACCTTTCAACGTTTTTTCTTAAACTTCTCACTGTGAGCTCACCACTGCTGAGGCATCTTATCCTGGCAAAAGAGTGAAGCTGGGAAAGACACAGCTGCCTCAGAGCCACCTTTGATACTGCTAAGCAGGGGACCGTACAAGCAGCACAGCCCAGAATCTTCCCTCTGGAGACCAGGCTTAATGCCCCCTCAACACACCATGGGGCTCTGTATCTCACTTGTCAATGGCAGGCCTGGTCTGCAGTGCAAGGTTATTAGACTTTATACGTGATACAAAGCAGGCGGGTAAGAACACTGGCAGGTTTTGGGGTTTTTTTTTTTTTAAACTTTTTGCTCACAGGCTTCTTGGGATATGGGACTCTGGCTGCATTCCCATCAGTGCTTACAAGAGGAGCTGGGCCTGCCTTTGAGACATTGCACCCTCCCACAAGGCAATAAGCAAAGTTTGTTCTGTACTTCTTTGGGGTGATCTCTTTAGCTCACTGAGGACACTATCATCAGAGTATGTGCCCTTATTTTAGTGTTCTCTGCACACTAGAGCCCCCAGTTACTAGCTGAACCTTTCAGAAGTGCAACAACCCCAAGACCCTTTCAATAGAGTCCACAGAGCTCAGTACTTACAATTTGGGTTACTAGCTCCATATGCAATCATCACACAGGACACAGCAAAGCAGGCACTGAAACAGAATTGAAGCCTTTAACCACATGAAAGAAAGCCTACTGTAGATAAGTTACACTGTCTCAGTGCCTGGCTAAGGCTGAGACTTTGAGAGTTAATTGGCTGAAGCAGAATCTGGATAAGATGGAAGGGTTGCAGATGGTTTGGAGACAAAAATCTAGAGTAATGGGTGAAAGTTGTTCATGCACCTTCTATGGGTATTGAAGGATCAACCTTTCCCAATGCAAAAAACTCAGACTTGAGGTCCTAACAGGTTCTGAATTTTCAGACAGTGTCAGTGTCCCATAGGGTCTTCCCAAACTTCACCTGCATGTGACAAGGAGACTGAAACCACCTTTCCCCTAAGACATGGCTCTACTCACATCTATCCAGACTTCAGTCCCCTCCAGGTTGGTTTACTATAAAGCAGCAGCTTGTATGAAGAGCATTCAGAGCCTTCACCTGCCCACCTCCCAAGTGAGGCAGGTCAATGAGCACAAATACCTGCCCTCCGTGCTTTGCACAAGGTACTGGCTCAGTTCCAGGTACAATTCACATTGTCTAGGTCTGTAAGTATTCTAACTGTCTGGAACCCAGTTACCCAGGAAAGCACTTCTCCCCTGCATTCTGTAACAGCAACTGTTAATACCACCTCCACATGATCATTTGAGACAGGAAGTGATGCATATTGTTCCTTTGCCACTTGAAAGCACAAGGGAAGCTTTAGACAGGCAATATGCAATTAACTCTGGACCAAATGGAGTAACATCCAGTTCTTGCAAGTCATGTGGGATGGGATAATTTAGTAACCACAAGCAAGACAGACCTTGTTTTCTTGTGTGACATAGCACCTTCAGCAGTACTGTGACACTAGCACCATGCTGGGGCATTGACTTAGTATCAGCATGACTCCCACCCCTACTGACACAGTGGAAGAGTTCTTCTCTCCCCCCAGGACCTCGTTTCCCAGGGAATTCAGAAGTCAGAAACTCTAGGAACATGGATGTAAATCCCCTCCTCTTCTCCTTATAGGGAGATTCAACATGCTAAATGAGTTCACCTGTCAGCCTCAATCCTATCCTGTTCATGGCTGATGGAGCTCTGGGAGATTTCCAGTCCAGTCCAACAGCAGACAGGCTCTATTTTCCTGATGTCCATTTTACAAAGACAACAATAGTGGTCAGAGACCATGGAGATGATGAGAGCCCTGGTGATAGGCATGGGACAAGAACCTGAGTAGAATGAGCTGCTTGCCAGAAACCACTGAACTGTGGACTAAGCAGAACCTCTGGCTCAAAATTAATTTCTAGTTTTGAAACAGTTGGAACAGGCTTCATGACACCAACCTGCCAAGCAGACGCAGTTTGCGAGGGCCATATTTGTCCATGACAATCCCAAGAGGCAGAGTGATTGCACTCAGCAAGAAGGATCCAATAGTAAAAGCCAGGTTCAACATTTCATCCTGCTCCTGGCAGATGAGCCACCCATTGATCCGAATCACAGCTTCCTGCTCTGTCCTGTTTCCATGTGTAGAGTTGGTGGTAAAATTATCTAGATGGGATAAAAGAGAAACATTGTTATAGTGTAGCGAGGAAGACAGAGCA
This sequence comes from Chelonia mydas, assembly GCF_015237465.2. Taxonomy (NCBI): domain Eukaryota; kingdom Metazoa; phylum Chordata; order Testudines; family Cheloniidae; genus Chelonia; species Chelonia mydas. The sequence continues at coordinate 415,439 of NC_051257.2, forward strand.
CTAAACCCAGTTACAAAAAAAGGGGCAAGTAGAACAGCCCTGCATATAGGCTGTTGCAACAAAAGGCACACATCGCAATTGCCTAGATACACAGTCAATTTACCAATCTTAATCCAGAATAAAGGTATGCATACAGATTTTCACCAAGATTACCAGACGTGTGAATTACAACCCATACAATTATTTCTGTTCTAGTCACTGGGTAGACAAGCCCTTAGTCTAGAACAATCATTTGAAAGCCTGACATTCAGATGAGCTATGTCACCTCAACTCCCTGCACTGTGATAGGAGCAGTTTAAGAACAGCCAGCCTTAATAGATGAATCTCCAGTTTTAAGCCTGACTCTCCAAGAGGGTGATTCAATAGCCTCCCAGGCCACTTATTCCATTGCCCCAATTGTTCTTCTATGAACCTTCCAAGCTCCCTGGATGACAGGGAAGGATGGCTCATCTGGGTTCTCTATATACTTGTAGACAGTTCTCCTTTCCCCAGAATTAAAATTTTCAATTCTCTTAACTCCCAAATTGTATTGTACAAAACATTGATCGTTTTTCTCCCTTGCTTTTTTTTTCTCCCCTCTCTCTTGCCTTCAGGTGAAGAACGCCAGCTGCGAACTCCCTTATAGAATGAAGTTTGTTATTTATCTTACACAAAATGGCAACTATGGAATCAGGGCAGTTTGAAAAGGAGTTCAACATAAACCCATCTCTGTTTACATGAGTGCTTTCGCTGCCTCTTTCATTCTCTTGCAACAACATCCCAGAAAGGTTTTAAAGTTCTAAAAAGAAAGCATGCTGCATGATATTTTCATTAATATAAATTGCTGATGCACTCCTACATATTTCTATTTTCTGGCAGGATCAATTTTCAAGTCAAGTAAGCTTTGTTAGCATGACAAGGGACTTAGTCTTTCCCCAGCTGGAGAAAATCAATGTCATATAGAACTTTTCTATTGTATTTAATAACTGAAACTGCCTTCATGATAGTAAATATTGCCAGAGCTGACAAAGTTTAACATTCGAAGTTTAGAATTTTTTTTTAAATGCATGAATATATATGAGAATGGTGCCCAAAATTGAACTCATTCCTTAGTGAGATCTAATCCGCCAAGAAAAAAGGAATCATCTTGTGAGAGAGACTGCTGAATATGACATTTGCCTTTTGCTACAGCATTACCAAATCTATGCCTTTCATCATGCTCTCTAATCCTAGTGGTCCCACTGCCCAGCCACCCTGCAAGTCAGGCTTTAGTATATTTCCCTCTTACCAGAGCCTCTATACCTTTGCAGAATTTAGTTATTGAGTTCAAACTAGTTCTACAAGGTTGTGCTGTGGTTTTAGTTCTATCTGCCAAACTGATTACTCCCAGCTTTGTATCAACTGGAAATAAACTCTGCTCTACCCTCCAGGTTTCAAATACCTACACATATTTGGTGACTGGGAAGGTGCCTTCTACATGCATATACCTAATATACAAGCACAGGTGCTCCACAGACCCCCCACAGAAGTACTGGAGTGTCTCTACCTTATTTCATCTAGTTTCTCTCATTAGCACTTTTACTAATGGGGTCTCAGGCTTCCCCTGGCAAGGAACAACAAGTTTTGACATATTCTTCCTCTGTTATTCACACCAATATTTATAAACCTTTATCCTGTCCCCTCTCTGTTGCCTGTTTTCCATGTCTTCATGTCCAGTTCCTTTGTCCATGTGACCCATTTTTTGTTTTTGGCCTATCAGCACCCATTCTACAAGTGCAGAATGGAGACGGAATCACAGTGCCCCAGCAGCAATCTCACCACAGCTGGCGCAGAGAAATCACCCTCTCATTTGAGATGTTCTTCACAAAAGAATTTCACATTCAGTGCAAATACTGAAGACAGGATCCAAGCCCTACCAGACTCCCATCTCCTGCATCTCACAGTACTTTATAAACTGTAAGCTTTACAACTCTCCTGTGAGGGAGGCAAGGGATACAAAGGGGTCACTTCACCCAGAGCCTCAATGCTTTGGGCTATCTGCAGAGATAAGGTCATAGGAAACAGATGTGGGTGAAAGGTTAAACTCAGACAAACAAGAATTAGACAAAACAGAAATGAATTCCCTGTGTCAGCACTTATTAAGATAGCTGCAGCGCTTAGTTGTGGGCTAGGAGGGAGGGTGGGAGAAACATAGGCAATGCAGTGACCTTATAACTTTTGATTATGCATGTCAAACAGCCTGGGAGCTCTCCGCAGGAGAAAAAGAAAACAGAACAACAATGAATGAACCATCATTAATGTTATTAGTGTTTATCCTTGCAACACAGATACTCATCATGCACTCCAATGAGAGGGACACACAAGCGTGAAGGGCAGACAAAGAGGGCAGCAATGTGGGGCACAGTCTTGGGAACAGTGGCCGGATTCCCGTTGAGATTGAATGGACTCTGTGCAGGTCACTCAGCCAGAAACGTTTGGGAGCAGGGGTGCTGCACTTCAATTTGTGCCTCTGTAAATCATCTGGTTTTGTGTCTGCCTCAGAGGAAGACCCAGCTAATAGTACCAGGTAGAAACTAAGACACCACCTTATTGCAGAGAAATAGGAATTGCCCAGAGCAATTAAAGAAAACACAACAAAGTAAAAATCAAAGTTGTTTAACTAGGGGCTCTGCATTTTGTTATTCAATGACCCTTTCAATGGTTTCTACACAAAAAATAGACCAATGTATACAGGATATGCATGTCAGAAGATCAATCTGAAGCTGTTCCATTTGGGAGAGTAAACTGAATAATTGAATTGAATAATGAGAGGTCCAGATGCTCTGTACCCCTGAGAGGTCTCACACTATCAATCCACAGATAGGAATTAGCACCATCACATGACAAGGAGCTAGGATGAGATTACCCTGAATAGAAACTGGATATCTACTTTTAGGTACCTGGCTACAGCAAATACTCCAATTCTCACTCATACACAGCTCACATCCTGATGTAGACCATTGTGTGGCACTATCACAGTGCTAGTCTCGATCTCTTGTGAGACTCTACAGAGTCTGACAGCACCATTCTTTCTGAACTCTTCATGCTCAGGAACACCCTAAAATGTTTGGTACAAATGGGCGCTGGCTGAAGTTCAGGAAGCTACAATTTGAATATATCAGAACAGAGATGTAGCCTGAACTCTGTTACACACTAGAGCAGTTTCAGATCCTTATTAACAGAAACAACCAGCTAGTATCAGCAGTCATAAGATGACTCATTGCAGCCAACAGTTATTCCATTTACAGAACCTCCAATACCAGCTGCAGAACAACAGTTAGCAGCCTCACAGCCTAAGAACCAGCTCAAATTATTTAAACTCTTCAAGGATGAGGGAACTCAGGTGCAACAAAAGCCCTGCAGTGCCCATCAGAATTTGGTCATTTCTGGACCTGCATTCCCCTCCCCACTGCAAAAAAAACTAGCATGTAGTTCCCTAGACCAAAAGTTAAGTATTCCATAAGAAGGTTGTTCAGTAACTCCCCTTTGCTGACTTCTCTATGCACCCTAAGCAAACAGTCACACCAGGGATGAACTTGGCCCTCCTAACAATGGTAACTGCCATCTCAAATCTTTTTGGTCAGGAAAGATTTAAGCAACCTAGTCTAGAATCCATGGGGGGGGGGGGGGAGCGGGGAGAAAGACAACAGCTGGGAAATGGAGGGTTCCAACACATGCAGACTTTCTAATCTGAGATTTCTTTTGCAACACATACTTATAAAAACAGGTCAGGTGCCCAACCGTCTCTCATTTCTGTTTTTGCTTCCCATATTTTCTTTGATTTCTCAGACAATGCATGTAGAAAACTAGAGTGAAGGGGCTGTATATGGGTGAACAACTGACTTGCAATACACAGGTTTCCTGTGTCCATAAGAATTTGGCTTATCTTTTTAGTACTTCATGCTTTACACTCTAAATTTACAAAAAGAAAAGGAGGACTTGTGGCACCTTAGAGACTAACAAATTTATTTGAGCATAAGCTTTTGTGAGCTACAGCTCACTTCATCGGATGCATTCAGTGAACTGCATCCAATGAAGTGAGCTGTAGCTCACGAAAGCTTATGCTCAAATAAATTTGTTAGTCTCTAAGGTGCCACAAGTCCTCCTTTTCTTTTTGGGGATACAGACTAACATGGCTGCTACTCTGAAACCCTAAATTTAGTTTGTTCTCCAACCCATAACATGCACTCTGTCCACTTATACCATTATGATGAGCTTCCAGTTGATAGAATTTCCCTCCACCTGGATATTCAGACTTTCAATGTTAATTTTAAAAACTCCCCCACGCAATATGATCTTGTTTTGCTGAGACAGTTACATGGTACCAACATCTTCTCCTTCTACTGTGATTTCAGTAACAAGTGCTTTGCAATTCAATAAAAACAGAACATTGCCACACAAATCAAACATTTACCATGTTTATTAGATTAATGATCGCAGAGTCACATGTCTGGCCTTTCCACAAATAGGTCACTTCAAACTGCTTGATTTGTAAGAGCCACTCATGGCTGCAGACTGGATATGCGTACACAGCAACTAGAGACATGAGGCTGACCTGTGCTGGCTCATGGGGGTTGGACTGCGGGGCTGTTTCATTGTTGTGTAGACATCCAAGCTCGGGCTGAAGCCTGAGCTCTGGCACCCTCCCATCTTGCAGGTCCTATAGCCAAAGCTCCAGCCCGAGCCTGAAAGCCTACACAGCAATAAAAGAACCCTGCAGCAGGAGCCCAAGTCGGCTGTCACAGGCCAGCCGCAGGTTTTCCTTTGCGGTGTAGACACACCCTCACTCTGACGGGCTCCACAGCTTTAGTTTAGTGCTAAATTCCAAACATGAGTTAAAAGGCAACATTTTCCTTCTACTTTTTTGCATTACAGACCCATCAAGTTGTAATTCAATTACTACTTTTTAAATCACCTTTTTGGTATCCTGCAAACCTAACTCGCTCTTTCTCTCTGCTCCTTGTGAGCAGATAATAATATACCTTGAAAAGACCTTGATCATCAGCCTCCCAACTCATATCAGAAAAAATGCAGCAATTTATGGCCCTGAACACATCAGGCTTCAGAGTCCCCAGTAACTGCCAGTAAAGGCTGCACATCCAGATAAAGTGTGCAGAATCAGCAGTCACTCAATGGGAAAAGTGCAAGTTCAAATAGTTTTGAAGGGCAATTCATCGTAAAATTAAAAGTGGAGCAAAGTGTCACTATTAGATTCCTAGCCAGTTTAGTCCAAATGCACCTACCAGAAAGTGCCCAAGGATGGCATCTAGCCCAGGACAGGAGTCCTCCACGCACCAACCTCATCACAGAACTCACTCTTTCCTAAGGCAGTTCTACACTTAAAATGCTGCAGCAACACAGCTGCATCACTGTAGTGCTTCAGTGAAGATGCTACTACTCCGACAGGAGAGTTTCTCCCATCAGCATAGTTAATCCACCTCCACAAGAGAGGGGGGCTGTGTCAATGGGAGAAGCCCTCCTGTAGACATAGCACTGTCTACACTGGTCTGGTATAAACCGTGCTGCTCAGGGGTGTGGATTTTTCACAGCCCTGAGTAACAGTTATACTGATGCAAGTCTATAACGTAGACCTGGCCTAAATAGTTTGTTACTTTGATTCTCTTACTTTTTCAGGAATTCCTCAGTCAGCATGGATTCACCAAGGGCAAGTCATGCTTGACTAATCTAATTGCCTTCTATGATGAGATAACTGGCTCTATGGATGAGGGGAAAGCAGTGGACGTGTTGTTCCTTGACTTTAGCAAAGCTTCTGACACGGTCTCCCACAGTATTCTTGCCAGCAAGTTAAAGAAGTATGGGCTGGATGAATGGACTATAAGGTGGATAGAAAGTTGGCTAGATTGTCGGGCTCAATGGGTAGTGATCAATGGCTCCATGTCTAGTTGGCAGCCAGTATCAAGTGGAGTGCCCCAAGGGTCAGTCCTGGGCCGGTTTTGTTCAATATCTTCATTAATGATCTGGAGGATGGTGTGGATTGCACCCTCAGCAAGTTTGAAGATGACACTAAACTGGGAGGAGAGGTAGATATGCTAGAGGGTAGGGATAGGATACAGAGAGACCTAGACAAATTGGAGGATTGGGCCAAAAGAAATCTGATGAGGTTCAACAAGGACAAGTGCAGAGTCCTGCACCTAGGACGGAAGAATCCCATGCACCGCTATAGACTAGGGACCGAATGGCTCGGCAGCAGCTCTGCAGAAAAGGACCTAGGGGTTACAGTGGACGAGAAATTGGATATGAGTCAACAGTGTGCTCTTGTTGCCAAGAAGGCCAATGGCATTTTGGGATGTATACGTAGGGGCATTGCCAGCAGATCGAGGGACGTGATCATTCCCCTCTATTCGACACTGGTGAGGCCTCATCTGGAGTACTGTGTCCAGTTTTGGGCCCCACACTACAAGAAGGATGTGGAAAAATTGGAAAGAGTCCAGCGGAGGGCAACAAAAATGATTAGGGGACTGGAACACATGACTTATGAGGAGAAGCTGAGGGAACTGGGGATGTTTAGTCGTGGAAGAGAAGAATAAGGGGGGGATTTGATAGGTGCTTTTAAACTACCTGAAAGGTGGATCCAAAGAGGATGGCTCTAGACTGTTCTCAGTGGTAGCAGATGACAGAACAAGGAGTAATGGTCTCAAGTTGCAGTGGGGGAGATTTAGGCTGGATATTAGGAAAAACTTTTTTACTAGGAGGGTGGTGAAACACTGGAATGCGTTACCTAGGGAGGTGGTGGAATCTCCTTCCCTAGAAGTTTTTAAGGTCAGGCTTGACAAAGCCCTGGCTGGGATGATTTAGTTGGGGATCGGTCCTGCTTTGAGCAGGGGGTTGGACTAGATGACCTCCTGAGGTCCCTTCCAACCCTGATATTCTATGATCCCCATTTTCCTTTTTTAAATAAGGCTACCAAGGAATCTGTAGTCTCCCCCTTGGCAGAGCATCTGGATGGAGATCCATATCATGCCTGGAAGGATTTCTGCTATGAAAAAAGCCAGGCTTTTTCTGAATTACAGCCCCTTTCAGGACTGATGTTGAAATCTCCAGAAACAAGCCTGCAAAGGGGACAAGGTCTAACTCTCTGCCTTTAGTCTGGAGGGATCACAAGGAACAGAGTTTTTGCTGATGAGAGGGAAAGCCCTGCTAGTAATCTTTAGCTAATTAGGAAATTTTCTATGCAATAGTCACGTGTGAGCAGCAGAGTCTGAATGACAAATGTTCAAAGGTTAAAAGTTATAAATTTTATTCCCCTGCCAATCTTTAGCTAGAAATCCCTCTCCTGTTTATATCTAACTATCCTGGCAAGGACTACTGGTTGTAAATATTATTGGGTTATGCTGGGGAAAGGGGTCACCTACAGCACTTAATTCCAGTTAAATCAATGGGCTTAGGCAGATGAGAGAAGTTAGTTGAATTCAATCCGATCTGCTGAGGCTCTTATAACAGTATCCATCACAGTAGCATAGTTCCCATTACACAGGGAAACTGAAGGAAAATGGTAGGGGAGTCTGGAAGTGGCCAAAAACTAAATGAGATCTTTGGGAAACCTAATTGCCTTTGAGCTTATCCATCTTTTCCCCATTTAGTAGTTGTGATTATAGGCATCAGAATAAATAATTCCCAGGATAGAAAAGGGTGGAAAGAGGGAGAGAGAAAGAAACAGCACTGATCATAATTGATCTGTGGAACTCACTGCCACAAGATATCATTGAGGCCAAGAATTTAGCAGAATTCTAAAAGGATCAGACATTTATACAGATAAAGAGAACATTAGTTATATTAGATAGTAGGTTTATAAAAGATATGGCTTATGCACTGAGGCATGAGTTAGCTACTGACAAGGTGAGGAAAAAACTTCCCCTGTGAGCAAGCTATCTCATCATTTTCCATGATGGAGGTTTAACACCTTCCTCTGAAACATCTGGCATTGGCCACTCTTGGAGACAAGACTAGGTAGACCATTGTTTTAAACTGGTCTGGCAATTTCTATGGTATGGAAAACTGTCAGGACAGAAAGTATGTTAGAATATCACTGAGTTGGGAAGAATTTTGCAGGGTGGGGGGCAGGATGGGCAGAATATGGCCAAAAAAAAAAAAATCAAAAAGGATTACTTGGGGCTCACAATAAAGTTGGGTCCTGGCTAATTTGGGAGCCTGATGCAGGGGAGAGGATAAAAATCCAATGTTTCTGCTTAAAGAGGTGGAACTCTGGATAAGTTAACTAGGTTATTCCATGTAGATCTGCTGAGCCTCAACTCACCAGCACACAGCTGAGAGAATACTTGCAATACCGCCTGCTGTCTTTCACTATCATACAAAATGGAATTTTCTAGAATAGTTAACTCAACCCAGGAAGCTTAGAAGAACTTGATGGTGGATAAAAAATGTGAACAGCTATCTAATTGGCAATCAACTCTTTATACCTTGTGCACAGGGAAGTACCATGGAAAACATGTAAATAATGAAAGGGCTCATGTCTACACCACAACTGAACACCCATGGCTGGCCCATGTCAGCTGAAGGACCCTCCAGTCTGAGCCTAAATGCAATTAAACAGCCCCCATAGCTGATTCAGATTTGCAGGACTTGAGCTGACACAGGCCAGCCACGGCCTGTGTCAGCTAATTTTAGTCACTAATTTTAGTGTAGACACACCCTTAGTGGTGTCACCTAACAAATGGAGGTAGGAACATAAATATCCCAGATAAGCAACAGCTGGGGTTAGAAGCATGAATAAACAGAGCTTTATTCGCACAGCATCCTATACTATCACACAGCTGTGATAACCACTTAACAGCACATGAAGGAGGGAGATAAACTGTTTCAGTCAGGGCCATAAGGTCCAAGTATCGGATGTGATGGATCAGACCATGGGCTAGTTCAGTACCCTGCCTCTTGAACTGGCAAATGCTAGATACTCCAAAAGAAGTCAGTCAAGCTACCCTTAATGAACCTAACCAACTGTGTATGCCAATTCCTTTTCACCCACCACAGGTAATCAGATTGTCATGAAGGATGGTATTTTACTACCTTTGTTCTCTTTATCTGCATGGTTTCAGAGGTTATTAATGGTTATAAGTTTTAGACTAGAAGGCAGGAAAAATGCAACATACAAAACTTTAAGACTAGGACATCTTGCAGCATTCTACAATCATCATATATATAGTACATGAAATGAAACTTTAACCAGCATTGTAGTACAGCCAAGCTAGGCTGAAAGAGGCAGATGTTTAGGGTGTAGCATTGCTGTATGTTGCTAGTTTAGGACAGGAGGATCCTTCAGCGATCCACTCTCATAGTCACCTCTTCCCTAAGTTTTGTTCACTCCCCCCAGACCGTATTCCTTCCACAACCACCAGTCAATCAGCTCAGACAGCTCTGCTGCTCTCAGCCCCAATCCGCTTCCCTGATTCATGCTTGGCCAATCACGTCTGGAGAGACTCCAGGGATGCTGCTCAACTTGCTGCATTAAAAGTTCGTTCTTTCCTTTTGCCTCATCAACCAGTTTCCTCCCCTCCCTGACTGGCTCCACACATCTAAAACCCCTATCACAGCACTGCTGCTCCTCAAACTTGCGCCACCTCCTTCACCCATTTCTCTTTCAGCCCAAGATCTTGTCAAGTTTCTCAGAAGGTGAACAACTCTGCAAGGTGAAGGCCATCCTCCCATTCCCGCTGCTGATCCTCAGCTCACACACCCCTCCTTGCTCAGTCTAGGGGCACCTCTCCTCTCCACTCCCAATCCCATCTCCCTCCATCACAAGTGATAATCCAGCTAGCATCCTCCCCATATAACAGGGGCAGCCACCATGTAATTCTTGGCTCATCACTTCCCTTCACCAGAGATTGGCACGCCTGGAGGAGCAGGTGATGCGCTACAAGACAAGAGAGAAGTAGTAGGGAGCAGAATTGTGAAGGTACTCGGAGGTGAGGATAACAGACATGAACTTGATGGACTGAAGCAGGGAGAGCCAGTAGAAGGATCAAAGGTGTGTGTGCGCGCGCATCATGATCAGAGCGATGGGCAAGGAAGATGACCTCAGCAGCAGCATTCTGAATGGACTGTAGCGGGTAGCATCAGCATTTTGGGATACATTTACACAGTGAGCGGCAGCCCACAGCGGAAAGTCTCAGAGACCAGGTTGACAGACTCAAACTTGTGGGGCTGGGGCTGACACGCTAAAAATAGATGTGTAGAGGTTACAGCTCGGGCTGGAGCTCAGGCTCTGAAGCCTAGGGAGTGGGGTTATCTTAAGAGCCAAGCCAAAATGTCTACACAGCTATTTTTGGCATGACCAAGGCTCCAAGACTCACTGTCATGGGCTGTGTAGATGCACGCAGGGAGACCAGTGGTGAGAGGTTACAGTAACTGGGGGGGAGAGGCAGAGGACGTCTGGATGAACATTCCTACTAGCTGGACAGAAAGAAATAAGATAGATCTCAGAAACATTGTGGAGGGAGAAGTAGCAGGATTTGGCCAAAGCCTGGACGTGTGGGCAAGAGAGGGTGGCGTTAAAGGTGGGCCCGATGACTTTTCCCCAAACTTTCCTGCTCACGTGCTGCACCCCACTGGTTCCGCTTTCCTCCATTCCCTTTTGTCTCCTACCACAAGCAGCCCTGAGCTTCTCCCATATACCTTGAGCATCTTCCCTGTTTTGTCACACTTTCCCCACACCCACCTCTTTCCATAAACTCTAATCAACAGCACATCAGAACCTTCTCTTTGAAAGGTCAGCAAGACCTCAGCTAGAAAGGCAAGGTAGAGGAAAGACAGCACAGGAAGGCTTAGGAGTCTTGTGTCTGCCTAGACTGTAAGATCCTCAGGACAAGGCCCAATCTTCACTCCCTCCGCAAAGCACAGGACACACCTAGGATGTTATATACAAATGTTATGTCAGCAAGTCTCTAACGGAATCTAGGGAGGGAGAATGCATTCCTCCAAGTCTGATCAGTGCATCAACCCTAATCATGTAGGCACTCTTCACACCAGCACATACAGACTGCGAGCTGCTTTGCCGTGCCCGAGCCCTGACATACGTCACAGTCAAATCTCCAGAACAACAGACTCATCTGAATTCATGTGAACAGCCCCCAGACTTCTTCCTTACCTGGTTCATGACATAGGTAGGAGTAAAATCCTTCAGATTTCAGCATGATGAGCAGTGATGCCCAGCCCAGAAGAACAGCAGAGAAGAGAAGATTCTCTACAACAGCTGTGCATGCCATCCACCAGCGTCGCCGATGCGCAGTAGCAAGTGTGGGAGCCATTGCAACACGTGAGGACTTATTTCTCTAGTATCTAAACCTGTAACAAATTGAAAACAGGACTCTTAAGTTCATCCCCATGTGTCAATATTTATAAAATTAGATATTCATGGCTCCTACTTGCAGGTAGGGGCTACATGGAACATAATTCAAATACAGATATCTTCTCTGACAGATGTGCAAAACTACACACTAAATCAGGGGTAGGCAACCTTTCAGAAGTGGTGTGCCAAGTCTTCATTTATTTACTCTAATTGAAAGTTTTGTGTGCCAGTAATACATTTTAACGTTTGTAGAAGGTCTCTTTCTAGAAGTCCTGCACTTAGGACGGAAGAATCCAATGCACCGCTACAGACTAGGGACCGAATGGCTAGGCAGCAGTTCTGCGGAAAAGGACCTAGGGGTGACAGTGGACGACAAGCTGGATATGAGTCAGCAGTGTGCCCTTGTTGCCAAGAAGGCCAATGGCATTTTGGGATGTATAAGTAGGGGCATAGCGAGCAGATCGAGGGACGTGATCGTTCCCCTCTATTCGACACTGGTGAGGCCTCATCTGGAGTACTGTGTCCAGTTTTGGGCCCCACACTACAAGAAGGATGTGGATAAATTGGAGAGAGTCCAGCGAAGGGCAACAAAAATGATTAGGGGTCTAGAGCACATGACTTATGAGGAGATGCTGAGGGAGCTGGGATTGTTTAGTCTGCGGAAGAGAAGAATGAGGGGGGATTTGATAGCTGCTTTCAACTACCTGAAAGGGGGTTCCAAAGAGGATGGCTCTAGACTGTTCTCAATGGTAGCAGATGACAGAACGAGGAGTAATGGTCTCAAGTTGCAATGGGGGAGGTTTAGATTGGATATTAGGAAAAACTTTTTCACTAAGAGGGTGGTGAAACACTGGAATGCGTTACCTAGGGAGGTGGTAGAATCTCCTTCCTTAGAGGTTTTTAAGGTCAGGCTTGACAAAGCCCTGGCTGGGATGATTTAACTGGGACTTGGTCCTGCTTCGAGCAGGGGGTTGGACTAGATGACCTCCTGAGGTCCCTTCCAACCCTGATATTCTATGATTCTAAGTCTATAATATATAACTAAACTATTGTTGTATGTAAAGTAAATAAGGTTTTTAAAGTGTTTAAGAAGCTTCATTTAAAATTAAATTAAAATGCAGAGCCCCCCGGACCACTGGTCAGGACCTGGGCAGTGTGAGTGCCACTGAAAATCAGCTCGTGTGCCGCAGGTTGCCTACCCCTGCACTAAACAGAAGCCATTGGGGCGTAAAACTAACCTCTGCAGAATGAAATTCAAAGAGTCAATGTCAAGCATGCTGCTCAGAAGGGAAGGGAACACAGGTGCACTTGGACCTGGCCTTATTATGGTCCCTCTGCTGCATATATTGCACTCCAGGGGAGTGTTCACCACTTCCGTTCTACCTGCTGAACAGCAGGTATGAAAGCACACCCCGGGTGAAACCATAGCAGGAGAGGTCTCCTGCTGCCTGCTCAGAGTCCATTTTTATGGCAACCGCAGTGCCCTGCCTGCCACCTGTAGAGAGATGGAGGGAGAGGACAAGGCAGACCTCCTTTTTAAGAAAAGGAGTACTTGTGGCACCTTTCATCAGATGCATCTGATGCTGTAGCTCACAAAAGCTTATGCTCAAATAAATGTGTTAGTCTCTAAGGTGCCACAAGTACTCCTTTTCTTTTTGCGAATACAGACTAACACGGCTGCTACTCTGAAACCTCCTTTTTAAGAAATACAGCAGCTTGCAGAATGGAGAATCATCCAACATATCAGTCTATCTGCAGCACTGAAGGCAGGAGAGGTTTGGGCCCTGCAAGGGTGCTGATCTGGTTATCTATGCCTGTTGAGTCTCAGCCATTCCTGATCATTTTGAGTCCATCAAGCTTGAGCAAATGATGGATTCACCCTACACTGGAGTGCAGATCTGCTCTGAAGAGCAACTATGAAAGTGGTGTTTTAGAAGCAACCACTGATTTTGGCTGCCCTATTTGAGACAGCCTGGGCTTCGTTTTCAAGAACTTTGAACTCCAAAATCAGTGGCCATTTATTTCAGTTCCTAAGCTCAGGGTCTCTACCTCAAATACCTCTTGGAAGATTTGTTGGTCAGGCTAGATCAGTGGTTCTCAACATTTCCAGACTACTGTACCTCTTTCAGGAGTCTGATTTGTCTTTCATATCACAAGTTCCATCTCACATAAAAACCTCTCCGGCTGCCCAGCTCAGAAGGCAGTGCCACCACCAGCAGCAGGACAGAAGTAAGGGTGGCAATAGCATATTGTGCCACCCTTCCTTCTACGCTGCTGCTGGCAGGAGCGCTGCCTTCAGAGCTGAACAGCTGAAGAGCAGCAGATTTTGGCCAGGGTGTTCGTGTTGTTTGCAGAACGGGACGACTATTTTTAAAATCCTGCTCCTGTCCCACCCTGCAACATCCACTCCCACATTGTTTGTTGAATTGTTATCCCTCTCCCACTGTTATGGCAGTGGGTCCTGCAAGACCCACTAGACCCCAGTCCTGCTGCAGGGCTCTAGAGCCAGTTGTAAACTTGGCAAAAAAGATGAATTGACCTATCCCCTGGAAGACCTCTGCATACCTCCAGGGGGTACACATACCTCTGGTTGAGAGCCACTGCTCTAGATGAGACTCATAGCCCTATTTGAAGAAGCCATTTCTATAGTCACTTTTCGGAGAAGAACTCACTTTAATTATGATGAGGGAGAGAAGGTCATGAGGAAAAGTCAGGAACGTCAAGGCTGCCTGTGATTACTGGATCTAGAGCAAGTCCAAACTTATAAGGTCTCTTCCTCCTGGCTCACACCCAGCATGGAGGGTCTGACCCAATTTACTAACAGGAAGCTTGAGCCTAATGCTGCAGTGATGGGCAGAACCCTGAACCCCTGGCCCCTTCATGCACTTCCCCACTCACAGAACCCGCATGTCACCTGGCACAAGGTGCAGCCCTTCCCTGTCCACATGAACTACCATGACCCTTCTTCACCCCACACAGACCCCCCCCCACTCCCCCCCCCCCCGCCTCTGCAACAGCCAAAACCAGTCTGAACTGGCCAGAGCATTGAAAAGAGAGGGAAGAACAGGCTCTGGGACAACCATGCCAGCTCCAGAATATGCAGGGACTGACCCCCACATTGGGGATCATAGAATCACAGACTAGCAGGGGTGGAAGGGACCTCAGGAGGTCACCTAGTCCCACCCCCTGCTCAAAGCAGGACCAATCCCCAACTAAATCATTCCAGCCAGACACTGAGCCCCCGCAGCTGGCTCCAAAATGTGCCCCCAACGCTCAGCTCTCCCCTCAGCTCCCCCTTTCCATCGGTTCCCTCCCTCCTGAGAGTGCCCCCAACTCCCCCCTCTTCCCACTCTGGGTACCCCAACTCCCTTGGTACCCCCTGCTCCATCTGTCCCCTCCCCCTCAGAGAGCCCCCAACTCCCCCCTCCCGGTACCCCCACCCCCTCAGTAGCCCCTGCTCCATCAGTCCCCTCCCCCCTCAGAGTGCCCCCAACTCCCCCCTCCCAGTACCCCCACCCCCTCGGTACCCCCTGCTCCATCTGTCCCCTCCCCCCTCAGAGTGCCCCCAACTCCCCCCTCCCGGTACCCCCACTCCCTTCTCCATCAGTCCCCTCCCCCCCCAGAGTGCCCCCAACTCCCCCCTCCCGGTACCCCCACTCCCTTCTCCATCAGTCCCCTCCCCCCCCAGAGTGCCCCCAACTCCCCCCTCCCGGTACCCCCACTCCCTTCTCCATCAGTCCCCTCCCGGTACCCCCCACCCCCTCGGTACCCCCTTCTCCATCAGTCCCCTCCCCCCTCAGAGTGCCCCCAACTCCCCCCTCCCGGTACCCCCACTCCCTGCTCCATCAGTCCCCTCCCCCCCCAGAGTGCCCCCAACTCCCCCCTCCCGGTACCCCCACTCCCTTCTCCATCAGTCCCCTCCCCCCTCAGAGTGCCCCCAACTCCCCCCTGCCGGTACCCCCACCCCCTCGGTACCCCCTGCGCCCCCTTCTCCATCAGTCCCCCACCCCGCAGCACCTCGCCCGGCCCCGGCCCCGGCTCACCCCGCCCGGCTGCTCTCCGGGTCTCGCTCGCTCCGGTTCCACCCGGTGTTTTTTATTCGGCTCCTCAGACAAAACAGCGGCGGACGGTGATTGGTGGCGAAGGGGCTGGAAACAGGCGGTGACCAATCAGCGCCCATCCGGCACGGGAGGGGGCGGACGCCCCGCCCCTGAGGTCCCGAAGCCGAGCGCGAGGGGCTGCTGCGGCTCCGGGGGCCTCGGGGGGCGTCCCCGGGCCAGTGCGCCCGCTGCACCCATCGCCCGGGCTCCTCACCCCCATCAACCAGTGCACCCACCGCCCCCGCTGCACCCACCGCCCCGTGCACCCACCGCCCCGTGCACCCATCGCCCGGGCTCCTCACCCCCATCAACCAGTGCACCCACCGCCCCCGCTGCACCCATCGCCCCGTGCACCCACCGCCCCCGCTGCACCCACCGCCCCCGCTGCACCCATCGCCCGGGCTCCTCACCCCCATCAGCCAGTGCACCCGCCGCCCCCACTGCACCCATCGCCCCGTGCACCCACCGCCCCCGCTGCACCCATCGCCCCCGCTGCACCCATCGCCCGGGCTCCTCACCCCCATCAACCAGTGCACCCACCGCCCCCGCTGCACCCATCGCCCCGTGCACCCATCGCCCCCGCTGCACCCATCGCCCCGTGCACCCATCGCCCGGGCTCCTCACCCCCATCAGCCAGTGCACCCACCGCCCCCGCTGCACCCATCGCCCCGTGCACCCACTGCCCCCGCTGCACCCATCGCCCCCGCTGCACCCATCGCCCGGGCTCCTCACCCCCATTAGCCAGTGCACCCATCGCCCCCGCTGCACCCACCGCCCAGTGCACCCATCGCCCGGGCTCCTCACCCCCATCAACCAGTGCACCCACCGCCCCCGCTGCACCCACCACCCGGGCTCCCATCGCCCCCGCTGCACCCACCGCCCGGGCTCCCACCGCCCCCGCTGCACCCACCGCCCCGTGCACCCATCGCCCGGGCTCCTCACCCCCATCAACCAGTGCACCCATCGCCCCCGCTGCACCCACCACCCCGTGCACCCATCGCCCGGGCTCCTCACCCCCATCAACCAGTGCACCCATCGCCCCCGCTGCACCCACCGCCCCGTGCACCCATCGCCCGGGCTCCTCACCCCCATCAACCAGTGCACCCACCGCCCCATGCACCCACCGCCCCGTGCACCCATCGCCCGGGCTCCTCACCCCCATCAACCAGTGCACCCACCGCCCCCGCTGCACCCATCGCCCCGTGCACCCATCGCCCCCGCTGCACCCATCGCCCCGTGCACCCATCGCCCGGGCTCCTCACCCCCATCAGCCAGTGCACCCATCGCCCCCGCTGCACCCACCGCCCCGTGCACCCATCGCCCGGGCTCCTCACCCCCATCAACCAGTGCACCCACCGCCCCCGCTGCACCCACCACCCGGGCTCCCATCGCCCCCGCTGCACCCACCGCCCGGGCTCCCACCGCCCCCGCTGCACCCACCGCCCCGTGCACCCATCGCCCGGGCTCCTCACCCCCATCAACCAGTGCACCCATCGCCCCCGCTGCACCCACCGCCCCGTGCACCCATCGCCCGGGCTCCTCACCCCCATCAACCAGTGCACCCACCGCCCTGTGCACCCATCGCCCCGTGCACCCACCGCCGGGGCTCCTCACCCCCATCAACCAGTGCACCCATCGCCCCCGCTGCACCCACCGCCCGGGCTCCTCACCCCCATCAGCCAGTGCACCCACCGCCCCCGCTGCACCCACCACCCGGGCTCCCATCGCCCCCGCTGCACCCACCGCCCCGTGCACCCACCGCCCGGGCTCCTCACCCCCATCAGCCAGTGCACCCACCGCCCCCGCTGCACCCATCAGCCAGTGCACCCATTGCCCCATGCACCCACCGCCCAGTGCACCCATCAGCCAGTGCACCCACCGCCCGCTGCACCCACCGCCTAGGCCCCTCGCCCCCCATTCACACAGTGCACCCACCGCCCAGGCCCCTCGCCCCCCATCACACAGTGCACCCATCGCCCCCACTGCACCATCGCCCAGGCCCTTCGCCCCCATCACCCAATGCACCCTTCACCCACTGCACCATCGCCCGGTGCGCCCATCACACACCGCACCATCACCTGGTGCACCTATCACCTGGGCCCTGTGCACCCATCACCCACTGCACCCATCACCTGGGCCCTTCACCCCCACCACCCAGTGCACCATCACCCACAGCACCATCGCCTGGGTCCTTCGCTCCCATCACCCAGTGCACCCATCAGCCACTGCACCATCACCTAGGCTCCTCGCCCCCATCACCCAGTGCACCCATCGCCCGGGCCCTTCGCCTCCACCACCCAATGCACCCATCACCCACTGCACCATCGCCCGGTGCACCCATCACCCACCGCACCATTGCCCAGTGCACCCATCACCTGGGCCCTGTGCACCCATCACTCACTACACCCATCACCCAGTGCACTCATCACCCGGGACCCTCACCCCCATCACACACTGCTCCCATCGCCAGGGTCCCTTGCCCTCATTGCGCCGTCGCCTGGGCTGCTCGCCCCCATTGTCCAGTGCACCATCGCCCGGGCTACTCGCCCCCATTGCAGGCATTTCCTGGGCCTCCTGCCCCCACTGCACGGTGCGCCATCTCCTGAGCCCATCACCCCCAATATCTGGGCCCACCGTGCACCCATCACCCGGGCCTGTCGCCCAGTGCCACCCACTGCCTGGACCCATCCCAGCATTCCCATCACCAGGGTATATTTTATTGCCATGGACTATCCAGGCATTCCTTGCCAGGATGTAGCTAATTTCCTGTTACTATAGGATCTAGGCACCCAACACTGTGATGTATCTGGGCCCCCTTGAAAGCTCACCCCATCGCTTTATTGTTCTTATAGTCACAAAAATGTCACTACTATTTCACTGCTGTCTCCTTCTCCATCCCTCCTGAGTCACTAATGAGAACTATCACCCCCTTTCCTTTCTGTCACATCCTTTCCCCTACCTGTAGGTCTCCCACTTTTCCCAGTACTCTACGTTTTGATGGACTGACCTTGGTCCATATTCATGGCCATTTATGACTGGTATTATTTTCCAAACTTTTGGGCATTTCCCTTGCCCCTGAGGTCCACGTAACAATGATAAGATACAGGCTAGAAAGATACTGGAGAAACACAAGAGACTTATAGGCCCAGGCCTATACAGATCAGTTTAAGCACTTATATTAGGGCAAGGCCCAACAGAAGTAAGTGGCTTAACAGAGTTAGCACAAGTAAATAAAATAGCAGTGACCTTAAGTCATAAAATGGCATAAAACTTTGTTATATTTTGCAATATTCAAAATGCTGAGACTAAGCATAAAACTGTTGAAAGCTAATGGCAAGAAGTCCAGTTGGTACCAGTTTAGGATATTTTTGGAAGACAACATTAGCAGATGTCCAACTGCACATAGACATAGTAACCAATTGACATATATGCTAATGAGGTTAAACTAATTAATATAATAACCTACAGAATAAGAACACCCCAAAATTATGAGGGTGAAGAAGTTGAGATGTGGTAAAGGAGGGAGGAGATGCTTATACATATGCATGAGGAGAATTGGCTTATACATATATATGAGGCCTATAAAATATCTGGTCATGGGTTAAGCCGTTGGAGTCCTCCACTGGCATGCTGGAGTCAGACTAGGATCTGCCTCAACCTTTCGAGTCCTCCCCAAGGATAGAGGGAGTATACATATGTAATGGTGCTGGACATAATTACAGGACTGTACGACTTCACCTTACTTGGGTTGGTTTACTTATAGGACTAATCGTCATGAAAATAAAAATTTTACAACTCCAAAGTCTTCTTTCGTGTGAGTACTGTTGTGATTGTCATGCACATCAGAGCTTCCAATTGAGCATTAATTCTGATACTAGTGAGCCTGATCTTGGGGCAAGAACCCACCAAATTTCAGTGTTAATTTGGGATTCAAAGTAATCAGTATAATTAAAACATAATCAATGGATTTGGCAATACTCCCCTCTGAACTCTCCTAAAAGTCTTTTGATCTTTTTAAATTGTGGTGTCCAAGCTGAAGTCATTATTCAACTTCAGGGCTGCCAAGCGAGCCAGTCTGACAGCCTTTGTTTTGCCCAGGAGACTCCCATTGCTAAAGTCACATACAGCCTTCACGTCACCTTTGTGGCAGCTTCACCTCATTGTCTCTCATTAAATTTATCATTGGCAATAACCCTTACACCCTCCTCAACGGTCCCATTTTCCCTATTCTGTATGTGTGTGAGAGATTACATACTCCTCGTTCTTTTTGCTGATACAGACTAACACGGCTACCACTCTGAACCGATACCCTTCCTATGTAAAGCAGGCTATAATTGCCGTTATTAGTTCTTAGTTTACTGATTTTGGGGCCATTTCTGTCTTGTACCATATATATTCAGTATTTCAGACCTGCCTTCCGGTGTATTTGTGATAGTTTTGGGTATAGAACCAGGGAGATGGCACAGCGCAGAGAGAGGAAGGACCCTGACAGGGGTGGGAGAGAGGCAGCAGCATTAGACTGGTTGCCGTCTGAATCCACTGACTAAGCCTTTGTAGATACCAAACAAGCTGAAAACACGAGATAGAAAAGTGCCAGTGGCAGCAGATGTAGCGTGGAAGTAACGCTTGTGGTGAGGGGCAGAGGCCTGCTAGAACTGGTTTGGGGAACTCGTCTTGCGTGCGCTGACGTAGGAGGCTCAGCTGCTCCACCTGCGGGATCTCGTCAGCACAGCCTGGCATCCTGCTCACAGAAACATTACCCAGGGACTGGCAGAGATTGCATTTCTGCAGCTGTGTGTGTGACAGGCAGGTGTAAATACTCATATCGTTCCATAAGGATTTCCACAGAACATTCCAGTTTCTTGCACCATCTCCAGGTCATCTTCCTGCATGCCAGGACAGTTAACTGACCACGCAGATCAAACACTTAGAAACATTACACAGAGTAATTGTAAACTTCCAAAGCCTCACTCAGTGTAAGAAACTCTCTCAATGGGGATTGTATAAACTGCTTTAAAACCAAACACTGTTAGCAGGAATAGTGAATAACGCTAATTACTCTTAGGAGGTTTTTTTTCCCCTTTTTCAACATCCTCATTTCAACTTCCATATCTATCACAGGGGTGGTCAAACTATGGCCTGAGGGCCACATCCGGCCCTTCAGATATTTTTAATCTGGCCCTCCAGCTCCTGCCAGGGAGCAGAGTCTGGGGCTTGCCCTGCTCTGGCGCTCCAGGTGGGGGCTTGCCCCGCTCCGTGCATGCTGTGGCTCCACACGGCTCCCAGAAGCAGTGGCATTTCCCTCCTCCAGCTTCTACACATAGTGGCAGCCAGGCGGCTCAGCACGCTGCCCCCACCCCAAGCGCCACCCCAGCAGCTCCAATTCGAACCATGGCCAATGGGAGCTGCAGGGGAGGTGCCTGTGGATGGGGCAGCACGCTGAGCCGCCTGGCCGCACCTCTGCATAGGAGCTGGAGGGGGGACATACCGCTGCTTCTGGGAGCTGCTTGAGGTAAGTGCCACCTGGAGTTTGCACCCCTGACCCCCTCCTGTGCCCCAACTCCCTGCCCCAGCCCTGATCCCCCTCCCACCCTCTGAACCCCTTGGTCCCAGCCCGGAGCACCCTCCTGCACCCCCAACCCCTCATCTCCAGCCCTACCCCAGAGCCCATACCCCCAGCCGGAGCCCTCACCCCCCTGCACCCTAACACTCTGCCCCAGCCCAGAGCCCCGTCCCACACCCTGAAGTCCTCATTTATGGCCCCACCCCAGAGCCCGCACCCCCAGCCAGAGCCCTCACACCCTCCCGCACCCCAACCCCCAATTTTGTGAGCATTCATGGCCCGCCATACAATTTCCATACCCAGATGTGGCCCTCGGGCCAAAAAGTTTGCCCACCCCCGATCTATCCAATCCCTTAGTCCACCATGCCTTGCCCTTCCCTCAACATTTGACTGTAGCCTTGATCAACCCTCCAACTCAGAAATTAGTCATTCTTTTGACTTGGTCTTCACCAAGGACTCTCTCTCTCTGTTGCTGAGTTCTCCCTCTCTAGTCACCTGGTCTCTTTGAGCAGTGCTCACCCCGATCCAGCTTTTCTGTGACTTCCAATCCATCAGCACTAAGGACTTCTCTGCTCACAGCCCTCTCCTCTCTTCCTTTTCTTCCAATGACATGGTTGTTGATTTTCTCAGGCCTTCATTCTCCTCCACCCACATCACTTTTGCCCCTCTCTTCCATTTTGAGGTCCACCCTGCCAGTCCCCAGAACTCACTCACCATGACATTGGCTTCCTCTGCTCCTGCTCTCACACTGTGGGGTATCACTAGAAGAAACTCTGTGATCAGGCTGACTTCCTCCCTTACAAATTAATTCTCTGGCGTCTTACTTGTTAAACAACTCTACTTCTCCAACTTAAATGGATCCCACACTAACAATCCCTGACACCTTTCCACCACCTTTGACTCACTCCTCAAGCCCTCCCCTTCTCTTGCCTTCACTTCTCTCTCCACACAATTTCTTCCAGGAAAAACTGGCAAAAGATGACATGTCCTTCACACTGCCCTCCCCTTCTTACAACTTTTACCTCCCTTCTCCCATCACAGGCACAAAGTTTCTTGTCTGCTCTCCTCCTCTAACCCCTGTACTTGCCCCAGTGACTCCATTCCAAACCATTTCCTGGTCTACTTTGTGCTCACTCTCATCTCCCCTTACTTTTCTCCTTAACTTCTCACTCTCTTCTGGTTCTTTCCCTTCACAACGCAAGTGTGCTTTAGTTTCTCTTATCTTAAAAAAATCACCTTGGTCCTGCTTGCCTCTCCAACTACCACTCCTTCTCCCTGTTGTCTCTAAAAGCTCATTGAATATTCAGTCTACAATCACGGTCCAGAGTTCCTCTCCTCCAATTCCATCCTAGACCCTCTCCAAATCTGGCTTCTGCCTCTTGCACTCCACTGAAACTGCTCTTGACAAAGTCTCTAACGACCTCTTCCTAGTTAAAGTTAAATCCAGTACAGCATCCTCATCCTCCCTGACCCGTCAGCTGCCTTCAACACCATTGATCATGCTCTTCTTCTTGAAATCTTAGCTTCCATGAATCTGTCCTCTCCTGGTTTTTCTCCTCTCTGATCACTCCTTCAGTGTGTCCTTTGGAGATTCTTTTCAAACACCCCCCCGGCCCCGCCACCAGTGTTCTGTGGGATTCCACACGTCTCTATCCTTGGTCCCCTTCTCTTCTCCCTTTACAGCTTACCTCTGGGTAATCTCACTTATAAAACACAAACTGATGGCTCACAGACCTCTCTACAGCAGACTTGTCTCCTATCCAATCTAAAACTTCAGCCTCTCTCTCTGAAATTCTCATGGATGTCCACTCACCCATTCAACATGGCTAAAACACTTCTCCTAATCTCCCCCTCCCCCCAAGTCCTCCTTGCTACCTCATTTCTTGATCACTGCGGACAGTACCATCACCCTGCCTGTCACTCAGCCCATAACCTCTCTTCTAGGTCCTCACATCCAGATTATGTCTAAATCTTGCAGATTCTTTCTGCATAACTTTTCTAAGATAGAGTCTCTGCAGTCCATCTGCACAGCTAAAATTCTTGTCCATGCTCTCATCGTCTCATGTCTCAATTACTGCAACATCCTTCTCTCTGGCCTTGACAAATGCAATCTTGCCCCACTGATATCCATTCAGGGTCCTGCTACAAATATAATTTTCCTAGACCATGGCTTTGACCATATCTCCCCTCTCTTTGCAATCCTTCACCGGCTTCCCCTTCTCTATTGCATCAAACATAAGCTATCTACCTATCATCTTTTATATGTTGTAGAGCTGTCAATGTTTGCCTCCAATCAGTCCATGATGCCAATTTCCATTGCCCAGTTAAAATTTCAAACAAGCACCTTTGTGCTTTCTCTCATGCTGCCCCTCACACTTGGAAGGTGCTTAACCCTTTATTATGCACCCTGGGACCAGCTTTCTGGCACTGAGTTAAGAGTTCAGAACATGATACCTATCAAGGACAAAAAACTTACATCTGCTGACTGTACCATCAAAGTCCATATTAAGGTAGGTTTATTGCCATATCTACCATTCTACTGAGAAAACACCTGTTCAACAACACCAAGGAGAAAGCCTCTATAAACAGGGAAATACATAAATATTCTGAGACTTTACCAAACAATCAAGTGATTACCCTTCTAATGTTCATGTAAATCTGTTACCCCAGATGTTATTCATATCTAGTATGTAGATTTATACAAAATAACAGATGTCATAGAATCATAGAATATCAGGGTTGGAAGGGACCTCAGGAGGTCATCTAGTCCAACCCCCTGCTCGAATCAGGACCAATCCCCACCTAAATCATCCCAGCCAGGGCTTTGTCAAGTATGACCTTAAAAATATCTAAGGAAGGAGATTCCACCACCTCCCTAGGTAACGCATCCCAGTGTTTCACCACCCTCCTAGTGAAAAAGTTTTTCCTAATATCCAACCTAAACCTCCCCCACTGCAACTTGAGACCATTACTCCTTGTCCTGTCATCTGCTACCACTGAGAACAGTCTAGAACCATCCTCTTTGGAACCCCCTTTCAGGTAGTTGAAAGTAGCTATCAAATCCCCCCTCATTCTTCTCTTCCGCAGACTAAACAATCCCAGTTCCCTCAGCCTCTCCTCATAAGTCATGTGTTCCAGGCCCCTAATCATTTTTGTTGCCCTCCGCTGGACTCTTTCCAATTTTTCCACATCCTTCTTGTAGTGTGGGGCCCAAAACTGGACACAGTACTCCAGATGAGGCCTCACCAATGTCGAATGGAGGGAAACAATCACGTCCCCCGATCTGCTGGCAATGCCCCTACGTATACATCCCAAAATGCCATTGGCCTTCTTGGCAACAAGGGCACACTGTTGACTCATATCCAGCTTCTCGTCCACTGTAACCCATAGGTCCTTTTCTGCAGAACTGCTGCTGAGCCATTCGGTCCCTAGTCTGTAGCGGTGCATGGGATTCTTCCGTCCTAAGTGTAGGACTCTGCATTTGAACCTTGTTGAACCTTGTTGAACCTCATCAGATTTCTTTTGGCCCAATCCTCTAATTTGTCGAGGGCCCTCTGTATCCTATCCCTACCCTCCAGCGTATCTATCTCTCCTCCCAGTTTTGTGTCATCTGCAAACTTGCTGAGGGTGCAATCCACACCATCCTCCAGATCATTTATGAAGATACTGAACAAAACCGGCCCCAGGACCAACCCTTGGGGTACTCCACTTGATACCGGCTGCCAACTAGACATGGAGCCATTGATCACTACCCGTTGAGCCCAACAATCTAGCCAACTTTCTATCCACCTTATAGTCCATTCATCCAGCCCATACTTCTTTAACTTGCTGGCAAGAATACTGTGGGAGACCGTGTCAAAAGCTTTGCTAAAGTCAAGGAACAACACGTCCACCGCTTTCCCCTCAACCATAGAGCCAGTTATCTCATCATAGAAGGCAATTAGATTAGTCAGGCATGACTTGCCCTTGGTGAATCCATGCTGACTGTTCCTGATCACTTTCCTCTCCTCTAAGTGCTTCAGAATTGATTCCTTGAGGACCTGCTCCATGATTTTTCCAGGGACTGAGGTGAGGCTGACTGGTCTGTAGTTCCCAGGATCCTCCTTCTTCCCTTTTTTAAAGATGGGCACTACATTAGCCTTTTTCCAGTCATCCGGGACTTCCCTCGATTGCCATGAGTTTTCAAAGATAATGGCCAATGGCTCTGCAATCACACCCGCCAACTCCTTTAGCACTCTCGGATGCAGCGCATCCAGCCCCATGGACTTGTGCTCGTCCAGCTTTTCTAAATAGTCCCGAACCACTTCTTTCTCCACAGAGGGCTGGTCACCTCCTCCCCATGCTGTGTTGCCCAGTGCAGTAGTCTGGGAGCTGACCTTGTTCGTGAAGAGAGAGGCAAAAAAAGCATTGAGTACATTAGCTTTTTCCACATCCTCTGTCACTAGGTTGCCTCCCTCATTCATTAACGAGCCCACACTTTCCTTGACTTTAAGGGAAAGTTTATTATGTAGAATTTGTAATTACTTTTAAATATTATTAAATTGTAAAAATAAAACTAAACATTTATGTACAGTGAGCACATTAGCTAACAAAATTTTACTCCTGTTTTCTGATTTTACATTCAGTGCTTTCTGAGTCCCATGTAACTATTTTCATTTATCTTGAATACATAAAATTCAAATCTAAAATGTTCATTCAAACTGTCACAGCCAGGCAGCCTTGTAAGTGCTGAGCTGCATTTCATGTTGGGAGAACTAAAATTTGGCCTATCATTTTCTTTATATCTCTGTTTGCAAAGTTGGAATTCTTTATACATATGGAGGGGTAGAGGGTAGGTTTCAAACATAATGCTTTTATAAAGAAAATTTCAGTATTGCATCACAGCTCTGTGTAATTAAATCTATAGTGGCAAGCCAGTAGGCCAGCTCTCAACACAATCAATAGCAAAAGTCCTACTGACTTTAAAGAACTGTTCCCCCTGTACTGTTTATACACGCGAGGCCCAATCCTGAACCCATTAAGAAACCAGATTTTAATTTAAAGTTTCAAACTTTTAATCTGTCACATTATGATGGTTTAATTGTAACAAAAGAAAAAAATTGAAGGTACGTTTGTAAGATGATCAGACTTACCAACCAGGGAAGCTTCTTTTACAGCAGTATAAATGGAATACAGTAGCAGCTACTGGGCACCTACCTCTGAGTTACTGCTGCGCTTACTCCACCTGCTGGAGAAAGTCCAGACTAACAAGATAAAATGGAATTTCCTTCCAGGGTAGCTGTGGCTGGATTGAATGAGTCTGTGTATCAATATGTGTATGCAAGTGATATACAAAAAATATATTCTATCATATTGTGAGAATCTGCTTCCCAAGGTATATAGGTAGTAAATTACAGATACATGTATTCTGTGAAGGGGACCCAACATTCAACACCATGCAGTTCCACCAGTACTAGTAACAGCACAAGTACTATGGCAAACAAGGTACATGCCTTTGTCCACTGTGTCGCCTAGCCATGGCTCAAAGCAAACCTAGGTAAGGCAGTGGTAAAGACGCCAAAGCCCTGTCTACACTACAGCTTCCAATCTCGCTGTTATCAGTGGAATTGCACCTGTGGTGAAGTAAAGGGCTTATTTTTGCCAGTGAACGTGCAGTAAGAGACCAAACTAAAAACTGAATTAACAGTAACAGGGCCCACCTTAATTCTGCTGTGATTCACTCACAATCCACCACAAGAGTCCCATAAATCTCTGCACATAACAACTGTCCAACTTTCCCTCATCCACCTGCCATCAAGTGGGTGAGAAAGCAGTGGGACCAATGGTATGATGCACTGCCTTGTGGATTTATCATTTTTATAAAGATATCATCACCCGAAGTATCAGCAATTCCAGGATAAAACTTAGACAAAAACCATAATCCTTTGATCAACTCTCCCTCACATACACACAAAGCTCAGCTGGCTCTAGTCTCATACCAGCCTCATTTTCAGTCATTCTGAAGATGAGCACGTTGTAGAGATTCTCTGAGATATGCTCAGGAACAAACAAGTGGTTAATATATTTAGACAATCTAATGAAGGGGGAGACAAACCCCTATACACATCCACCCTTGCAGGAACAGCAGCAATGTTGACTCACCAGAACGCTGCTTTTTTTTATATTGTCTTTTTAATTATCTAAAATTTTGCAGAGTTTATATCCAAACAACCATGTCCTCTCCCAATTCCGTCTCCTAGCCACCCTTGTCCATATATTGCTTCAGACATATTTTCATCAGTGACCTGTTTAATATTATTAAGTGGATTCTTCTCCTTTATGCAGTCAGGCTCAGGACCCTGGAAGAATCACCAGGGAGGATCCCCCCACCTTCAGGTTACTTTTCTAGGGCCTTCTACCCAAATCATGTATTGATTTGGAATATCTGACAGCAGCCCAGTGTCCCCCATTGCTTGTCATTAGCATTTGTCTATGAGGAAGTCAGTGCTCCATACATGTCAGGGTTGTTTCTGTACTTAGGACAAGCAGGCTGGCATTATATTCTCAATTAAGGCAAACAGGCCAGGTGGCTCTCTGCTGCAGGAGATAGTTCTGGTGCCGACCAGGTTTTCTTAGCAAGATCATCTGCCAGGCCCTGTTAGCAGGTGCATTTTTGCAGGCAACTATCTGGACGTCTTTGAATCATGGATAAACCTTTCCTCATCAGTGAGTATTTTGCCCGAGAAGGGCCTGCATGACTTTGCCTGGTGGTGGTGGTTATGAGGTGGACAGTGCTGGTGGCTATGGTGTCTATTGCTCAGAGGCTGCTGTCACTGATGGAAAGAAGAAAGCAGGAGGATAATGCACTGAAATCAAAATCCCTGATGTTTTGTAACCAGTGTGAACACAGAAAAATCATTCTGTCTAGTATGTTTTCCTACCACGCTCATCACCATAGTATCTGAGAGCCTGCACGAAAGGAGATGAGTCCGCTGGAGGGTTATTCTAAGAAAGGTTAGGCCCAAGCTGCAACTCATCTTTGCTCCTTTTGTGCCTCTGAGTCCCTCACTCTGTTAAAGTTATCACAGTAATGCCAACCAAATAAAAACCTTTCAATTGCTCCAATAGCAGAGAACACCAACACAGCTTTGTTTATCTGCGTAGCTACTTGTCACTGACTATCATTAAAAAAAAAAGTGTTGATGTAATTTGGAGGATCAGAGCCAGAACAACAAAAAGGAGCCACGTAAGGAACTAGTACTGCCCATCCACGGATTCTGGGCCATAGGTCTCCTACATGCAGCATACAAGCACTGGCAAAATGACATTAGAACTATCTTTAGAAAGAATCTGGAAAGTGTGCACTGAAAATCTACCTCTCTCCTCTCCACCATGTGCTGTTGAGACATGAGCAAGAGGAGACACAATACCTCTGTGTCCTTCCGTCTTATCTGGGAAACACCAGGCTTAGCAAATTAGATCCTTGAACACAGAACACATTCTTATCATGGTGAAGATCTTTTCAAGCTTGATAGTTGTCTGCTTGACAGGAAAGACAGTCTAATTGCTGGCAGCTACTTTGTACACACAGTACCTGCAGTGAATTAGGTCACATGAGATTAATTTCTGCCATCAGAGTAAAAACATAACTCTGCTCACGGGATATAAATATCTCATTCTGATTAGAAAAATGTCTGCATATAGAGCTTATTCTGATGCATTTCTGCCATTGTAATAAAATACCTTAAAAACAGAAGCCAATAATGTACCAAAAAGGGACTTGTTCACATGGGGCATGCGCAATGCTAGGATTCTACTGGAATAACATTACAGCATTACATTCTATCTCCACAAACCCTAGATGATGTGGCTACAATTCTTGTCAAGCAGACTACAGGCCATATGGCAAAGGCACTTTAAACAAATACAAACATTTCGTTTCAAAACTGAAACACCCTGATCTGGATTCTCTTCAACCACCAATGAGGAAATAATGGATCCAAGGCACACAAGTATTCTCCTGTTTGGAGATGTTCTACGAGAAAGAAAAAGAACTCAAATCTCTGACCAAATCTGTTCCGCAAACTTTGACTATTTGAAAGCATTTTAACCTTGAAAGTCCGAAGACAAAATCAGTGACCTTCAGATCACTGAGATCAACATAAGGATTAATAAATGAGGTACAGCTGGTAATTTACTCATGCTGAGACATTCCCAACCTGTCCCTCTCTCACAGCTCTGTTGTTTACTGCTATTGTTGTCTCTGCATGTTCAGATTTATAAATGAAATTTGAGAATTAAACAAACCAGAAGCTGAAACAATGCACAGGACAGCAGAGCTGAGTCACCCTAAATCTCTGAGACTATTTTTGGTGATGTCTTTGTTTTTGTCGACCTGAACTCATTTTAGGCTTAATTAAGAACTGTTTACATTCAGAGGCCTCCGCATCACTCAGATTAACACAAGAAAACATGCAAAAAACACAGACAAATCAACCCCAGCCCAGCTCAGTGCTATAAATGCTCTTTGGACTTGGCTTCTTGAATTACAACCAGTTTCAAATATTCCTAAGGTGCCTAACACCAAATCTCTTCTTACTCAGGGAATCAAATAAACTGTTTTCTGAGCCACTCTTAGCTCCCTTAGCACTGAGGATTGTCTCATCCCATCTCATCTTGTCAATGTACAGGGCTGGTCCTGTCCACCCAAGCAGGACTACTTCATTGCCCATAGAATCATAGAATATCAGGGTTGGAAGGGACCTCAGGAGGTCATCTAGTCCAACCCCCTGCTCAAAGCAGGACCGATCCCCACCTAAATCATCCCAGCCAGGGCTTTGTCAAGCCTGACCTTAAAAACTTCTAGGGAAGGAGATTCCACCACCTCCCTAGGTAATGCATTCCAGTGTTTCACCACCCTCCTAGTGAAAAAGTTTTTCCTAATATCCAACCTAAACCTCCCCCACTGCAACTTGAGACCATTACTCCTTGTTCTGTCATCTGCTACCACTGAGAACAATCTAGAGCCATCCTCTTTGGAACCCCCTTTCAGGTAGTTGAAAGCAGCTATCAAATCCCCCCTTTCTTCTCTTCCGCAGACTAAACAATCCCAGTTCCCTCAGCCTCTCCTCATAAGTCATGTGTTCCAGGCCCCTAATCATTTTTGTTGCCCTCCGCTGGACTCTTTCCAATTTTTCCACATCCTTCTTGTAGTGTGGGGCCCAAAACTGGACACAGTACTCCAGATGAGGCCTCACCAATGTTGAATGGAGGGAAACAATCACGTCCCCCGATCTGCCGGCAATGCCCCTACGTATACATCCCAAAATGCCACTGGCCTTCTTGGCAACAAGGGCACACTGTTGACTCATATCCAATTTCTCGTCCACTGTAACCCCTAGGTCCTTTTCTGCAGAGCTGCTGCCGAGCCATTCGGTCCCTAGTCTGTAGCAGTGCATGGGATTCTTCCATCCTAAGTGCAGGACTCTGCATTTGTCCTTGTTGAACCTCATCAGATTTCTTTTGGCCCAATCCTCTAATTTGTCTAGGTCCCTCTGTATCCTATCCCTACCCTCCAGCGTATCTACCTCTCCTCCCAGTTTAGTGTCATCTGCAAATTTGCTAGGGTGCAATCCACACCCATCCTCCAGATCATTTGCGAAGATATTGAACAAAACTGGCCCATGTGAAATGGTGTCATGTTTGAGGCATTTGTTGACAATGTATGGTTTAAAGCTGTAATTAAGGGAATTGAAATTACAATTTCCCCATTGGATATAAATTTATGATTTGGAGAAACTTTGGCAATGCTGCTTTCTACGTGAACTCTTCATGCTAGTCAGGAAAAATAAAGTATTTTCCTTCAGCACTAAATTTACAAATCCTGTCATACAGAGGCCACTACAATTACATTTGCTCTAAGGTTCCCTCACACTTGCAGGTCAGTGCAGGTTTCCTGGTATATTAGAAACCTGCAAATAAACTCTACATTATAGCTTGGACCTTTTAATACATTGAGTGCAGCTGTAGAAATTAATATGTTTAGATCCTTCCACGTAAGCCAAAGTAGTTTGATAAACTTTTACAAACCCAGATATTCTCTGAAGATGCTAAAATTAATTCCACTGAGGCTGCTTTTGATAGTCCATGTCATCTATATGCAGCGTGACTGAGAAGAGAAATCCACTTTAGGGAAATCTCCCTGCATGTAGAGGGATGCCATGTAGCATTCTCCAACTTCTGAGAACGCTGCTACCTGTGTGGGGGAAAAAACAGGAGTACTTGTGGCGCCTTAGAGACCAACAAATTTATTAGAGCATAAGCTTCCGTGGGCTACAGCCCACTTCATCGGATGCATTGAATGGAACATATAGTAAGAAGATATATATACACATACAGAGAAGGTGGAATTTCATACAAACTGTAAGAGGCTAATTAAGATCTTGTCCACTGTCTAAATTATCACTACAAAAGTTTTTTTTTTCTCCTGCTGATAATAGCTCATCTTAATTAATTAGCTTCTTACAGTTTGTATGGCAAGTTCCACCTTTTCTGTATGTGTGTGTGTGTATATCTATATATATCTATATATATATATAGCTTCTTACTATATGTTCCATTCAATGCATCCGATGAAGTGGGCTGTAGCCCATGAAAGCTTATGCTCTAATAAATTTGTTAGTCTCTAAGGTGCCACAAGTACTCCTGTTTTTTTGCAGGTACAGACTAAGACGGCTGCTACTCTGATACCTGTGTGGGGTGAGTTCTGGGGGAGAGGTGACTTCAGGACTCACAAGCCACGAACAGCTGTTTTAGATTACTGCTAAGAAATGGATGCAGAAGCAGAGTCACCATCACCCCTGTTTTCTGTTTATTAGACAACATTTTAATGCATGTGCTCTCTGCACTGTTCCTGACAACTCAGCTGCAGGTGTCATCTGAGGGTTCCTTCACTGCATTAACACAAAAGAACTTGTGCACAATCCCCAGACTGTGAGACAGAGCTACTCTGTGACCCAGTATGCCCTGCAGGAGTTCTCCCCAGTGCTGATGGCAGTGAGGGGCCTGCTCCCTTGGCAGGAGAAGCACACATAAGCCTCTTGACTTCATGCACACACAGCCCACTTGACTGATGCCCACAGTGGCAATAATGCCTTGGAGGGGAGCAAGGGAATGGAGCATTTTTTACTGCACAGCTGGTACAATGGCTACATTGTGAGATCTTGGGGGAAACAGACAGCTGCCTTCCCACCACATCTTAGCACAAAGGTAGTGTTGTTGCACCTACAGGCTGAAATGCATTGCTCAGCAAGACAGCATTGGCAAGACAGAAAACACCATGAGGTGAGGGGAAAACACTTCCTGGGGTCCCAGAATCATTCATATGTGACTCAAGCGCACCCCAGAAGAATGTTCTCTGGAAACATTCTCCCAAGTTCCTGGAGACAGCTTTTGTCCTCATAGCCCCAGTCATGCTCTCCATCTGGGGATTTTCAGGAGTCCAGTCCCAGCTCCTTTGTGACATGACAGTCTGGGCTCAGCAGCAGGAACTGGCTGCAGGGCTGTCTTTCTGTCCCACTTCCCCACTGGCCCGGCTTCTAACTTTAGGATTTTTGGCTGGTCCTATCAGTGCTGCTTAATCAGAAAGAGAAACTGACAAAAAACCAAGACACATCTCTGGTGAGCAACTGACAGCAGTCAGGGAGGGAGGTGTGGGTGCTGCTCTCTGCAGCACCCATGGGCTATAGGGCAGTGATGACCACAGCACTCTTAGCACCAGTCAGTCTCTGTTTGTGAGCTCCCTGAATGGGGAGCCAAGCCACTGCTCCCTGCCCTTGCAAGCATATTGATGGCAGGGGCTAGCAGTGTGTTATTTCCTCCTGCAAGGGAGAGGGATAGGGCTGGCCTGGGAGCTGCCAAGTGCCCTTAGCATGTGGGGCTAGAGGACTCAAGCCCCAAGCAGACACTTTCTTTGCTTGTGCATAAAGTCTGCTCTGCTCAGTGTGTTGCCAGATGAGGAGAGTTGGGAGTGGAGCAGGGAGCACTGATCCCTCTGTTTTCTACCAAGAGCAATGAGAGGCTGCAGGCAAGACTGTCTTTGCAGATCTGGTTCTGGAGCCTGGCAAGGATTTGAAGAGACCCCTCTAACCAGCAAGGGTAGGAAGGCTGGTTTTAAGACCTGGGTTCAAGCCCTGGCTCTGCCACAGACTCCCTGTGTGACCTTGGGCAAGTCCCTTAGTCTCTCTGAGGCCTGGTCTACACTTAAAAGTTACATCAACAAAGCTACAGTGGCCAGGGATGTGAAAAATCCACAGCCATGAGCACTGTACCTATGGCGACCTAATTCCCAGCATAGAGGCAACTAGGTCAGTTGAAAAATGCCTCCATCACCTTAGCTACTGTGGCTCGGGGAGATGGAGGTCCTCCAGCGATGGAAGATCCCCATACATCACCATAAGCAGCACCACAGGGCCCTGTACAGTAGGCAAGCTGTAGCCTGGGGAGACAGCAGGTCCCTAAGGCAGGGGATGAGCAGGAAACATTCATTACTGATTGTGAGGGTTGAGATACAATAGTGATGGGGCCCTGTGAGGGGGTGTTCACCCACACTTGCCCTGAAAGGGTTAATGCAGACTGAGAAGGGGGCTAATTAACCCAACAAGCCACAGCTGAGGGCTTGGTGGCTAAGCAATCCCCTGAATGAATGAGGAAGGCCAGCTGAGGAGGAAGGAGCTGGGTTGGAGCTATACAGGCAGGAAATTGGCAGCAGAAAGGGGACTGTAGGGAAGGAGTTTGCAGTCACTCCCTGGGAGAAGGGAGGTGTGTCTGGAGGCAAGTACCCTACAGTTACTCATAGGAGGGGGGAGTTTGGGCTGGCAAACTCAGAGAGGTAGGCAAGGCTCAGGGAAAAAGCTGCAAGGTATGAGGTACGTCAGACTGGCTGCCAATGAGAGGGCCCCGGAGCTGGGAACCATAGTAGAGGGAGGCCCCAGGTCCCCCTTCCAGCCACTGGAGGAGTGGCACGGTTTCAGCAGTAAAGGGAAGACTGCCATTTCATATGGAGGAACTTTGATACGCCCCCCTGGAAGGGGAAACACACACAGTGACTCGACTGGAGGGCCAAGTCACGAAGAAGGAGCTCCTTGAGTGGCAGGCAGCAAGAGGACGATGGGAGAGACACTGACAGAGGACGGCATAATGCCTGGCCAGAGCTAATCCCCAGGATGGCTAGGAGGCACCACTAGCGGTGAGTCATGTCCCCCCCATGACAGGCCCATATAGGTACCTGTCTTGAAGGAGAGGTAACCTGTCAAGGAGCGTGACACCTCATATGCATTGGCTGTCTGCATTATTCTGCTGTAATTCAGACTCCTGAACCTCACATGGATGGTATTTTCCTAAGATCCCTGGGTTGGTCAGCCCAGCAAGCTAAAAGCACAGTCATCAAATAAACATGCCATCAGGTACAATCACTTCTTCTGACTAATCTACTTGTATTGGAGGTGCCTGAACTGACTTGCCGCAGCACAGTCCCTCCTTGGTAATGATTCATGGCAAGACTAATATGGAACTCAGGAGGGCATCTCTGTGGCTCCATTAGGTAACACTGCTACTCAAAGCACGTTGCCTCATTTGAACATTAACATGCAATGTGGGTCACACAGAGATTTAATGGTAACGCTAGACAATAATCTAGTTCACATGACATGTCTGGGAGGTGAAATTCTGGGTTCCCTCTAATACCAGACATGTTGCAGACCTAGCACTCTTCAACAGCTCGTGGCCTGCCCTGCAAGGTGCACTGCCCACTCTGGCCACAGCTCCATTGTGATGACTGTCACAGTTCTGAAACAGAGGCAGGATTTAGGTCCTGGGTGGGTTTTCAAGTGTTGGCCTCATAGTCAGGGGAGGTGGCAGGAGACTCATCTGAAGGACAGCGATTTGGAGACACATTTTCGTATTTGGGTTCCTCCTCAACAACAGCCTGTTCATTTGTTTCTAGGCTTCTGGCCTCTTCAAGACTTTCACTCTTCTTGGGGTCCCCTGTGACCTCATCTTCTCCTTCCTGAGCCACTAGTCTTTTAAATATAGGAGATGTGTGGATGAGAGGTTCTCGCTTAACAGGAACATCTATCTGGTGTCTATGTGTGAGGAGCTCAGGTAACTCACAGGGCTCCAGACCTGTTGTCTTGGAGCTCTCCTTGTGTGGAGGGGATGGCTGGGAGAACATGTCTCTGGAGTCCCTCTCTGGGCTCAGGGCCCTGCGGGGAGGTTTCTGGATGCTCTCAGTACTTTTCCTCACCATGGGCTCCTCCCTGAAAGCCCTTTTTACTCTCTGGAAACTACCCAAACGTTTCAGTACAGCCTGAACTGTCCCCTCTCTGCTTCCATCGGCACTCTCATTGGACTTGGAGGATTTCCCTGCTGTCCCCACAGTCACGTAAATGGTTGTGACATTCTGCTCCTTCCCTCTAACATCCAAAGTATTTGGATGCAAAGCTGCCTCAAGGGCCTCGACTCTCTGGGCCACATGTCTGCCACTTGACACTGGCATCCTGTGGCCTCCTGAGGTACCCCTGGGGGAGGGCTGGTGGCTATCCTCAGCCTCGGAGATGGGCTCTGGGTTTTCATAACAGTCACCTGGCAACCCACCCTGCTGGGGCCACTCCTCTGGGCCAGCATGGTGCTGGTGAGAGGGAACTTTGGTGAGACCCCACGGGGCTTTGGGCTTCCGAGTGGTATTTGGTGTCTCCATGGAGCCTCTTTGACACTGAGGGCCAAATTTAGTTCCTTCTGCAAAGGACACCGAGGGCCTCTTGGCTCTGGCGATGCTGGATGTGCGGGGGATGGTGAAAGGTTGGGAGACGTCCTCAGAGTTAAATGCTGATGCATCAGGAAATTCATGACACTTGGAGCTGCCTTCCTGAGGCTCAAAGCCTGCCACTGCAGGAACATCTGGAGAATAAGGAAGGGAAGGGGGGTTAGGCTGCTTCTCCCTTGGCTACAGAGGCTTCCAAGAACTACGTCACCAGCATACCGACAGGCTTCTCCTTAGCTCAGGGCTCAAGGTTAGAGCATGTGGCCTTTATCCTCTTTGCCATGACTGGGGGCTTCTAGGGACTAGAGTATCCAGAACTGGCACCATTTGGGTTTGCACTGCCTTCTTTACTCCCAGACTTGATTCTAGATTTATGAGAGTGGATGGTGGGGTAAGGTACTGAGTTAGGTTTTATGCACTGATGCCACAGGGAGCCCAGGGTGGGAGCTGTCTTAACTGCGGCAGCTATGGAAGCACAAACAGCTGCAATGAGCTCTGAACTTATTTGAGGGAGGGAGTTGTGAAATCAGCAGTTTTTTCTGAGGACATGTAGCTCTGGCACATACCATAGCATATTTCCATTTCACACTAAACTGATCGGAAGGCCAGAAACAGAGCTCAGCCTCCCTGTATGGAAAGGAAAATAAGGAACTAAAAATAATTGGTGCCTGTGTGTAACACAAGTCCTTTGCAAATCCCTCCCCACAAGTACACATGGAATGAAATTCACCCTAAGCAAAGGGCCTCTGTCCCACTGGGCCCTCTGCACAGGGATGACTTTCGCCCCCACAGAGCAAAGGAAACAGGGAAGGAGAGTTGAAAATGAGTCCTAAGGAGATGGTGAAGCAACTGGGCAGCGTTACCTTCTCTGGCAGGGACACAGTAAGCTGGGCCCTCATCATCAGTGTCAAAGGAGGAGGAGAAAGAGCTGTCTGAGGCCCAGGCGGCCGAAGGCGGTTCAATGAAGCTGGGATTGAAGGGAATCTCTGTGTCATGGTGCGAGACTGGAAGGGAAGCAAGACTATGAGGAAGAAGCAATCCAGCTCTCAGGACCACATGCTGGTCTACGTGTTCTAGTCTGTACTGTACCAGGGATGCCCTAGACTGCATGTTCCATGGGGCAGTCACCTGGTAACTGGCTGGCACAGCTTGCTCGTTTGCAATTACAGTACGAATGTAAGGAGATACAGTTCCTACCCTCAGGAACTCTAAAGACACAGACAAAGCAGGGCATAATAAAGAGTGCATCAATGAGGGATCCGTGCTAATAATCCTGATCTTACCTGTGACTCGGGGGAGTCTGTAGCCACTCAGTGAGAGGCAAGGTAACGTGGAGCTGAGATTTGCCAGCACCCCTTGCATGTGATGTTTCATTCTGGAGACCGCATCACCATCAGCAACAGTCGTCCTTGGAAAGAAAGAACAGAGATGTGTGGCAAAGATGACTGGCTTTCCAATTAAACAAAGCTCACTCCTGTCTTGCTGGGAAATGGAGTTGGAATCAGTTTGGGAGAAGCCTGCACATGTGGCAGCCCCATTTCTGACCAAGTCCTGCAACCTATCCGCTAATGCAGTTTGACTCATGGGCTGATTTATCCTGTATACAGAGCTACATGAGTCAAATAAGTAAAATGAAGTAACATGAAATTTTGAAGTAATTCCCTGTCAGGCAACAGAACCCAGTGAAGATGCTAAGGACTCTTTATTTGCCTTGAGGCTAATTTTAATTGGCCAGAAAAGGTCCTCTTGCTTCTAGGGCCGTTCAGAAGCAATGGCCCACGGCAGGCGGCTCTTCTCTTTGCAGCTACATTTCTACAGCACCTGACACGTTTTAGTAATACCTGTCTCTGGCATCCAACTTGCTGGTTCCACAGCAACAGCAACAGCAGGTGACACAGAGTAATAGGAGGAGTAATGGGATGAGAATGCCAGCTATCAGGGCTCCCTGGTGCTTTGATCCTGCATGGAGAAACAGTGTAGAACAAGGTGAAATTCTTACTTGGCTGGCAAGTTCAGAGCACTGGGAAAGCCATCCTGGAGGAAGGATCTCAGATCTGGGGACCTGCCTCAGTGGTCTCAGAATGTACTAAACAGATCCAGTCCTGTCCAAATCTCGTCCCATTCATACCGCTCCATATCATAAGGACAGTTGGGGAACTCAGCCCAGACCCGGCACCCAGTTCACAGAACCAGCACATCTTTTGGTATCTGCAGAGCGACAGTCTCTCTGAGTGAGCCCCAGGGTTCCCACTCCTCACCCAGGAAGAGGCAGGAGCTCAGGACAGGCTAAGATTTTCTCAGTGCTGTTTGCTCCCGTACACTCTTTCAGCATAACACTGATGATACCACATTACACGAGAGTGTATTTCCACCAGGCACAGCCCAGTTAGCAAAGCCATAAGCAAGATGAGGTGCTGATCTCACCATTCCCAACCAAGAATGTATCTGTACATTAAAGTCAAGTGGACTCTGCTCCAGACACATTTTCTATGCTAAAGAATCTTTGACTTACTGTGGCACACTCAGGAACATAAGGACTTGCTCTCAAAGATCAGACCTTTTGGGCCATCTATTCCAGTTGTTTGCCTTCAGAAGAGGCCAGTGCCAGATGCTTCAGATGAAAGTGAAAGTCCTCTGACTGGCACTAACCAATGTGGTCAGAATCACCCTTCCTAAATCTCCTATTCAATTTCAAACTTTCCCCTGCAGTATTTTATTCAGATGCATTTCCACATTTTTTAGAACCTGGGTCCACACGGGGATGATAAACCAAGTGAGAGTGCTTCTCCATAGTGCAATTATGTTCTTCAATCAACTGTTACAAACCAAGCAATTCTTCATCTACCCACAAACAAGTGACTTTACAATCAAGGCTGGATCCATTTCTCTGCTGTAATTTCATGTGACAGACTCAGAAACACCTTAACTCTAAACACAGGTAATCATTTCAGTTACACTCTGACATACTCCTGATGAACGTTATGGATGAAAATGTCACCCTGTGCTACAGGATGGACACAAAGACACAGGGACAGAAATATCAAAGACCCAGAGCAAGATTAAGGGCTTGTGAGGCACAATGAGCTTCAAACAACGTGGGCTCTGGTTTTTGGACTAACTTTGAATCCCAATCCAAACTGCTGAGGTACTTGAATCTGGCACGATAGCTGCACTCAGCTAAACAGGCTTGGGCAGTGCGGAGGGGTTATAACAAGGAAACCAAAGCCACAGAAATGAGATAGGAAAGAGCTCATTTCCCTGATCTACAGAGATGGAGGAGAAGAGGGAAGGGAGTTTCCTGGAGGCTCGTGCTGTTTGGCAGTAGAGGTACTGCATGACACTGTACAAAGCATCTTTGCTGGGAACCAGCCCGAGTCCAGAGGGCACCTTGGCTTCCACAGCAATCTTCTGGTGTCTTGTGTGGTTTTATATTGGGAGAGAAGGAACCAATTCTCTGCTCTGGGAAGGAGAAGATCTGATTAATAGGGAATGAATGAAAAGGTACAGTGCAGGATATCACTTACTGAGCACACAGTCCCCAGAGTGTGGGTGGCAGAGGCCCCTTGGACATCGGCAGGGGGAAGAACAGTTCGCTCCAAAAAAACCCTCTGGGCAGGTCTCATTGCAGCTGAGGGGAGAGACAGAAAGAAATGGAAAATGCTCGTTTGGAAGCATCCCATCCTCTGCCCACTGCAGCTCCCCTCGCTTTTACCTGGTGCCCCAATAGCCAGCCTGGCAGATACACTCCCCAGACACTGGATCACAGCTCCCATTAACACAGTCTGGACAGGTGAACCTGCATCCATCTCCAAATGTTCCAGCAGGGCAGGGTGCTTCACAGCTGCAGAGAGAGGGGAGAATCTGGCTGCTGGCTCATGGGAGAGAGGCTGGCAATACAGAGGGGCTATAGCTTAGTTTGAGGGTTAGCAGCTCTGTCACAGTGCAGAGCCTGCTTTGCATTTGCACTGATATTAATGTTGTGCCACAGGGCCCTGACTTGTTGCTAATCTTACTTGAGGATGGGAATGGTGATCTGGTGGTTAGGGCACTAAAGTGTGACCCAGGAGTTCTGGGTTTTGTTCCTGGTTTTGACAGACTCCATGAGTGACTGCGGGAAAGACACTTACCCCTTCTGTGCTTCAGTTCCCCATCTGCAAAATAGGGATAATCTTCCCTAACTCATGGAGTGGGAGGCTCAGATACTGAAGATACTACAGGAAAGGGAACCATAGACAAGCCTGTAAATATATACGGCTCATTGTGTTGTAGAGTCCTGCTGGGGATGCACTGGGTGTCTCTGACCTCAGGGCTCTTTGACCTCAACAAGACAAATATTGAACAGAGATTGGTTGCTGTTTATTTTCATTGTTCTCTGGTATTACACCTGACGCCAGGATTTCTGCAGACAGCACACAGAAAAACCTCCTAGTGTGTCTGAACACAGCCTTGCTCTGCACACATTTGGCGAGAAGGGAGGCTGTGCCACTGAACTGCATGCTGGGTAATCTCCAACCAGAATCCCTAGCTCAGCTGTCTGACAGCTGTCCGTCTATCCATGGATAATCATCACACAGTGTCTAAGCTTCTGTACTGTGAATGAAGCTTTCAAACAAATATTTTCTACTTTACGCTCAAGGAAACCTGAGGACAGAGGATGTCTGCTACAACAGAGAATTGAGCTCCAGAGGGCAAACATCACACAGAAAAAGAGGGGTCCATACCTGGGTCCTGTCTTGCCAGGGTCACAATTCAAGCAAGCCCCTGTCTCTGGATGACAGGCCTCCCCTTGTCGGCAGCTGGGACACATCTGTGCACAGTTCTCCCCATGGTATCCAGGCATGCACAGCTTCTTACAGAGGGTACCATTCCAGCCAGAGTCACATGCCAGGCAGAACCCATCCACAGGAGAGCAGGGCTGGTTCTGCTTGCAGTGCCCACAGCTGCACAGTCAGAGGTGTAAGGAACAATCAGCATCAGAGCTGGAGGAACAGCGGCCCCATATCCCAAACCAAAATAAATAGGGCAGAGAAACAGGGAGAAGAGAACTGTACTCTCTGCTCCACAGCCAAGACCAAACAGAGCATGCTCCCACCAGCAAGAGCCCTGGGAACAAAGCAATCTGCTCCCAAAAGAGCTCAGGTCACTGACAACCTGCACAGCCCTCCCATACCCCATCCACAGTGCTTCCACACACAGCAGTATGGCAGAGGCATCAGCCCCCTTCTCTGAGACAGGTGTCCACTGGTGGCATTCCTCAGAGGTTTCCCTCTGTACAGCTGTGATATAGTCCCTGCTGTGTCTAAGTGACAATGGAGGCAGTTACCCCTGTGGAAACATGCTACAGAGTTTAACAGGAATGATGACATCTCATGAGATCTTATTGGAATTTAACAGGGTTTTGTAGCTATTACTCTAAAAAACCTATTGAATGCAATGGAGAAAGAGAGATCCTCTCTGTAGGCCCTGAATCAGCCTACAGAAGAGCTATCTATAGTTTTCCACTGAAGTCTACAAGACTTTCCCATGGGGGACAGTCCTGTGCCCCATTCCTCAGCTGATCACAGCCAGACCTCCCTGGCCACTGGCTCAGGAAAGGCTCTCCATCAGCAGCCAGGAGATGAGCTCACAAAATGATATCTCCCCACGCCTCTCCCAGAGTATGAATAGAGCAGCCAATTCAAATCCTCGCTGCCCCTTTCCTCTCAGTCCCTTTATATGAAAGAGCTCCGCCCTACAGTCTAACAAGCATCAGCTGCCCACTCCCTGAACGCCATCCAGTCTGGTCCTAAACTCCTGCATACCCAGCAGGGAACACGGGCTTCTGGGCATTGGCACTCCCTAGGCAGCCCCAGACTCATGCAGTCACCTTTGGGCACTATACCTTATCACAAGCACGCAGAGTGATATTCCTCTTACCTGTATCTGCACTGAGATCCGTAATAACCGGCAGGACAAGGATCCCCACAGCTCCTGCCCTGATAGCC
The DNA here is from genome assembly GCF_015237465.2 of Chelonia mydas. Taxonomy (NCBI): domain Eukaryota; kingdom Metazoa; phylum Chordata; order Testudines; family Cheloniidae; genus Chelonia; species Chelonia mydas. The sequence goes on from NC_051257.2 coordinate 457,224, forward strand.
AGGGTTGCAGCTGCAATGCCCATCAAGAGGGTTGCAGTTCCCATGCAGGCAGTCACAATGATGTTGACACAATGGCCCCCAAAACCCAGCCCTGCACTCACACCTGCCTGAGTCTTGGGCACAGGGTGAGAGGTGGCAGGTGCATCTGAAGCTGCATCTCCTACCCCACCAGCCCTGGGCGCAGATGCACTGCCCTGTGACAGGGTCACAGTGGGAGCTGGCCAGCCTGCACAGACACTGCTTCTTGCAGTTCGGTGCCCACCAGCCTGGCTCACACTGGCAGGCTCCAGTGAGGGTGTTGCAGTGGCCATGAGGTCCACACTGGCATGGGAACTGGCAGAGTACTCCCCAGCGGTTGGCACTGCAAGTGCACTGGCCGCTTACAGGATCACACTTCCCATTGGGATGGCATGAACAGCTCTTCTTGCAGTCCGAGCCCCAGTACTGGTCAGGGCAGCCTACAAAGGGAACAAGACAGATACCAGATCACAACATGCAGGAGTATAGGAGTCTCTGTGCCACAGGGAGGAGAGCAATCTGGCAATGGGTTCAGTGTTCTTTCCCTGTGGGGTGGTGTAAGCCATGGAAGGGCACAGGCTCGTAGGCCCTTGTAGGTCCTATGCAGTAGGGAGACTAAGGAGCGGGGACTACCAAAGAGACACCCCACACCCAACTGGGAGGAGACATCAGAACAGCATGCCCCAAACACTGTCTCTGCTATGCTGTAACATGTGGATGTAGCTGCTTGTGCTCATGGATGGGCCAAGGGGCTGCTGGGCACTTGGAGCACTTAACTGTGACCATGTGCCATCATGCTGGGACCTCTGGCCTGAGCTCACCTCCTGGGACCCAGCCAACATCCTGATGGGTGCAGTGAGCGCTGTGTCACAGATGGAGTCTCTGAGATCACAGGGGATTCTCTGTATGTCTAAGGGTGAGAGTCTGCCCTGCCCCCTCTTTACCAGCCCCTCCATGCCCATACTCACGGGAGTTGCAGTTGGCTCCAAAGAAGCCAGGTTTGCAGAGGCAGATCCCGGGTCTCACACACACCTCATCCATCTTGCAAGCATCCTCCCCTTCACACCACGCTGTCAACAGCAGGACAAGCTAATCAGGAGCCAGGCTCCCCCAGCACAAGGCCGCTGGCAGGCACGTGGCCAGGGAGAGGAAGTGCAGATAGGCTGGGCACCAGCAGCTTCTCCGGAGCTGCCAGGGGCCAAGGCCTTTGGCCTCCAGGTCCTTGTCCCTGTGGATTTGGACCAGTGACCTAGCCTGTCAGTGACTCCAGTTCCCAATCAGCACCCCCCATGTGCCCTCATGTGTGGGCTCCAGAGAGAGGTTGGGGATTCTGCTCCAAGCCCTATGGTGCCTGGGACACACTCTGCTCCAACTGGCCCCAGCCCTGGCCTTCAGCCAGGAAGTTGAGACTGAGGCTAGAAATGACCTACAGGTGATGGCTTCTGGGAGGCTTTTTGAGGAGAAATGGCTCTCTCACATCCCATGGAGTGAACAGCTCATGCAGCACTTAGATATTGGGGCGGTGGGCTCTGTAGCAAATCCTGAGGAGAGATTCATCTGAGCAAGTGTTAATGGGATGGGGGCGGAAAGCAGCATGGCTCCCCTTTTCTGTGAAGAGCAAACGAGAGCTTCCCACCACTTCTCCCCAGCTTGGGGGAGAAGCTCTCCCACCAGCATGGCTGGTGCTCTGAGTGCCCCCCTCCTGCTTCAGCCTACATTAACTCTGGAGTGCAGCTGGACAGATGCGATAAGGCACAAAGCTGCACTTCACGAGAGGCCTTATAGCTCTGCAACCCTTGCCTTGGTTTGCATCATGTCCCAGCAGAATATTCTGCACCTGAAATTAACACCCTTTAGCCTCTAGGGAAGAAGCAGTTTCCCAAAATGTCGTTGGATTCTGAGCAACAAAGAACTGAGATTCAGGAAATGCACACACCAAACAGCCTGAAACGGCTGGTCAAAATGACAAAGGCATGAGATGTAAAGCCACTGATGACTCACCAGCTGTGCATTCCCTGCCTTCCTGTTTCCAACCTGGGCAGCATACCAGACCTGCAGAGAGGCTGGGGAAGGGAGAGATCTGTTAGCATAGGAGCAGGGTGTTGGGCAGCAAGGGCTCATGAAAGGGGCAATATACTGGGGTGGAGATAACGCTCCTAAGTTTGCATTAAAGCCCATATAATCTAGGAGGAACTAAGGATCAGCCAGAAGCACCTCTCCCAAGGTTCAGCCTGGAACATGCTGAAGGATGGGCATGCCTTTGGAAGCATTGCCCTGGGAAGGACACCAGAGGAACGGGAGGAAGTCATGAGCAGGCTGCAGTACTAAGGCTGTCTTGACTGGTTCTGCCAGTGCTGTCTCCCTGTGTTTAAGGAGACACCCAGTGTTTACAGCTTATTTTTATAGGAGTCATGCAAGTCTTTAGATTCTTTCACCTGCTGGTAGCAGCCAGCTGCATAGCAGCCAGCAGCCACCAAGTAATAAAAGACTCTACTAGATAATGCCACGATGGTTGAGAAAGAGGGTACCAAAGCCAGAAGACAGGGTCTACAGGAGGCTTCTGCAGGGAGTCTCCTACTGAGTTCACAAGACAGCAATCCCAGGCAAAGAAATCAGGCAGTTCTAGGCCCTTTTTGTTTGATGGATAATATCTAACTCATAGCATGTAACAGAGAGTGGTGTTAGGGAGCCGGATTTGCCTCAGTTCCAGAGACTCATGAATACTGTGATACCATAAGGTTAGTTTTACGTAGTTACAGTTTAAAACTCTGTAAAAACCATGGCAGTACTCTGCCTTCTTACCACATGGTGGCCTGGTGCTCTCTCGGCTTTAATTGCTGTCTATTTTTTTTAAACGTTAGAAAATTTTATTAGCATTTTTGGTAACTGGAACTGCTCATTTGCCAGGAAGGATGATCCCATTGTACTTCTGCCGGAACCAACTCATGGCTTCCTCCTTCCCAATTCTGTGCTTGGCTCCAGTGGAGCCAGTTTTGCGTTTCTTGTCAGCAATGCTGAAGCCTGGCCTGCCCAGAACCACATAGAAGTCCAGGCCATAGATGCCAATGCTGGGATCATATTTAATTCCCAGATCAATGTGCTCCTGGATTCCAAAGCCAAAGTTCCCAGTGTCTGAAAGGTTGTTTTTCCTCAACTCATATTCTTGCACCTTCAAGCCTTTCTCCAGAATCTCCTCTGCTTTGGCCCCACGAACAGTGCAGTGAACAGCAATCTTTTCATTTCTCCTGATTCCAAAGGATCTGACAGTATATCGAGCCTTTGAGAAGACAGGAGTCTGGCCTGTGAGCTGCTCCAGCACTTTGGCTGCCCGGGTGAGTCTGTCACCACTTTCCCCAACACAAATGTTGAGACAGAGTTTGTGGATGGGGTTCTCCTTCTCACCCTGATCTTGCGCCGTGAACTCCTTGGGACAGGGACTGTCTCACTCTCTCCATGGAGCACTAAGTGTATTGACACCACCTGAGATATAACACTAAAAACTAAACCTACCCACACATTCAGCTCTCTCTGTGCTATTAAACAAACCCACACCTCTGCCTGTCTCATCCCTCTCGCACACCAACAGATTTACAACTGTGCTATTAAATACACACTACTCTGCCCATGTGATCCCCTCTCTCTCACTCACACACACACACAGAGCTATCCCTGTGTTATTAAACAAACACGTCTCTGCTTGTGTGATCCCTCTCACACAGAGCTACCCCTGTTATTAAACAGTCATGTGCCTGTGTGATCCCTCTCTCTCTCTCTCTCACACACACACACACACAGCTATCCCTGTGTTATTAAACAAACCCACACCTCTGCCTGCCTCATCCCTCTCACACACCAACAAATATACAACTGTGCTATTAAATGCATACTACTCTGCCTGTCTGATCCCTCTCTCTCCCCCCCGCCAACAGCTATCACTGTGTCATTCAACAAACACACATCTCTATGTGATCCTGTCTCCGCACACACAGCTATCTCTGTGCTACTAAACAAGAATATTTTCCTTGTGTGGTTACACTCTCTCACAGAGATCTCTGTGCTGCCACATTTATCCCTGGGCCATATAGTTCCAGCTCAGGGAGCTTATTCTATTGAGTATGGTAGTCAAAAGATGACAGTGAATTAATCTCTGCTGCAGAATTACTTCTTCTTGCCCTTTTGTGGGAAGGGAGCTCTGAGATGGGTATGGAGCAAAAGGGGAAGGTGGGTAAAGAAAGGTATTGGACACCTACCTGGTAGCCTTGCACACATTCCTCCCATTAGGGTCCAGCTCTTGAGCAGAGCTCCCAATCCATGGCCAGAAATGGAGACAAAAGAGTAACAACAGCAGCTGCGCCATCTGGGTCTGGATACAGGGTGATGCTGGCCACAAGGGGCTTCCAAGCCAAGGCATGGGCTGTATGCAGCTTTCTTGTCTGTCGGTTGGCTCTGTCTGTCTGTCTTCCTCTCAGTTTCTGCCTCACCCTCTCTTTGGCCTCAAATTTCCTCCTTGCTTTTTCCTGAGGAAATGCAGGAGGCGAAAAAATCCCTCACATCCAAGGAGCCAGAAGGGGTGGGAAGGGAAGTGGGGGCAGGGCAAACGCTATATCCCACCGCTCACTGCAGCAGTAGAAACAGGGGAGCCCCTAGAGCCAGCATCATGTTGAGGAAAGTTACTTGCTGCTGGCAAAGCCTAATAGTTGCCACAGGAGCAATCAGAGGGACAAAGCCAAGCTCCCCACCCTCCATCCTCCACCCCCAAACATCATCTCAGCCTGCCCCCGTCCACTCCACCGAGTATCATGTCCTCTACCCCCATCTCCTCACATCCCACCCACCCCCCACTCAATGGCAGACCCCACCTCTCCCACTTCATGCCTCCCTCCCCCTGCCCTTCCTCCACCTGGCACTGGGCCTGGAGCACCACATGAATATCAGTAGTGTTGCCAGGCTCCAATGCCCTGTGGGCTCTACTGGGGACTGCAATCCTTGGCAAGACGAAGAGCTGCCAGAACAGAGCACGCGCCAATTCTGCCCTTTTAACTGCGCAGGAGCCAGTTTGCGGAAAGCACAGAGCAGGGACCGGAGCGTTTCCGGCATTCGCCCATCCTGGTGTCTCACAGGCTCATTTTGTCAGCATTTTCACAGGAAACACCTTTTCCCTGCACGGTGACCTAGAGGGGGTCAGGAGGTTCATTCAGTCCATGGGGAGACTCCTAGCTACAAGGGGAGGAGGGAGGGCAGGGCACTTCCAGGCGCTGGCCTAGATTTTTACCTCCATACAGAGCAGGAGCCGAGGGAACAACAAATCCAAACCACCCAAAACCAGCTCTATCCCAGAATGGTGGCTGGGAGCTGGAACATGGTCTGGGGGCTCTGCTGTGCCCCAGAAGTGGTGACCAGGTAAAGCAGTGCTGGCTGGACTCCTGCAGCCTCCAAAGTTGATCCCTGACAGAGTTCCCAAGGAAACAGGAGCATAGAGCAGTGCGGTAGGCTCAAGACCATGGAGAGTAGAGATGGCAAAACCATTAACTCCTGCCTGGGCTATGTCTTCAGCCAGGAGAGGACTGTTCTTTATTGGAGATTTCTTAGTGCTGTGTGCAGTATGGTTTTCAGTCTCCCGAGGGATGGGCCTCCCTCTGGACACTGCCAGTCCAGTCAAGCTGGGAGTCCCTACACGAGCAAGAAGAAAGCACAGGCCATGCCAGGTGCTTTGAGCAACACTCAAAGGATTTATTTCTGGTGCTGATCTCAATTCTAAAGCCAGACAGTAATATACCCAAGAGAGCTCCCCATCACCCCAATAATAGAGAAACTCCCAGAGACTAAAACACCTCCATTTCCTTAGCACTTACCAGTACCATGCACTAGTCACTGTTACATGTTCCTAGTGAAACACAGAAAAGCCCTGACCAGAGGCTCTATTGCACTTTTTCTCTGGGGTCAGTGCATTGCAGTGTCCTGCCGTGAGATCATGAAGCAAATACATCTACCGAGCCATAGTCTGGGTACATTTATGGTAGAAAAATTAGTGCCTGCCTGAGAGCAGCAGCCAGCAATGAGGGAGCTGAGCTGCAAGTGCAGCCTGGCTGCAGAGGCAGGTGCTGGCTAGGGCAGCCCAGCTGGGGTGTGAGCATAAGTGCTGGCTGCAGTGGCCAAGGCATGAGCACTGGTGGAGCATGGGTGATTGTGCTTTCACCCCAGCCGCCCCAGCCAGATAAGGCGCAGACTTTAGGTGGGGCAGCCAAGAGAGAGCATGGCCAAGCACCGGCTGCAGTGGCCGAGCCACGAGCACAGAGACAGTATGGGCATTGGCTGAGGCCGCTGGGGCATGAGCACAGGTGCAAAGCAGGCACTGGGTGGGGCAGCCAAGCCACAAGCAGATGGGAAGTGGACATTCAACAGAGGCTGAGCCGCAAGCGCCGATGGGGCACAGGCATTCGATGGGGGCTGAGCCACGAGCATGGATGGGCTACAGGCATTTGATGGGGCCAAGCTGCAAGTGTGAATGGGGCCTGGGCATTGACTGGGGCATCTGAACTGCGAAAACAAATGAGGTGCGGGCACTGGCTGGGGGCAGAGCTGTCTAACCCTACACACATCAGGCTTTCACTGCGTCTTGTGCAGCTGCATCTCCAGGGCTGACTGCTGCAATGGGGGACCAACGTTTCTAATGGAACTGAGGCTACCGAGCCTCTCATGAAATTGTCTCTGAGAGAAGGGCTGGGAGGGGCAGGCGCTGCTGATGTGCCATAGGCTGGCATCCTGCTCAATTGAGGTCAGGGAGGGGACACCACTTTGTCAGGGGAGCCATGTGTGGGTTTGTTCTCTTCCTCCTGCTCAAAATGCACATCCTGTGAGTCAATGATTTCCCACACTCCTGAGCAGCCTGGGTTGGGGGGGTCTTTGCTGCTGCTGTGATACCACAGACCAAAACTGCAGGAAAAGCAGAAAGAGAGCAGATGAGCAGGGGCAGTGAACTTCCCACAAGAGAGAGCGACATCCCCAGAGCTGCTGCCAGAACCACTGTCCATTGGAGACACCTGGCAGCACCAGGGACAGGTTCATCCGTGAACACCTGGGGCCAGTACGTAACGTCCAAAAAAAGTGAGGGGCCTGTCATAATCTGGGAGCAGCGGCTTTGCTAAGACGGTGCTTAAGTGTGTCCCTCAGCTAGATTTAATTTTTTTTTAAATTTTGCCAGGTCTGTGACACCCCCCCCTCCCCTACACACATACTTTAAGCACTGCCTAGCACTCCAGAACCTGTATGATATAGGCTGGGGCTGTCTTGTGACTGTCACTGACCCTGGAGGAGGCAGCAAATCACACTAGGGCTTGAGAATCAGAATAGCAAGCCTGGAGCAGGCCTCTCAGAGCACTTGACACACACACCAGCCCCTGATGAACTGTTTGTGTGCAAGCCACTGGCTCCTCGGTACGAAGGTGCCAACTCTTCGGGGCAGGGATTGCACCTCCTCGTACAGTGCTCAGCACACTGTTCTCAACAGATAAAGCCTCACAGGTACTGTAGTCATTAATAATGCCCTAAGGCAGCGGTCCCCAAATTTTTGAGGGCTGTACTCGCTCCCCCTCCCCCAGCCTGGGGGCCATGGGTCTGAGCGGGAGGGGGGTGGGGAAGGGAAAGGGGCTGAGATTGGGGCCACAGATGGGGATGGGTCTGGGGCCAGGAGCAAAGCCAAGAACTGAGCCGCAGCCAGGGGGTGAGGCTGGGGCAGGATTGGAGCCACAGCTGGGCTTCTGTGGGGGCCGGCAGTCGGATGTAGCTCTGCTCCCGGCCCCACGCCCTGGTCCAGGGCAGGAACAGAGCCACTGCAGGGGCCAAGGCTAGGGGAAGGAGCTGGGTGTGGAGCCATGCCGAGGCTGGGGATGGGGCCAGGTGCAGGGCATGGCTGGGGGTGGGGCCATAGCAGAGCTCAGGGATAGGATGGGGGTGGCACTCCCTCCCCACCCTTTTGGGGGCTGGCCCAGACCCACCGTGCCCCTGGAAGGTCCCTGGGGGGACACACCCCACACTTTAGGGACCTCTGCCCTAAGGGCTAATTATTACTCTAACCATACGGATACCTCCCCAGATCAGTACATCGGATGCAAACTTACAAGCTCTTGATTTTGGATTCATGTGGCTGAGAGTCCACACAATCTGCACTCTCATCTTCATCACTAGGGTGCAAAAGAGAAGAGAAATGGTAAGTCAGAAACCCTCTGACCTGCTCACTTAGGTTCATACCATATCAGTAGAAAGGAGAATGCCAGATCCCTCTACCCAAACCACAAATGATACGCATATGCGGGAGAGGAGGGCAATAGCCCTATCACACAAATCATCATGGGAATCCTGCCCAGCTCACAGGATACCCTAAGCCAGATTCAGCTCCAGAAGGGTTTGATTTCTGGAAGCTGTTCCCTAGAAAAGCCCCCAGTGTGTCCAGCATCGGACATTGCCTTGTGGATGCAGTGCAGAACTGAGGCCCTGACCACGTGTGCCCAGTGCAGATCCCAAGGCACTCTGCAAGAGTAAAGGTGTTGGATGTGATCCAAGATCCTGGCCAAGTTCCAAAGAGCAATCACCTTCTGCCTCCTCCCTCCCACGTGTTCAGCTGGACAAGGATTCTCCTTCATTTTCTGCCCTAAACTGGTGGGCAGGGCTGCTATGTGACCATTAAATAGCTACTGCAGTCACAGTATTCGAAAGAACTAGAGAAGATATCCTGGGTCCCACCCAGTCCATTTCTTGGAGCCAGGGCAGGATTGTTTCCTACAGTCTAGGGCAGAGGTGGGCAAACTATGGCCTGCAGGCCACATCCGGCCCGCGGGACCGTCCTGCCTGGCCCCTTAGCTCCCGGCCGGTGAGGCTAGTCCCCGGCCCCTCCCCTGCTGTCTCCCTTCCCCCGCAGCCACACGAGCAGTGCTGCTTGCGCCCGCTCACCTCCCAGGCTTTCCAACAAGCCTGTCCTGCCGCTTTGAGCAGCATGGTAAGGGGGCAGGAGGTCCCGGGGGGCAGTCAGGGGACAGGGAGCAGGGGTGGTTGGATAGGGGGTGGGGTCCAGCGATGGGGGTCCCTGGAGGGGGCAGTCAGGGGACAAGAAATGGGAGGGGGGGTGGATGGATCAAGGGTCCCGGATGTGGCTAGGGGTCAGGGTAGTCAGGGGACAAGGAGCAGGGGGGGTTGGATGGGTGCGGAGTTCTGAGGGAGGTAGTCAGGGGGCAGGAAGTGGGAGGGGGCGGATAGGGGGCGGGGCCAGGCTGTTTGCGGGGCACAGCCTTCCCTACCCGGCCCTCCATACCATTTCGCACCCAGATGTGACCCTCAGGCCAAAAAGTTTGCTCACCCCTGGTCTAGGGTCTCTAGCAACAGAGCTTCCACTGCCTCCCCTGGAGGACCATGGCATAGCCCAATGCTTCTCATTGACCGGGACGTTCTTCTTGCCATTAAGCCTATGTTTTTTCCCCTTTATTATTTTTCTCCCCTGATTCCTAGCTACTCCATCTTCTACCACCCCAAATAATCCACAGAAGTTCATCAGGGATGGGAAAAGTCAGGAGCTGCTCTTTCCTTACTCCAGGTGATCTTTCAAAATGAACAGTCAGCAGCACCACTGTTCCACTCTCAGCAATGGCTGCATGTTAGTGGTGGGTACGGAAATTTTTTCCAAAATTTCATACAGAATCACAATTTACATTCAGCACAATCACGCTCAGTGCTCTTCACCTGCAAAGCACTTCGCAAACGTTAAAACTTCATCTCCCGAGTGCCTCCGACAGCAAAGCACTTTCAGACTCTTCAGCATTCACGTTGCTGTATAGATGTATGACAGTCATGGTCACAATGTTTTTATTTTTTAAATATTTAAACACATGTAAGCAAATGAGCCAGACACTCTAGTCCAGTGGGCCAGCTTACCTGTATTATATTCGTTGCTTTGTTATCCTGCTTTATTATATTTAGTAGTAATGCAAGGAACCTACAGGCTTTTATCCTGTAAGATGTGGCTTTACTAGATAGTGTGAGGCTTGAGCCCTATAACCTTTGGTATAGATAAACTTAACTAACTCATAAGTTACAGGAAACTGAAAGTAGCACGCAAGAGGGGGAATTTTGTCCAGAATACTGACACCAGCCACCCACAGAACATAGCTGACACCAGCACAGAACATCACTGACACCAGCATCCAGAAGATTCTGAACAGAACCTCCAACCACAAACGTGCCATGACAGCAAATTGACGTGTATGCTAATAGGGTAACATCATACATATACTAACCTATAAAAAAAGGACACCTTAAGGGAGGAAATACAAATAAGGACCTCTATTGAATATGCATTGGACGTGACAGCGTGAGCATAACCTACTGTAAAAGTAACATCCCAGGGGCAGCAGATGGGCTAGAGAGATGTAGACCTTGGGAGGGGCCAGAATGATGGCCACTGGGGAAGATGAGGACGATGACGGTGATGAGAAAGATAATGGTTAACATTCCAGGGTGTAAGTATGGCCGTCCAAATGTACTTTCTGTATTATCTCTATCTGCCTTGTTCAGTTTAAGTGTGTGTATAACTTTGCTAAATTTTTAATAAATTATATATTTGTAAATATACAGAGAGCGTTCCTATCGTGTGAGTGTTGCACCTGTGCACATCAGGGTTCCCAAATTATATGATAATTACTAGGCCTGATCTTGGGACAACAACCTGTTAATCCTCACATTACAATTATACGCACCCAACTTTGGGTCAGACTACAACACACACATTCCTCCACAGGCACAGCTTTGCATTTTCAGCACCTGGGCAGTTTGGCTCTAGTGTGACTAAAAGGGCCTTCCCATGATCGCTGTGACACTAATGGCAAAGGGGTCCTATTCAGGGCTCACCCCAGAGCAGAAGCCAGTGTCCTCCCAGTCCCCAATACTTTCTTCTAACCACTCCCCACACACACACACACACACACACCAGCTTTCTACTAGCTGAGCTAGCTGAACAGTAAGTGACTCCAAGGCCCAGTCCCTCACTACCTGGACTGCCCCTTGATGGCAGGTAAAGCACCAGAGTACCTCCTTCCTTGGTGAGCTGGAGAAATTCTGAAGAAATTTCTCACCATTGTTAGTGTTACACTAGCAGGTGAGATGCCAGCTCTTGCCCAGGCTGCAGGCATAAGCTAAGGACTGACAACAACCTCATAACTGGAGACCAGATCAGGTCACCTATATGTTAGTTGTGCTCCAAATAGGGATTAGTTTTATAAGAATGTATTTATTTTAGACTCTATGAAATGCTTGTATGTTGCTTCATGTATTAATCTCACTTATAGTATCTATAGCCCCTGTTATAAAGATAATATTTAATTCCATAACTAAAAATGTTTGCTCTGGAACTGTAAACCCCCCCAGTCAGGAGAGAAACGTTAGCAACTGTGAAATACTAGTTTGCCGCATAAGGTGTTATCTCCAGTCCAACAAAAGAAGGCCCATAGCATAGATACCAGACAAACCATGGTGGACCATCAGAGGATAAAAGACTTTGTTGATTGTTCCCCCACACCCATGAAGGGGAGACAAACTCTCCCCATCCTGTTGAACTCTGCAGGACAGGAATAAAAATCCCTGACAAAAAGAAATTCCATCTTTTGGCTGTTTGAACTCTGAAGGGCCAGAGATCTAAACTGAAGCCAGAGATCCCCAGAGGCTGCCACCTGGGTCTGCCTGGAAAGACACTTTGAAAAGAGATCACTACAACTCTGTCATGCTTAGGATTTAGATGTTAACTCATTTGCATGTATAAATTTGCTTGTTTTAACCTGTAAATAACTCTCCTTTTTTCTTGTTAATAAGCCTTTAGATAGTTTATTAGATAGTTTATTACAACGCTATAGGCGTTGTTTTTGGGATAGAATCAAGAGTACCAGTTGATCTTGGTAAGTGACTGGTCTCTCAGGATTGGAAGCAACATAAACATGGTGTGACTTTTGGTGTAAGTGACCATTTACCACTAAGTCCAGTTTGTCTGGATAGTAAGATAGACTGGAGAGGGTAAGGGGACTGTCTATGACTCCACAGTAAGACTTTTAAGGTGATCCAGTTCATCGGTGCATCCGATGAAGTGAGCTGTAGCTCACGAAAGCTTATGCTCAAATAAATTTGTTAGTCTCTAAGGTGCCACAAGTAATCCTTTTCTTTTTGCAGTTCACATTTGTTACTGGCTTGGTAAAATTGCACTATAGAACACACCACCAGTTTGGGGTGTCTGCCCTGATACAGGCGCTCTCAGTCATGAACCATTCCAGACAGCATGATAGTTGGTACCGATTCTGCTTCCCTGGAGTCAGCTCTGCAGGGTGCCGTACTGTAAATGGGCCTCTGTCTGCAACAATTAGTGCTGCTCTGTGCAGGGTTCAATCACACAGTGCTGAAAATGTCAGCAGCTCAGCTGCACCGGGCCTCACGCTGCTAACCAGCAGGGCCCAATACAGCGTCATGGGGTCCGTAGGAGTAGGAAAGGATAACTGTCAGATGGCTAGTGATGGGCACCACCGTTGGGGTTCTCAGCAGCATCCACACTTGAAAATCCCACTCTCAGTGACTGTTTCAGAGGTCTACACTGACAGCAAAGGTGTGAGTGCAGCATGGGTAGACATACCTGTGTTGCTTCCATCTAGCTGGCACAGCTCACCCTGGCAGTGAAAAGGGGACAGCATTGGCTTCAGCACTCACTAACCACCAGAGTACAAGTGCAGTGAGGAGCCTGAGTATGTACTCTGGTTGCTAGCTTGTGCTATCACATCTTCACTACTATTTTAACACCTGTTAGCTAGATCAAAGCTGGGGCGGGGGAAGATGCCTATCTGTGTTACAATCACACCTTCACTTGCAGCATGGGGGTACCTTTAAGGGCTAAGTCTCCTTGCTTTTCAGTGGGACTTTGACTCAGGCCCCACTGAAAGCCAATGAAACTTATGCCTTTGGGCTCTTCTGAAAATCCTGCTGTTCTCTCTATGGCACACTGGGAGGGTGACTACAGATGGCTCACAGGCATTTGTCTAGTTAACATGGGCCACCTGGCTTCTTCAGAAGTAGACAAAGTAACGAGGCACGGTAAAGGCCAGTGCTGAGTGTAGGGAAAAGACACCATCTTTCCTACTGCTAGCAAGCAGAGAACAAGAAAATGCAAACCGTCAGACAAACAGATTCCCAACCCTTGGAAATCACCAGCTAGCACATAAAGTGTGCGAGATGTCAGACAGCCATTGATGAGATTGCTTGTGTGTGTGTCTGGCACAAAAGGGACACAGTGGGAAGAAGCATTAAGGGAGCTTTTCCAGTCAGCCAGACAGAACACTGCAACATCCATTCATGCATCTGTCCCCACGCACCTCTTATTCTGCTACTCATTCTATTGTGTATCACCCAAACCTGCTTTAAACAAGATGAACTGGAGTCTGGTGACCTCAAGAGGCGTTAATCAGTCACACCAAGGCATCCCCAGAGAAAAGAGGAGTCCACTTTAGCCCTTTGCAGGGCTGCCCAGCTACACAGGGCACTGCAGACCCTGGAAGCAGTTAGGGGAAGGGTGGAGGCTTGGCTATAGGACACTGAGAATTCACATGCTCAAGCTTCATAGATGGGCCTTCCTCTTCCACATTCATCATCACCCAAAGCTGTTCATCCTTTGGGCTGGCCTAGCCCCACCCTGCTGGATGTAACTATGAGGCAGAGGATTCAACCAAGGCTGGGATTTCCCCACAGTCAGGAATGGGCTCTTCTGCATTTAATAGCAGGAATGACACTAATGGGAAAGGGGTCCTATTCACCCACCTCAGTTGCAGGGAGCTGGGGAGAGGAACACAGAGTCAGCACCTAGTTACTTGGAAAACTCTGTGCTTCGTAAATACCCCAAGACACAAGTCCTGCCCCCAGGCCCTTACAGTCATAAGATAACATAAGAGTGGCCCGACTGGATCAGACCAAAGGTCCATCTAGGCCAGTATCCTGTCTTCCAACAGCAGCCAGTGCCAGGTGCCCCAGAAGGAATGAACAGAATGGGTAATCAAGTGATCCATCCCCGTTGCTCATTCCCAACTTCTGGCAAACAGAGGCTAAGGGCACCATTCCTGCCCATCCTGGCTAATAGCCATTCATGGACCTGTCCTCCATGAATTTATCTAGTTCTTTTTTGAACCCTGTTATGGTCTTGGCCTTCACAACATCTGGCAAGGAGTTCCACGAGTTGACTGTGCATTGTGTGAAGAAATACTTCCTTTTGTTTGTTTTAAACCTGCTGCCTATTAGTTTCATTTGGTGACCCCTAGTTCTCATGTTATGAGAAGTAGTAAACAATACTTCCTTATTTATTTTCTCTATACCAGTCATGATTTTATAGACCTCAATCATATCTCCCCTTAGCCATCTCTTTTCCAAGCTGAAAAGTCCCAGTCTCTCTCCTCATACGGAAGCCGTTCCATACCCCTAATAATTTTTGTTGCCCTTTTCCAATTCCAGTATATTTTTCTGAGATGGGGCGACCACATCTGCACACAGTATGCAAGATGTGGGCGTACCACGGATTTATACAGAGGCAACATGATATTTTCTGTCCTATTATCTATCCCCTTCTTAATTATTCCCAGCATTCTGTTAGCCTTTTTGACTGTCACTGCACATTGAGTGGATGTTTTCAGAGAACTATCCACAGTGACTCGAAGATCTCTTTCTTGAGTGGTAAAAGCTAATTTAGACCCCATCATTTTATATGTATAGTTGGGATTATGCTTTCTAACGTGCATTACTTTGCATTTATCAACATTAAATTTAATCTGCCATTTTGTTGTCCAGTCACCCAGTTTTGAAACATCCTTTTGTAGCTCTTTGCAGTCTGCCTGGGTCTTAACTATCTTTAGTACTTTTGTATTATCTGCAAATTTTGTTTACCCCTTTTTCCAGATCATTTATGAATATGTTGAATAAGACTGGTCCCAGAACAGACCCCTGGGGGACACCACTATTTACTTCTCTCCATTCTGAAAACTGACCATTTTATACCTACCCTTTCTTTCCTATCTTTTAACCAGATACCAATCCATGAGTGCACCTTCCCTCTTATCCTGTGGCAGCTTACTTTGCTTAAGAGCCTTTGGTGAGGGACATTGTCAAAGGCTTTCTGAAAATCTAAGTGCACTATATCCACTGGATCCCCTTGGTCCACATGCTTGTTGACCCCCTCAAAGAATTCTAGTAGATTGGTGAGGCATGACTTCCCTTTACTAAAACCATGTTGACTCTTCCTCAACAAATTCTATTCATCTATATGTTTGACAATATTGTTCTTTATTATAGTTTCAACCAGTTTGCCCGGTACTGAAGTCAGGCTTGCAGGCCTGTAATTGCCGGAATCACCTCTGGAGCCCTTTTTAAAAATTTGGATCACATTAGCTATCCTCCAGTCATCTGGTACAGAAGCGGATTTAAATGATAGGTTACAGACTACAGTTAGTAGTTCTTCAATTTCAGATTTGAGTTCCTTCAGAACTCTTGGGTGAATACCATCTGGTCCCGGTGACTTATTGCTGTTTAATTTATCAATTTATTCCAAAACCTCCTCTAATGATACCTCAATCTTGGACAGTTCCTCAGATCTATCACCTAAATAGGATGTCTCAGTTCAGTCTACAGGGGGTAGCAGGCTCCCCTTCCCCCACTGGCCATGACAGTGCAGAGCCACAGAACAGAGAGGGAAGGGCTCTTTGCTAGTGGAGATAAGTGAGACAGGGGTGCTGCTGACACCAAGACCAGGCCTTGGCAGGAGGAAGATTAGCTCACACACTGCAGAACACAGCTTCACGGTCAGCATAGGCAGGGACAGACTGCATCGTGCAGCCCTGCTCATGGGAGGGTCGGGCCAGGGCTCGCTCATGACAATGATCATAGCAGTAGGGACAGCTGTGTATGCTAACTTGATGGGTAACAATCCCATTCAAAAAGTAACAGCTCTAGCCACAGGCAGAGCTAGGGGCTAATCAAATCCCAGAGGCTGCAGAGATTAGGAACCAGCAGCCTGCCATACTCAGCCAAAACACAGGCTTTGGAGTCTACACTAGGTTTGTCAGGGCAGGTCAATAGCTCAGCCGCTGCTCTGGAGAAGCTGTTAGGGATGCAGCCGTGTTAACCCTAGACCATTGTTTGCCCTCATAGGGCTCTGGAGGTAGCTGCTGCTGCCCTATTTATTAAAGGATAAGATTCTAACACTACAGGGGTGGCTAAGCAGGCTGCGGGGAAGGGTATGCATGCAGCCAGGACAACTTTCCTTCTTGCTTTGCCAGAGACCTGGCCAGAGCCAAACCCTCCCTCTGCACTCAGTCACGAGGGGACTCCCTCTAGACTTGCATTAGGGAAAGTCCCACTCACACTACAGTATCCCATGGTGAGTCTTCAGCAGGAAAAATGTGTTAACTTGCATTAAGAACACGAGGTAAATCCTACCAAAAGAGGAGGCAGCTTGTAGTTTTCACAGGAGTGCAGATGTTGATTTAAAGCCTATGGGGGAGCCAGGGGTTGACCTTGACCTCTTAATTCAATGAGCACTATGAGCTGCTTTGTCTTTGCTAGGCTTTCACCTGTTAACTGGAGCTAGAACACACTTTCTCCCTGGTGAAGAGAAGGCCTTCACCTGCACAGCCTCAGAGGCCTAACATGTAGGTTCCAGTGCTCCATGACAAACGTTTGTTCCAGGGCACAGATAAGGGGGTAGGTAAGTCTCTGCTCCCAAAGATCTGGTCACCCACTGGGAGTCTAGTCCCCATGGGCACTATGATGCTTCCTTCCATCATGTACAGTTATGTTAGCTCCTCCCTTCCCCTCTGTGGATCTCTCCCCCAAGCCAAGAGTCACCCCCCTGAAGCAGAGGGTAAGGGAACAGCAGTTATCAAAGCCCTGTAGAAAAGCTAGGCCCATTTCAGATCTTTATTCAAGACAGCTTAAAAACCATTGAGCTGCATTCCACACGTACCCCGGCCAGTCCGTTCTGGGATGGTGAGGACGCAGCCCACAGAGCAGGGCATGGAGCTCGAGTTATGTACAGTTTACAACAGGTAACCTTGAGTCGCTATGTACGTGCAGGAGTGGGTGCTACTCCTGTGAATCCTGCAGACCCTCCATGGAACGTCCCAGCTGCCATCTTCAATAGCACCCCTCTGGACAGCTTCTGACAGCATCAGGCAGGACCCTGCTCATTGGCCAGTCCTTCCCCAGCGCTTCTATCTGCCCCAGCCTCACACCCCCTTCACCAGACTCCACTGCAGCAATGAGTGGTGTCCAACAGCCCTGCAGGCTGCATATGACGCGGTGACAATGAAACGTACTGAGTGCCCTGTGATTAGGAGTCCCCTGGTGCCCAGGCATGGGGATACCAGGGGCTCCTGTGCTACGCAGCAATGCTCCTCCTTGAGTCCCAGCTGGCACACGAGGCAGCACTGGAGGCCCTCCCCAGGCAGAGGCAGTTCTCTCCTTCCTTCTGAGCAGCAGTAGAGGTGTTGTACCATGGCCATCAGTGTCCATCCAGCTGTGGAATGAGCAGGAGCTACCCCAGCCCGAGCACCCAGGCCCCTGCAACCAGCTGCAGACTCACCTGCTCACTGGCTCCTCCACAGTCCCCAACATCTTGGCTCGGATTTTTCCCCGCTGTTTTTTGATGGTGGATTTCATGGTATCCAGCAGGAAGCTTGGGATTCGGTTGTCATTCAGCAGCTCCCTGGGGAAACAAACCAGCCAGTGCACAGAAGGGCTGAGAGACACCCAGCTCCTCAGCCTCCTGGGAGCGGGCAAGGAACATCCCAAAAGTAGAGGTACTTCCCCAGGACTCTCCGTCTTCAGCAGAGACGGAAACAGTGACGCCCTCCCCTGAGAGGACCTCAATCCTGGCACAGAGGAATTAGATTCCAGACAGACCACACTGTAGGCCTCTCAGCCCAGGCAGAAAAAGATCACAAGGCAGGGTGAGATGAGACAGACTAGCACATCCCCCATCTCCAGGGAGCGAGGGGCAGCAGGGCAAGGTTGTAAGGACTCCAATCAGAGACCTTAACCTAGACCATCTACAGCCACACAAATCACCCCTGCCATGGGTGGGGGGTGAGGCATGTGAATCCACCTCGAGGGTACCCAACCCGCTGGGTGAAACAAAAGGGAAGGATCAATCCCTCCTCTCCCCCAGGGACCTGTGTCTAGTTGCCCAAGGTTACAACCATCTCAAGGCAGCCCTGCACTCAAATGCTAGTGCTGCAGATCAGAATCTTAGTAGATCTGGATGGCGCAGATGCAGCTTACCATAGCCACAGGATCCCCTGCAGCAGGAGGAGAAGGTGTTTTGTTCTTTTTTGAACTGACTGTGGTTCTGGTCACCCAGAAACATGCTCCCCCTTCCCTGTAATCAGGCTGCTCTAGGTATGCTGGATGGTGCCCTCTCCCAAGCTCTGTGGTCCTACAACATCCCTAGAGGTGCTTGCTGTCTGTGGAGACTTCCCTACAGTCAGCGCCATGCCCCACAACCTCCAGTCTGATGCAGGGCTGTGGGCATGCCAGCTCCCTGACTGCTGCAATGCTCACCGTTGGTAATAGGCCAGCTCCTCCTGCACCAAGAACAGACTGGTCTTGAGTTCATTCCGCTCCTGTAGGATTTGTTTCAACTCTTCTTTAGAGAAGCAGCTCACAGCAGAGTTCCTCCCCCAGTCTTGGTGCTGCAGCACCTCCCCAGATGCTGCTGCTCCATCCTAGGGATTCAAAGAGAGGGAAAAGCTGAGCAGACCCTGGAAAGACAGGTAAGTCAGTGTAAAGGCCCTGGCAGTCCCTCTTGCTACGAGCAGGGTACAAGCCAGGTGAGGAAGCTTGGTTAAGATGCCACAGGTTTCAGGGGAGATGCCACCGCTGACAAGACAGTCAGGTGCAGGTGGGAGAGCACATGCAAGACGAAGTCTCCTTCCCTGTGTGATCATTGGTTAGATATATAACTAATATATAACTGGACTTCATTAGCTAGCTATATAATGGGCTCTAGTCTAAAGCTGGGATATTTTAAAGCTAAGGTTGTTTGGTTTTCCAGCACCTATCTAAAATGTAGAGAAACTCTAGTTGCAAAGTGGTCTCGTGCATCACACCTAGCCATCAGGGATCTCTTGAAACACCCTCTCTGCCCCCTCTCCTTCACAAATACACACTGACAGCTTGAGATACAACAGACACTGCTCTGGCAAGCACAGCTCTTCAGAGGTCAGGAGGATTCTTGCTCATTTCTCTGTATCGGAGGGTCTCAAGGATAAAGTCTACAGAGAGGCAGTGATGTGCACAACCACACAGCAATGCCATCTCATGTGAGAGTCACCTCATAAGGACACTGAACATGACCCTTTACGGTTTACATCTTTCTGAAGACAATGAAATCCAGTGGGGGCACGGGGAGAGCAGAGGGGAGTTCACCTTATTCTGCTGCATCACAAGCCTGTCCCAGTAAGGCCCCACTCCCTCTCCCGAGGGGCAGGAAAGGTGACAATTCAGTCCAAGGCAAAATGCTAATGAGAAGCTATTAATAGGGAAATTGATTAGCTCATAGAGGGCTAAATATTAACTCTAGGAAACCATTTCCACAACAGAGTTTAGACATGGTCTGCGATTCCCAAGATGACCACTGATGCCTCTTAAAGATAGGTGTGCTTGTTTCTCTCCAGCACCCTAGGATATTATCAGATTTTAATGCTTTTTCAGTTTCTCCAGAATTCTTGGGTATGAGCCATCTGGGGCCTGGTGACTTGTCCTCAACTGTATCAATTTGTTCCAGTAGTTCTTTTGATATATAGGGATCTGATAGCACCTCTACTTTATTACCTGAAAAGAATAGGTCTGGGGCAGATATCTTGCCAGCATCCTCTGTGGTGGGGACTAAAGCAAACAAGTCACTTTATCACTGCACTTAACTTCTCCTTTTACTCCCTGCTAAAGCAGCAGACCCATTGATTCTCTCTCAGGCTTCCTGCCACCAACATCATGAAACAATCTTATCGGTCTTTAGCTAAGCCCTTAAGTTTAGAGACTTAGAACAATGATCACTCTGACACATCCTGACCCATTAGTGATTTACTGCAGCCTTATGCAGTGGCTAAAAGAGTTTATTCTGCACTAGAGAGTCCCTGTAGAGTGGATATTGCAGGGCTCTGACTCACTCACCATACTGAGCCTGGGGGATGCTCCAGATGCAGCCCTGGTCAGTCTGTCGATTTCTCTCTGATTTTCCAGCACCATGGTTTCCAAACCCTCCTTCTTCTCCAGAGCGCTCTTGAGCTGAACCTGGACCACAGCCAGTTTATGACGCAGGTCCTCATTCATGGACATGAAACGATTTAACTGCTCCTGCAGCTGAGAAACCAGATACAGGCAAGTGTGAGACAGCTGTGCATACAGCTGCAGGCTCTGCTCTCACACAGGGGGACACAAGTGTGTGCAAGGCCACACTCAGTAAAGGCAGAGAGGTATAGGCATATATAGGTGCTCAGATACTACAGTGCTGGGGATGGTATAAGAATCTATATAAAAACAATCTGCTCTTATAGCAAAACACTTTGGCACATATTACAGGGGGACAACGGTGTGTGCAAGAACAGATCACATAGCATGGCTCCCCCACCCTCACAGCACTGGAATAAGCCAAAGGCACCCTGCCTCTTACCGCCTCTGTGTCATGGTTCTTGCAGACTATCTCATGGGCTTGGGCACGAATCTCATCCCTCTGCTTGTCCACCACCTCCTTCAACCGCAGCATCACTTCTCTCTCCTTCCGTAAGGTACTGTCTAAAACCCAACAACAAGAGAACAGGCATCAGTTGCAGCTCTGCCCTCCTGCTGAGCTCCATATTTACAGACATGGCTACTCTAGAAAGTTTCACAGAACCCCCCTCCTGCACCATTGCCAACACTGTCTCAGCTGAACTGATGTTTGCAATGCTGGGAGCTCCAGAGTAAATGGGCTCCTGCCTCCCATAGCCATTTTATGGAGCACTGCTAGACAGGCTGCCAATAGGGTTAGATGACAAATTTATGAGAATGGCTGCTGAAGCCAGAGCCGTCCACATTGGGGCTCCCAATGTGGCTAACCCCAGTGAGACTGAGCCAGGGCTAGCTACCAGGGGAGTCTGCAAGGTCCTTTACTGAAGGTGAGGCCACAGTATCTGCTGCTGGAGTAATTCACAGATTAAGGCCAGAAGACCATTATGGTCATTTGGTCTTACCCCTCCGCATAACACAGGCCAAAGCACTGTAAACCCCCTCCTTATGAAGGAGCCAGACTGCCCCCACACCATGCCTCATCACCCAGTGGAGGCAGAAGTCACTTTGTAATTTACTCAGGCACCAGTGAAAGATGGCAGCTGAACTGTAACCAGAGCCTAAGCAACTCCTTCCTCTCCCACTTCAGGAGCTGACATTACTGGCATTGCCCCCAGTTAAATAACCAACTTATAGAATCTAGAGATCACAGAGACTCTCAGATCACCCACTCCCAGGGTATACACCTTCTTGGTATTATCCAAATATTTCCCCCTTTATTTCCTCCCATTGCTCCTTGCACTACCCTCAAACCACCCTGAATGCCTCCTCCCTGGTGCACCCCCATGTTACATGGATCTAACTCCCAACGGGCCCTTCTAGTTCCCCGCCACTTAGTTGGTCCTCTCCTAGCTACTTCTTTCTCACCCGCTGTATCTTTCTTACACTGGGGTAGTCAGCAGAGAACATGCCCTTCTACACTCCACCTGGATGTGCAGAGCAGGACCATCCCCTCCCTCCTCCATGACAGGCCAGGCAACACTATACTCACCATTCTTCTGCCATGTCACATTGCCAACTCCTTCCTGACCCTAACCAGGCAGGTAGACAGCAGGGACTGACACCACTGAGGCCTCCTGCTTATTTATATGTTAAAGGCTGCCAACCGTGTAAGTGCCAGCCCATATAACACCTCCCCCTCACAGTTACCCTTGTCCTCCCTGTTTTTTTAAACACACTTATTACTTCTTTAAGCTGTAAGCTCTTTGGAGCAGGAACCATCTTTTACTATACATCCAGATATAGTGGAGTCTTAATCCAATTGACTCCCACAACCTCCAATTTGATAGTAACAGCCACCACCTCTGACTCTAATTTCAAGTGCATTGCAGTAGAGAAGCAGGTCCTCTGCTAAGTCACACTAGTGGCTGCTTCCTCTTGTATTATGACTCTATTTCTTCTTTTTACTTACAATTTTAAGAGTTGGTTAGTTTAGATTCTGACTTATTCATCGATTACTAGACTCCCTGGTCACACAAAGTGTGGCTTTACAAAAGGAAATACAGTCAACCACCGACACTGAAAGATGCAACTGAAACAAACATGCTAGTATGCACAAGTGTAAAATTCCCAAACAGTAGCTGAAGTTTTCTTGGGCAAAGGACAATAGTCCAGGAGTACATTGAGTGCATAGCTACTACAGTGATTGGTGCTCTGGAGCTACCCATGACAGAGGGACACTCATCCTGAATTTAACATGTCTAATCCTAAGGGTATGTCTACACTGCGAAGCTGTAGACAAAACTTTTGTCTTTCATGGGTACTTTAAAAAGCCCCCCCTCCCCTCCCAAAAAGACAAAAGTTTTGCCAACGCAAGTGGCAGTGTGAACGCAGCTTTGTCAGCAGGAGTGATCTCCTGACGACAAAGAACGCCGCTCGCAGAACTGAAAGTATTTGTCGGCAAAAGTGGCGACAAAGTACCGACAAAGAGCGTTTACACACGCTGACTTTTAGCGATAAGGTTGTGTCGACACAGCCTTGTCGCTAAAAGCTGAGTGGTGTAGACAAGCCCCAAGCAGGATTTGGCGTGAATACCTCAATTAGGGAAAAGGCAGAAGTAGCTCCAACCTCTGACTAGAAACCACTTCCCCAAAGAGCAGGCAGAACGGGTCTTGGAACAAGACATGAAAGGGACAGGTTGGGGTGTGTTTTAAAATACAAGTTTTACATTTGTAAAAGACAGCCAGATTCAAACAACCAGCTCCCGGAATAACTTAAGGGGAAGAAGGTCTTGTGGTTGAGGCACCAGCTGGGACTCTGCAGACTTAGGTTCTGCTCCCAAGCTCTGCTGCATGCTTTCTGTACAATGACAACTTTAGTGTGGGTAAAAGGTGTGTTTAGTAAGAGATCTTACAACCCATGCACCACTGCAAGCACCTCTGGGAGCCCTAATATATATAGACAAGGCTTCTAGTTAAACTTACTAGAAACTGCCCCGCCCTGCCTAGTTCAGAACTCCCCAGTGCTAACAACTGAACAAGGAGTATTTTTCCTAAGGTCCCTATTATAGACAGCATTACTCTGTGCCTCAGTTCTCCACCCATGAAGTGGGATAACACCACCCTGCCTCTGAGGCATTATGTGGACCCATTGAGAGTTTGCAGTTGCTCAGAAACCAGAGTAAAGCCTTTATGCAAACATAACCAGAGAATCCCAGTGGCCTGTAAGCCAGGGCACTAACTTGATTTCTGTAAGCAAGATAAGCATTCAGGTAACTACAGCTTCACCACCACAGAAGGAACATCACTGCACTCACTGGGCCGACTCCCAGCAGCACTGACAGCTGTGGAAAGGATTCAGCAGCAGCTCTCCACCCTCCTTCCCCAGGGACACCCACCTTCCTGGGGCTGGCTTTCTGCAAGCTGTGCCAGAAGCTTTTGGTTTTCTTCCTCCAGCTGAGCCAACCGGTTCTGGAGAACATGCTCTTTCCTCTGGGCTTCAGACAACTTCTGCTCCAGATCCTGAAGGGCAGACCCAGAGAGGTCAGCTCCCTCCCTATGCCACGCCAAACCTACTGTGCCTTTAGCTGACGGGGAAGCAATGGGGAGCACACTGCTCCCACGGCCGCTTTGCTCCGCGGCCAGCCCGCCACCGCGGCGCAGCGGCCAGCCGAGCCCGGGGAAGCAAGCGCCACAGGCGGCCGCTGGGAGGCCCGAGGCCTCGCGGAGAAGCCGGACTCTGCTCGCGGAGAACCACCAGGACTGGGGACTGGGCAGGGAGGGAGTCCCGGGCCTGTGGATCACCGGGCGGTCCCCCGGCAGGGCCTGGCGGGAGCCAGGACACTGGGCTACATGGACCTTGATCAGCCCCGCTCTCCCGTCGTTGTGGCGGACACCGCCCCGCTCCCAGGCCCAGAGCCCGGCTCGCTCCCGCCTCAGGCCCGCGCCGCGGCGCCCACCTCGGCCCCGAGCGCCGCCGCTTCCTCGCGCCGCCGCTCCCCGCGCAGGCTCCGCACCGTCCGCGGCAGCGTCTCGGCCGGGTCGCGGCAGCTGGCCTCGGCCTCGGCCAGGCCCGCCAGCGCCTCCAGCCACTCCAGCAGCCGCACCACCTGCGGCACCAGCCCGGCCACCGCCTCCGGCCCGAAGCGCCCCGAGAGCCGCTGTAGCTCGGCCCCGAGCGCCCCGGCCATGCGGTACACGTGCTCCGGGGCCAGGCGGCCGGCGGGCGTCCGCCGCAGCGTCTCCTCCATAGCGCCGCGGCCGCTCCAGCCGCCTTCAAGCCGCGGCGCCGCGCCCGCTCCCGCGCCCCAGCCCCGCGGCCGGAGGGGCGGGGCGGGGCGGGTGAGCCGGGGCGAGGGGGAGTTTGCTCGCTCCGCCCAGGGCGCGTGGGGCGGAGCCGGGCGGCAGCGCTTCCCTCGCGCGGCCCTGAGGCGTTCGCGCCCTTCGCGCGCCAGCTCCGCCCCCAGCGGCCTCTGAGGCGCTGGTCCCGCGAAAGACGTTGCCTCCCAGGCCGGGGCGGAGCGCGGCCCATTCCCGCCAGTGCGGTCGTGCCTGACCCTCTCCCCGTTACCCCACAGCGCCCCCCCCCTTTTCCACAAGGGGGCAGGGCCACAGCCATCAGCGGCGGGGAGGCAGAGCCGGCCCCTTTCCAGGGGCAGCTGCGCCGTGCTCTCATCCCATTAGGCCACTTCTTTCTGGACCAGCTTCCTCGCTGGGCATCGTGTCCCGCTCAGCTCCCTTCAGAAGCTGCTCCAACGACTCTTCTCCCAGCCCCAGCTGGGACCGCCTCTTTCCATGCCTCGCCTGGCTCCACAACAAACTGCTCCTGTCCACTTTCAAAGGCCCTTCATAGCCAATCCCACCCCATCGTTTCTCATTCACTAAAGCACTGACACAGTTTGCCTCTGACCAGGCCTCTGCTTGCCTCTCACACTGCCCCACGCTTGGGAGGATTGAGAATAAATGTGAAATTAAAGAATGAGTTTGCTTGAATTTGGTATAAAGAGGATATGTTGTAAAGAAAAGGCCTTTCTTCTACTTGTTAGTCAGGGCCTGAAAATAATGAGTTACAAGACCAGAAGAATGGAGTAGGGAGGATGTCTGGTTTAAAAAAATGAGATAAGGGAAAGTTTCTAAAACAATAGGGATGACTGCAGATGGTTTAAAATAAGACAAAGAATCTGGTCTTAAAAAGCCAACATGGGCCTTCCCACCCCAGAGTTATCTTAAAAGTAAAGCTTATACAAACCCCAATACAAGGCAAAAGAGGAGGAAAGGCTTTGGGAGAAAGGAGGTTGTAAATCTTATCTGGATTAAAATTGAAAATTAGAGTAAACTGTCTCAAATTAGTTAAGAGTGGTAATTGGCTATGACATAATTAGTTTGTTGAAGGGTATGAAGGATTTATGAATTTGAGGGTTCTTTGTCAGAACCAACCTACTCATGCTGGAGCACGCCCAGGTGAGATGGTTTGCCCGAAGTCTGGCTAATGTGTAAGTGTACAGATCACATGCTCACGAATACTTTCTCTGTATTGGATGTAGTGACTGCTGATTTTTAGGAAGTTTAGAGTAATTGTATAAATACCATTCAGCCTTTGGATTTAATAAAGGAATTTATGGTTAAGTTAGTGTTGTGGTAATACCTTGCATAAATAATGCAAGCAGAGGAGCTCCCCCTAAATATCCATAACTCTACCTCACCATTATCCTCCTCCAAATCCCTCTTTAAAATTCGCCTTTGCTGGGATGCTTACAAAAAAATTGACAACAGCTAAGCTCCTACTGTGCTGAGATCACATACTGTGCTGTTCAATATGGTCTCAGTGTTTCCTTGTACTCCTGTCTGTCCCCATCTATTGTCTCATCTTTTACTTAATTGTAAACTCTTTGGGACAGGAATAGTTTCTCCCCTCTTCCCCCATTTGCACAATGCCTAGCACAATGGATTCTAGGTCCATGACTACGGCTCCTAGATGCTATAATACTTAACATTGCTTAACTATGCACAATTAAGAATCTTTGCATGAGTGACTTCCAAGGTCACCAGAAATTGGTGGCAGAGCCAGAACCCAGCTTCCTGATGAGGCACAAGGACAATGAAGAGTTCCCAGTTATATAAAATTTATTAAGCCATTCTCCAAAATCACAAAGTACATTTGGACTGACACTTTACACAAATCCTGCCGTCAGTGACTAGAGACAGAAGCATCTAAAGCAATGAACACCAAAAGCAATACAGAGGAATGCCTGCAGATCACTAACTCTTCTGGGGCAAGGTACACACTGTTGAATATCAACAGTATTAAGTCTTTTCTGTGTCTGGGTGAGTTCTGGGAGCCCAGGTCTATGCATAGAGATCCTCTCGGTCTGCAGAGTAGACTTCCCCTTCCTGCAACAAGGCGAAGTTGAGGAAGTGAGATGGGCGATGGACCTCATGGTAGAACTCCTTAGGATTCGCTAGCTGCAGCTCATACTTCATGTTGGGATCATGACGAACACCTGGAATTAAGCAGTCCCATTTCAATCCCCATGCCTGAGGCTTCTGCCATTTCCACCTACACAGCTTACCCTGTTCTTCACAACTCCCTGCAGGAAGCTACTAATCATGTTTAAGGGACAAGACTGCTGTGATTAACATATGATAAGCTGGACAGGCTTCCTTCCTCTTTAGCTTTCCCAGAATCATTGCAAGCCCCTACTAGAAAAGAAATCTCACCTGCAGTTGGGTGGAAGTATCAAGAGAATTGAAACTGGGGGAGGGAGGCATGTTCCCACACACCCAGTTTCTTTAGGCTGAGCTCTTGGTCAGGCACTCCCTGCAAATCCCAGCCCCCTTCCTCATGCCAAGTGTTGTGTTCCCCATTCTTGTGCCATGCCAGGGGCTGTATGCACCCCTATTATTGTTCTTTGTGTGGGAAGTCATTCAGAGTGTCAATGTGTCAGAAGCTATTAGGAGGTGGGCAGAGAGGAGACAGGGATACTGTTATGCTGGAAGGCATTAAATGGTATCAGCCAGTTTGATCTACAGACGTGCTTGAAACTGGCTCTCCTAAACAGATAGGATAGCAGGAGCTCTGTGTCCCATTTCTCCCCTTCCAGTTTTCTAATTTGCCTTAAAAAAAAAAAGGATTCTGCCCACTGATGCCTAGAACATTCCCTGCAATTCTGGCCTTCATCAGCTGAGGCATTCAAAAGTTACCATATCACAGACAGACACCATGGAATTGAGTGTAGGGCTTTGAAAACTCAGTCAACAATCTGCTCAGATGTGATACAGGGCTCAGAGCACCAGTAACATTCTCCTTCCCCTAACTGCCTGAGGAGGCACACAGCCTTCACTTCTCCAAGGAAAGTCAGCTATGATCTGTGCTGGCAGGGACTCACCCATGAAGTTGTAGTTCCAGGATCCCTGTGCTGGTACCATGAAGAAGCCAAGGAAGCGGTCTGACAGCAACATCTGCACCCTCTCATAGTGGGATGGCAGGTAGCCCTTAGGGTTGTTTCCTTTGTCTGTGTTCTGCCTGCCCCACTCATAGCCACTGGGAGTCAGCTTGTAGGCAGTCAGAGTACAGGAGCCTGGGGTAAAACTGAAAAGAAGGAAAGTGGTAGTGACCAAAACTGCAAATCAGGTGAACCCTGAGATTGAAGGGAGGAAGCTAAGTGCTAACATTCCCCGCCTCTTCAGCTGAAAGAATTCTACCTCTAGCTCACGGATGGGCAAACTTTTTGGCCCAAGGGCCACATCTGGGGATGGAAATTGTATGACAGGCCATGAATGCTCACAAAATTGGGGGGTTAGAGTGCAGGAGGGGGTGAGGGCTCCGGCTGGGGGTGTGGGCTCTATGGTGGGGCTGGAGATGAGGGGTTGAGGGTGCAGGAGAGTGCTCCAGGCTGGGACCAAGGGGTTCGGAGGGCGGGATGGGGATCAGGGCTGGGGCAGGAGTGGGGCAGGGATGCAGGCGCTTACTTTAAGCAGCTCACAGAAGCAGTGGCATGTCCCTCCTCTGGCTCCTATGCAGAGGCACGGCCAGGTGGCTCTGCGCACTGCCCTGTCCGCAGGCGCCGCCCCTGCAGCTCCCATTGGCTGCAGTACGCACAGAGCAGGACAAGCCCCGGACTCCGCTCTCCGGCTGGAGCTCGAGGGCCAGATTAAAACGTCTGAAGGGCCAGATGTGGCCCCAGGGCTGTAGTTTTCCCATCCCTGCTGTAGCTTATGGTCAAAGTGATCCACTTCCACAAAATGAGTGCAACATGTTGAGTCAGTCTCCTACACCATCCCTCCCAGTCTTACCTTACTTTAATCTATGTGCTAAACCTGCAAACACAAAACAGACTATGATATCCACCCGTACTCCTAAAGATAGGCAGCTCACAGCACGCACATTCCACATCTGGCCACAGCAGCTAGTCTTCAGAGGCCTGGATTTAGATTATTCTTCCTGTACCTGGCTCAGGCAGCCCACAGAAGCCAGGACCCGGGAGATATTTTTAGTGAAGGCCTGGCTGCCTTGCGCACCTGCAGGTGATGATGATGGTTTTCTCCCCATCCCATGAGGGATTGTCAGCCATGACCTTGGCATGTGTGGTGACATCCTGCGGCGAGAGCTGAGGGGACTCATTTGGTTGCGTGTGAATCCATCCCAGGGGCTCCATTTCCTAATGAGAAAAGACTCATTAGAGGTAGTGACTGGTGGGTGAGCTCACACACATATTATAGCCTCACTGTCTATAAATCATTTGAGTAAAAGCCTTCCTTTCCCAAAAGGGGAATGGACCCCAAGTGAGGGACACAGGAATGAGACTCACCTTGAGGTACTCATGTTGCGGCAACTGGCCGGGAAGATGCACTGTCTGATGAGTTCCCCACTGGGGCACCATCACAATGCACCGGATCTCCTTCACTTGAGGATTATCTGGAGGGCTCACACCATACAGGTACCCTGCAATCTAGAAATACGCACAAACATTAGTAAAATCGTTGGGTATTTTCCCTGTAAGGCCATGACAACAGGGTGCACCCAACTCTACCTTGTGTTTCCAAGGTCAACAACCCTTTGTTTGGGGTCCTTCACAAGCAGAGAGAACAGCCCCATTTTTTTCAGCGGTAGAAGCAATTTCTACACAAGAGTGGGGACACGGAGTTTTTGGAGCTGAACTGGAATTCAGCTAGTGTGTGTAACCCCATCACTGATGCTCAGTGGAATTCTCCTCCACCTCTGGGCCTTAGAGAATCAGAGGCAGGGTTGAGCCTCCAGGATTGGCATGCCCCAGTGTGATGAGCTGGCTTTTAAATGTAGGCTTGCTGCACAGACTCACTTGGGCCCTGAGGTCTGAGATGCAGATGAATTTCTTCAGCACATTCTTGGGAAGGATGTAGGTGTAGCCCGTTTCCTTGATGTCATCAGAAGAGACATAGATGTGGTTTGTTCTCAAGTGGAGATTAGCAGCAGAGATTGCTCTGTCAATAGGAGATATTATCCAGCAGCTCAGTAACAGATCTCACCCGACTGCACTCGTCCTTCCCACCCAGCACAGCAAGCCCCAGACCCCTTCCGTTACCTGACTCGCCACTCCGTCTTGGAGGAGAAGGTCTGAGTTTCATAGTTGCTGGTGGTGGAGGTGATTATTTCATCACCATGCTTGTTGACAGTGCGGGTTTGCGTGGCCGTCAGCTGCGACTGCTCCTTGGTTTGCTTCTCAATCTCAGCAATCTGTTGTCTCTGCTGAGAGGGGGCAGAGATCTCCATCCCCAGGATAATATCTCGGATCTCTGACTGCGTCAGAGATGCCACATTCACACTGAAAAAGAGAACTCACCTGTGTGGCTAGATGTTCTAAGATGTATTCCTGAAACTCTCCCCCACACTGAGACATGAGCTCACAGAACACTAGCTTGGGGGAGAGTGGAGCAAGACCCAGTTGGGGAGAGGAAAGTGGCTCACAGGGACTTATTGAGTGCAGCGTCCACCTCAACAGCCCTTCGGCGGATGCAGGCACAAATGCTCACACTGTACACATGCCATGGAAGTTCTGATGCGACACTATCTTCCTAGCTGAAAGTGATTAGCAGAAATAACTAGCTTCCCTATTGATCCAGGACTTCCAACTATTTGTGGGGGGAGAAAGCAGGGGCCCCCTTTAAGCCTCCCTCTCTGCCAGGTGGAGGAGTCTGGTAGTACAGTTGTTACTGTGGGAGGGAAAGGGGTGGTAAGGGCTGGTCCTATTCTGACATATCTCTGCAGCTTACTTGTTTTTTTTTCCATAGTCTGCGAGGATCAGGTCCTTGAGCTGCACCTCCACCTTGATCCACTCCTCATCTGTCAGGGTGGGCCAGATATGGTGAGGCTCCGTTATGGTGGTCTTGTCTGGTTTCAGGATCACTTTGGCACGGTCATTGTTTACATGCAGTGCCCGGAGAATCAGGATCAGACGCGAGAATGCCTATGGGAAGACAGATGCAGCCATTCAGCAAGGAGAAAAGCCTGACATACAGGAAGATATTGGTGATTTACTCCTGCCTCAGGGAACAGTTATGTTGCAGATACAACACGGAGACAGTTCTGAAGTGAACAGTCATTGACTTGGAGAAAAACCGAAGCACAGTCTGGTGCCACTGCTGTGACTGAGGCTTCCTGGTACAGAAAGTCCCTGAACAAAGGATGGAGATCCCTGCAGCTTTGGCTTTTGCTGCATGTACCTGGCAGCAAAGCAAATTATGTCTAGGAAAGCATACTGCACTGCTTTGATATGCAACAGTTAGAAAGGGGACCCTCACCTAAGACTATCAACTATAATACAAATAATTTGCAAAGCAGCCATTCAGGGTGGACCCCAGACCTTACCGTGTAGGAGGAGATGGTTTTCAGCCAGTCATCATAAAGGTTGAAGAGAACCATTTGGGGCTCAGTAGCCTTCAGGATGAGATCTCCAAACTTCTCAACTTTCAGGCAGGCCTGGAAGGGCAGCTGCAGCTCTGATCCTTTGATCACAATGTTTGGGAAATCCAGCAAGTGCACCTGGAGTTCAGAGAGAGAACGAACAGGAATAAAACCACACAAATTCTTCAGTATCTCCACCTGCCCCTACAGATCGTAGAATCCACCGTGGAGCTGCTTAAGGGATTAATGCCTGGGCAACACCATATTTAGTGCATTGATACAGAAAACTCACCCCTCACTTGCCCACTCTGAAGTAAAGCAGGTAACCCCCTGCTCTACAATGTAAAAGGGATTTTATAATGGTGCCCATCCCCATAGTATCTGATCCTTTACCTCAAGTGGGTCCAGCATGCCCTTCCTGGTGACTATGATCTGCTTGGGCTGCTCTTCCACAGGGAGGGAGCGAATCAGGGCAGCCACTTCCTCAGCAGTCTTCCACTTGGCCAGCTACAGAGGAAGAGAAGGTTAAAATATGATTGCACACACCACCCGCCCCTTCACAGGAGAAAACAGCCTGACCTTTGGGGATGAGAGGAACCCTGGAGGAAGCACCACCGCTTGGGTCAGTACCGTGAAACGCTCCTGTTAATGAGCATGCTGGGCAACTACATCTTGCTGTGCTCCACCAGCACTTCCCCAGTCTGGCTGGGGAAGTGAACTGACTATAAAGTTTAAGGGGAGCCAATTCAACCAGTCACTTTGAGACAAGCCCTCTCAGCCTCATGTCACTGGCACTCTCCTCTCTCTGGGAGGGCTGGAGGTACAATCCACTAGAGCAGCTGCTGTGACAGTGAGTATACTATTTGCCAAGCCTTGGTGCTGAGGGAAGGCTGTAGACAAGTTAGGATTCCAGCCCGTGGATCCTGCTTAGGAGTGCAGACTCTTTACACTTCCAAAAAGCCCAGAGCCCTGACAAAAATGCACCCATTCATAGTGAAACCAAGGAGTCCTGTCCTATAGTAGAGATTCGGCTTAGATCTCACTTTATTGGGACTTCCCAGTGCTCCAGGCTGGTCAAGGGCTCCAGAGACCTATCAAGGTCCCACATGGAGGAGCCTCCTGCTCACTGTTACTAAACAAGCCTCCAGAAGCACCTAGCATGATTCCCTGGCCCACTGTCCCCAGGATGGTCCCTGACTCTTACCTGGCCCAGACGCTTCTGTCCTGCCCACACAGATGTATGGATGATCTTTAAGAAGAGCTGCCCAGTCCTGGGATTGAAGATGAAAATGGCCCCATTGATGGGCTTTGTGGTCAAGTTCCCTTCAAAGGTCTGTAAAAAACACCAAAGTGAAAACACTAATATGAGCTGTATGTGCTGGGACCAAACAGTGACAGGACAGCAAACACCTGTGTAATGAGTTCTGGTTCCCAACCCCACATAAATGTAACAGCTTCTGTGTATGCATTGCACAAACTTCCATGTCCATTAGTTCCCAGGCTCACCAGAATCCAACAGATCACGTCATTCCTGCCCCGGACTCCTCTAGGCACAGTACACTAGCAGACAGCCCTCCTTCCTATTCACTCAAAGGTTCCTCCCACTCGCCGCGCTCACCTTGTGAATGGTAACTCTGTACACGTTGGTGTCATCTACAAACCAGATGATCTGATTGGAGAAGAGCTCCCCATAGTTCTGGGAGGAGAGATAGGGTTCTGTGGGCTCTGATGAGTAAAGCTGTAGCCCCTTGCGGATACGTTCCCTCAGTACGTACAGTGCAGGGTTTGCCTTCATAATCTTGGCCATAGCCTGCTGAATCAGAGGCTTGCTCCCAGGGAACCAGTTCCCATAAGCACTGGGGAGGAAGCAGCACAGCACTGGATCAGTAACAGATTTCACCACAATTCCAGCTCACGATCTGAAAGGCAGCAATAGCCTTTTTCTGGAGAAGCAGCTTGGAGCACTGCCCCTCTCCACACAGGCAGGAGCAGATGCTGCAGCAGTCAGCATGTCCCATAGCTGAGACGTGGTCCATCTCTGGCCCCAGTGCACTGCTCTCCTCACAATGTCCTTGGGAGCTGTTCATCTGGCTACCTCTCCCTTGGCTTTCCCGCACAATGACCGGGGAAGCCACAAAGACCACAGCAGTAAGTATACACAGCAGTCCCCAGAGCAGATACTCCACTGGTGCTGGGGATCACCATGGAAGTGACCTGGCCTTCAGAAACTGCTCCCCATCCCCTTAGTGAACAAACAGTTAGCACTGTAGAGAGACATGGCTCCATCTTTCAGGCCCAGAGTGAGCCTACAGAGAAATCCCACAGTTAAGAATGCAAACAACCCCAGGACTGGGCCAGTAAAACAGATTTGCTGTGGCCCAACCCACCATTATTAAAAACTTAAGAGTTAGCTAGCCCTCACCCCTTCATTGTGTGTATCCTTCCTGCTCCACCCCCTTCCTCTGCTACCTTTACTGGCACAGGGACTGCTCTATTTGTTCTGACACATACCCAAGGCGCCCTTGGCACCGTGAAAGTTTTGGCAATAAAGACGTTGCAGTCCCAAGGCTAGGGGGTCTCACCTGTGCAGGTTATAGGCCAGGTCAATAGCAATGAGCACTCCAGTGGGGGAGGGGTAGATACTCATGTTGTCCGTGGTGTAATCCAGGAACTTGGCTCTTGCATAGCGCTCAATGTCATGGGAGTCATAGTCGCCCCAGCGCAGCTGGATATCAATCCAGTATTTCTGAGTGGTGGTACTGTCCATCACATCCCTGGGGAGTAGAAAAGAAAAACAGTCATCAACTCCTGCCTCCCAAAGGGGAGCTGCAGCCAGACCCTGCTGCAGTTGTGGCAGTGTCACTTTTGGCAAATAGCACTTACTGCCAAGTCTGAGCGCTAACACCAATTGTTAATTATCCAGAGGCAGCAAGACCCAAGTTGAGGGAGACTTCATCATCACACCGGTGCAGAGGTGCCTGATGGGACAGTGATCTGAAGGAGAGCTACTGTTCTTACATTTAACTGGAAGGGGTCACCTCCCCCTGAGGAAAGTCTCAGGTGGGGGCTCAGCCGCTGAAATCTGGGGTGAGGTGCACCTGTAAGGGACTGACTCCAGTTCACATCTTAGCCCCCAGGGAGCAGGGTCACCAGCAGCGCTCCGTTTAGTGCTGTGGCTCCTTTAATGTTCAGTGTCAGAAGTGAAGCGCTTTAGGGAGGAGGGACAACAGCAGAAGTGGGACACAAGATGCTTCCGGCAGTGCCCTCCCTAGAAAAGCCAGTACAGATGCAGAGGAGGAGGAACACTGAATGTCCTGAACCAGGGCCACAACCGTCACCAAGTCATTGTTGGTGGGCAGGCCTCTGATCTATTAGGAACCCAAAGAGACCCTGAATGCCTGAGGGGCTCTGCACCCCCACAGGAACAGGGAGGAGATACTGGACAGCACTTACTTGGAGTCTGCAAGCAGCGACGGCCGTGACACATTCCATTTATAGGAGGCAAAGAGGAGAATATCTGCACAGGAGGAGTTCATCTTATAGGACTTCCTGGGATGGATGGTCTCCTTCTGCACAGTCTCAATCTCTAGAGCATCCAGCTCCTGATCGAACACCTGGGGAGACGGCAATCTGAATGAGGCAGAGAGCAGTGCGCAGGAGGGCAGGAAGAACCCTTACCCCAGCAACAGCAGCAAGCAGAGCACCAGGGAAAGCCAGCTGTGTCCCCTTGCCATCTCCTTCTGCCTGAGGTCACTAGGGGAGGGTGCAGCCCCGTTGTAATTCCCATAGCAGAATAGATGCTAAATGATGGGATTTCCCTGGGCAATCTCCACTGCAAGAGGCAGGCTGTTGTAGGTTAACCCCTTGTTTCTCAAGAATTGGAAAGGGGCTTCCTGGGGGCACTGCTGGTAACAAAAAGCCTCCTTCCAGCACTGCAGAAACAGAATTACACATATCTGCACCCCCTTCCTCAATGCCCCACTCACTTGACACAAATCCATTACAATGCTCTCGTGAATCTTTTGCCACAAGTGGGCTCGGAAGATCTGAATGAGGGAAATCTTCAATGTGGGGATCTTGCCATGCATGAAGATACCTGTCAAATCCAGTTGCACCTGAAACCCGACATACACCTAAGGGAAGAGAAGAGCAACCATGAGAACATGTCACAACACAACCAGCCCCAGGCCTGGGTGAGCCCAAGATCAGAGGATTAAGCCAAATGCTGCTCTCAGGAGACATTTATTTTTACCAGTATTAGAATCTGAAGTTACTCTTTAGAATGTGCTTTGAAGGACGGTGAGAATTAAAGAACTTGCCTCAAAACACAACTCATCTAATTGTCTTCTACAGAGATACAAGTCCATGGAGAAGGATTTCACTTACATTGGCTCTGTTAATGGTAGGAGACCACCAGAGGGTGAATCGTCTGTTGGGGATCTGGTTCAAACCCGATCTTTGGGCATTTGTCAACTTCTTCCACTTCATTGACTCCTCAAAGCCACTGGCCTTCTCCCTGAAAGGAACAGATGCAATCAGCTCTGTAAGAATGCCATCCCTCCCCAGGAAAGGGGTGGGGGTGGGGGGGAGGAATAGTTTTCAAGTACACAAAAGGTTATTACAAGGAAAAAGAGAAAAATTGTTCTCCTTAACTTCAGAGGATAGGACAAGAAACAATGTTCTTAAATTGCAGCAAGGGCAGTTTATGTTGGACATTAGGAAAAACTTCCCAGCTGTCATGGTAGCGAAGCACAGGAATAAACTGCCCAGGGAGGTTGTGAAATCTTCATCACTAGAGATTTTTAAGAGCAGGTTAGACAAACACCTGTCAGGGATGGTCTAGATAATACTTAGTCCTGCCATGAATATAGAGGTTTGGACTGGATGACCTCTCGAGGTCCCTTCCAGTCCTACAAGTCTATGAGGTGGGATCAAGAGTACCTAGACCATCCCTGACAGGTTCTTAAAATCCTCCAAATGATGGGCATTCCACAATGTCCCTTGAGAATCTATTCCCGTACTTAACTATCCTTAAGAGATAGAAAGTTTTTCCTAATCTCCCCTGCTGCAGATTGCTTCTCATCCTACCTTTAGTGGACACAGCCCTTAAAATAGCTGAAGATTTAGCAGGTCCCTACCTCAATCTTTTCTCCAACCTAAACGTCCTGTCCCCACTCCATCCCTTTTTAAACTTTTTCCCCCCATGAGAGGTTTAGAAAACCTGACTTATTTTTGTTGCTTTCCTGTGGACTCTCTCCAATTTGTCCACATTGCCCAAAACCAGACAGAATACTGCAATCAGAGGCCTCACCAATACTGAGTGGAGAGGGACAATTGCCTCCCAGGTCTTAAATACACCACTCCTGTTAATACACCCCAGAATACTACTACTTTTTTTTTGTTTTTTTGCAACTGCACTACTTTGTTGTCTCAATTTGTCTTTGCTATGCTATAGTGAGACTGTGTTTGGGGGAGAGGGATAGCATTAGCACTACACAGGAGAGAGTAAGGTTTCTACAGAAAGTCTCCAGGGAATAAGAGCCCAACCCACAGGCTGTCTACAGGCACTCAGTTCAGATACATATGGTTCAGGTGCTTTGCTGTAAACCAGTCAGATGAGGACCAGCGAAAAACCAAGATATAACCAGGGACTCCTCTGGTGTGTCAGTGAGATCCTACATACATGCGACTCCCACCAGAACAGGGCCTTTCCTCACCAGAAGAGACCCTCCCAGGTTGGGAAGTAGGTTCCCTTGAAGAGAGTGTGCTCCAGGATCCCCTCCACTCCACCCAGTGCTTGGATCATATCTGTGCGGTAGTTGTTCAAGTTCCAGAGCTTCCCATCATGGCGCTGATGTGTCCACCAAAACGGGTTCTGTTTCAGAACCTGTATACAACAGGAAAAGGATGTCAGGGTAAAGAGGCGCTGCATCCAGCCCAGCTATTTAACCCTGCAGCACCCACACTGAAGATCTCACTAATGCTAGGAATCAAGATGCCAGTGTTAATAAGTAAATTATATGACGCACTGGTGGAAAAAGGAGGGCTGACCCAGAACGTGAATTCACAATGGACAAATCAGCCTGGATTCAAAAGAAGATATTTAACGGCTTTCTACTGGTCAGTATTTTAAAAAAGTGATAAAATAGGGAGAATTTATGTTTGCAAAATATTGGCTTTCTAAGAGTGCCACTGAGTCCACATGCAAATTCTCAAGATCTGGTCACTTAGCACCCAACAGAGCTGGGTTCTGTATGCCCCTGCACACTCCCAGCAAGGAGAGTGCTGTTTAAGGATGGGGTAGGTTACATTTCCTGACTTTTTTCATAAAAGGCCTTTAGCAGTCCCAGCTCATGGGTCTAGTTCCTTCCTGAAGCACAGAGACCAGGAAACTGCACCTGCTGTAGTACAAAGAGGAGAGGACAAATAGGCTCCTCCGCCTTGGCTGGCAGGTGCCTGCCACCCAGTAAGTATCAGAGCTTCCAAGGGCAATTCCCTGTTGGTACCTGGTACTGTTTGAAGTCTGTCCTGACCCTCCAGCCTTTATCATAAGCAAGGGTGTGCCGGTCTTTCTGGAAGAGGGTATTAATGCGAGGAATCCCTCTGTCCCATGAGTCCTCTAGATCCTCCAGAGTCAGACGCCTTGAGAGAGAAAGATTTATTTCATAACAATGGATTTAAGCCCAAAGACTCCAGCCAAATAAGGTCCTGGCTTCAGGAGTTCTTAGCCAGGGGGCCTGGCGCAACGCAGGCACAAAGCAGTGGCCCCTCTCCCAGGGACGCCAGCAGCAGTTGGGCCCTGCCCGCCTCCAGAGAGGCAAACTCTGGAGGT
The DNA here is from genome assembly GCF_015237465.2 of Chelonia mydas. Classification (NCBI taxonomy): domain Eukaryota; kingdom Metazoa; phylum Chordata; order Testudines; family Cheloniidae; genus Chelonia; species Chelonia mydas. Next base: position 495,268 of record NC_051257.2, read on the forward strand.
GCAGGCAGCTGGTGAATTCCCCACTTTTCCGGGGTAAGGGAGGTCGGCTTCGGCCACACGGTGGCAGGCTGTGGTTCCAGGCTCACCACCCCCACCATCGTCCCTGGGCCCCGCTGCCTCCCTGCCCACCTCCCCATTCAGGGCTTAATTTGTCCTGGGGCTGATTAATATCACTTTCCACAGCAGTCTTAAACACACAAATATCACTTTTCACAGCAGAAGACTTACCAGCTACCAAGTCTTAGAAGAAAAAAAAAGCTCAGCCAAAAAAGCAAAAGAAACAACGACAACAACAAAAAGACAAGAACATGCAAAAAGAGCCTTATTTGTGTTTCTATTGTGTTTAGGTCCATTAAAAATAAAGAACTGTAAATTTTTATTACTGAGTCTGAAAAAACCCTACCTAAATAAATTACAATGATTTGGATATGTATATGTGCATATTTATTTGTTTTTCCTAAAGTTAATTAAGTATTTTAGGAAAAATTGTCAGCATGGCCATCAGCAAGATTTGGTGGCCACATTCTGAGGCCACCAAAAAATTTGCTGAGAGAACCTGTGCTCTAGACTGTCTTTCTGCTAAGAAGCATCATCCATGTCCCAGTTACCCTGCAGAGACTGTCCCCACCACTACCGGGAGATGGAATGTGCCATTACAGAAACCCAGCAGTGCTTGGCCCTTCGTAAGAAACCTGGGCTCAGCAGGGCCTTTAGGCTCATAGTTAAGCGGAGTTCTGAAGACCAGCAGGGTCTCCAGGATTCTGCTTACACACCATACCATTCTCGCCCCCCGACAACTAACCCATCTGAGTGTAGAGTGGAAACATACCTGTTCTGGGCAATAGCCTCCTGCCTCTTGAGGGCATATTCTGCCCACACTCTCTGTGAGTCAATGAACTCACTCTCCCATGGCTGGATGTAGCGGTACAGATTTGGGATCAGTTGGTCTTCCTCATGGCTCATCCCTGAGCGGAAGTGAGTGATTCCGACATCTGTCTGCTTGGACCATCTGTAGCAAAGAGGCAGAGGCAACAAGTGAGGGAGGGCAGTGGGTCTGTTGTGGCTAAGTTCACCACCAAGGTCGTGATGGAGATGACAGACCCCCTATAACAGGGCACAAAGGTTAAACAGTAATGTACAGGGCGGAAGGTCCCAGTAATACCCCACAAATCCTGCCAGAGCCCCCCGAACGCTAGTGGCATTCTTGGAATAAGTATTTCCCTTCCCATTCTCAGAATCTTGCACAGAGCACCGTGACTCACCTCAGGTCAGACTGGGGAATGAGAACATGGCCCATGGACAGCATGCCCAACCCCCCCAGTTCTTTGGGAGTGTAGAATACCACTGGAGGGAAGCGGCTTGGCATCTTGGAGTTCAAGCCAATTTTGATTCGGGTCTGAATCTTGTTCTCACACTTCACAAGCAGGTCAAGCAGCTCCTGCGTGTTCACAACAGCCTCCCGGAAATACGTCATCAGGCCAATCAGGGCTGTGTTCCATTTGTTCACAATCTAGAGACAAAAGCAAAGGGTCGTCATCCCAGCAATTCCAGCCAGTGCCTAGGGATAGCCACGTCAGACACCCTCGTTACCTTTGTGAAGGTTGTGGAGCCGGAGGCCATGAGTATCTGCCTCACTCGGTTGTGAAACCTCTGCATAGACTCATCATCCACACGCAGAAAGCACTGAGCTGTGCGCTCCTTGGTCACCTGCAACAGAAGCACATGGACAATCAATTCAACTTAACTGGGAGTCCCCTATCCAACAAACGTAATGAGGTGATTTCCACCCCTCCTACACCATCATTGAAAGGTGTCACACACACACCCCTCTCTCCGGAGGGTGTAGGGAGATGGAGGCGAGAACTTTAGGAGCCTTCTCTGCACTCATACTGCAGTTAAGAAGTTACCTTTCATGGTACCAGCACAGCTTCTCCGCTCTTCAGTCTTCATGCCCACCCACTTTTTAGTTTGCGCCAAGATCCATTCACAGACCCTCGATCTGTTCTGGACAAGAGCCAATCCAGCCAGCCACTCGGCTCTAGCATACGCACTGAACACAATTAAACTTAGCACCCGATGCTCTAGGCCAGCAGTGCCAAACCGACAGCTCACCATAGTATTTCATAAGGTCTGCTTCAACACAGTATTCTAATGGCCAAATCATTAGTGTCTGTCATCATGTTTACATCATTTTAGCTTACACACTTGTGTAAACAGAATGCTGTACATAAAAACAACCTAAATACATATGAAACTAACTTAAAACAGAATCTGTTTGGTCCACACAAAGTTTATTTGGCCCTCCTGCGTAATAAGGTTGGGCACCACTGAGGACTACCTCTATTACCATCTCCAAGGGCAGCATGAGCCCAGCAAATCAGTTCTACTCAATCCACATTAATGCAGGGCATGACCACCATCCACTCTGAGCTCTGCTCTGGGCTAAACTGCTGTTCCCAATCCCGCCAGCCACTTTCCCTACCTCATTCTGCAGGTTCCACACACCATCCTTGTGGGTGAACTCCTCATAGCTGGTGCGGCACTTGGGTAGGATGCGGCACTCAAAGCCACACATGTTGAACAGCAAGTTGGGATTGTCCTTGCTATAAACAGACACAAAGCTGTTCTCCCACTGCACTGTGGTGACCGAGCGAGGCAGACGGTTCTTAATGTCCCAGAATACGGCACGACCACTGAAAGGCAAAGAACACAGCATGAGCCCTGGCTGACAAGGTACCCAATTAGTGGGGTGAAACAGAGATACGGGTTAGTTCCTCAATCCCTTTCCTCCCATGCAGAGCTGTACAGGCTCCCAAATCCTCCTTGACTCTCAACATGTCAGATGACTTACAGATTCACATCATGTTTCATGAGCCGCATCCGGGCATCTCGGGGCCAGCACTTCTTGTTGTTGTAGCCCACAATGTTCTCATTGTTGGGATCTGGATGCTCTGTCAGGTAGCGCTGGATCAAGTCCCTTGCCTCATCTGCTGTAAACCTGGAAATTCACATTAAGGGAGGAGTGGGTTACAGGACTGAACTCACAGGGAAATCCCCATTCAGCCTGGACAGGAAAGGAGAACCCCTGAAAAGATGGTGAATAGCAAGGGTGTGTTTGTGGATCACACTAACAGATGCACAATTCCTGCATCCTCCCGCATGAGGTGCATTCAGAAACTGCATTAGCACAGACAGTACATGTCATGTTTTTTCACGCATGTTTCTGTGACTACGCATCCAGAGGTCAATGCCTGCTAACTGCAAAAATCAGAAAAGCTACACCCAGCACATGCTAAGCCAATTTTAAAAAAAATGTGATTTCTCACATAACTATGGACCTGCCATGCCTGAGCTTTGAGAAGCTGGAAATAGCCAACCTTGATTGTCACTACAAAAGGTTTTCTCCCCCCCACACTCTCCTGCTGGTAATAGCTCATCTTCAGTGATCACTCTCCTTACAGTGTGTATGATAACACCCATTTTTTCATGTTCTGTGTGTATATAAATCTCTTCACTGTATTTTCCACTGAATGCATCCGATGAGGTGAGCTGTAGCTCACGAAAGCTTATGCTCAAATAAATTGGTTAGTCTCTAAGGTGCCACTAGTACTCCTTTTCTTTTTGCGAATACAGACTAACACGGCTGCTACTCTGAAAACAGTTCAGTTACTGCAGCTCAAGAACATGAACTGAAATGGGGCCAAAATTGGCTTTACCAGACAGGCTGAGAAAGAGCAATCTCAGCCAAAAGGGTCATTTCTCAAGTGTATAAGCTCCTTTTAAGAGCTTAAAATGGAAGTAGCCCCGCATTTGACGACACTGCTACTGCACTGCACCCATGGAGCTAGATAAAAGCTTTCCTTGTCTCAATACAGCTGGAGAGCCCACAGAACAGTATTCCAGGAGGCAGAACGTGCTATAGCACTAGCCACTTCATTCCATCTGCTGGAAGGGATCAGGGATATTCCTATGTTTGGACTGGAGAAGAACCAGAGCCATTGCCCTGTGGATCAGTACCATCTCAACTGTACATTCTCTGCTGGCACACAAACGCAGCTGGCAGAGAAGGGAAGGCACCCAGGCAATGGTTCCTACCTGAAGAAGATGTGAATGCGGTCAATGTATCTGCAGAAGAGGCGGATGGGATGGGCCACCTCAGTGGCAATATCTTGGAAGCTAAGGAAGTCATTTGGCATCTGTGGTGGGCCGGCCATCTCACTGGCTCGGTGAAGGCCCAGCACCAACAGGTCCATCACCAGCCCATAATACTGAACGATGAAGGAAGCAAACTGTAACCCCCGAATAATCCCATAGGAGTTGGTATGGTTCATGTCCTGAGGAAACAGAAGACAGCAGTGAGAATCTGACTCAACTATGCCCCTGCAGACCTTTCAGCAGGGCTCTCACTCATCTGATGCAATTAAGTTAATGACAGTTCAAGGGCTACTCCAACAGTCACTCCTGAGCAGAACTCTGGTAGTGCTCTTAGCTCCCCAATCCTTCAGCCTGCCTCCCCTCTCACCCTGGCAAAGTCTCGACTTCCCCAAGGAGATGTGGAGACGGCTGAGGACTCTATAGCCTTCCCACTCCTCCCCCGTTTCCCACAGGCTAATCGTTACCTTGTAATTGATCACCACGTTGTTCTTAGCTGTCATGTAGTCAGCAATGTTATGATCAACGATAAGACGCAAGAGCCTGTTCAGCAACGTCAAGTCAATCTTCTCATACATCTTCTCGAATCGGGACTCCAGCATCACATTACATTCACCCTCACATGTTTCCCAGACATCCTGCAGATTGTTAATGCCTGAGGCAACACAAAAAAGCCAGTTGCACCATCAGCAATGATGCTGCTCCCTCACTCCATTAGCACCATCCTAGGGAGGGACAGAACATTTTCAAGCTCTCCACTCTCCACTCCTTTTAGTCGGCCTAGTTTTTTATTGAAGAACCCTACAGAAAAATGGGGACTAGGGAGGAATATAGCCGTCAGGAATCTTCAGAGAGGGTGCCCTCACTGTGTATAAAGGTGTTTTTAAATTTACTGAATCCAGTTTCTGGCAGAATATATAGCTACTGGGCTGAAAGCACGCTACAAGCTACTAAAAGACATTTAAACCATTTCCCAGAGGACACTCTAGGACAGACAGCTGACCCCCACCTCCACCCCAAAGAACTCCTACCTACATGAAAGACAAATGCCTACACTGACCTTGGCACCATTTGTACACCAGCAGTGGAGGTGGTTCAGTGTCAGCAGGTTTGATCCAAGGAGGGAAGAGTCTTCGCTTGTCAGCCTCATACCACAAGTACTGATCCAGATAGGCATCTGTAATCTTCTCCAGGGGTTCAACATCATAAACAGGAACCAAGTGACTGTAGAGGTCCATGAACTCAATACCAACCTAATCAAGAGGAGACACCAGGCTGGCTTACACCAAGGACAGGGAAAGTAAGGGGTTGATCCAACAAGATTCTAGGTACAAATTAATCTCTGCATGCAGAGATGTAACTCAATCCTAGGCACTCTGAAGATACTGCTAGTGATCTATACTCTGGCTCTAGCCAAGACATTTACCTCTTTAAAGGCTCTTTGAGTCAGAAGATGTCGTTTGATTCTGGACAGAGCTTCATGGGGATTATCATACGCCTGCTCAATAAGGCCCAACTCCTCTCTCTGCGACTGATTCAGACGGGATTTCACACTGAAAACAAAAGAGAATTGCTCCTATGTCCAAACTTCGACAGAATGACAACTACCCATGACCCTCAAGGGAAGATTCTCCACAACCAAACTGGACTGTAAGGCACCCTCTGATTACAACTCCTCCCATATGCCCACGCTGCACACGACTCCTATGAGATTATCAACACCTGTTCCCACGCACCAGGAGAGCCTCTATGAAAATTCCAATAAGCCACACTAAAGCCTCAGTCGTACAGTATAGGCTAGAGCCTTCATTAGTCTATCAAGAGACACTACTATCTTGTTGAAGCTCAGATATAAACTGATAACCTGACAGCTTCCAGGGCATTACCCAGGACAGGTATCAGCCCCTCGGCAGCCAGCCACACCCTTTCCTCTCCTTACCTGTAGGCTTCCTTCAGCCTTTCCAAGGCCAATATGAGCAGCTTGGTGTCATGCTTGTAGGAGAGTGGAGGGAAGGGGATCGGCGAGAACCTCCTGCTTTCCAGCCAGTGCACGGTGGTGGTATACACTGCGACAGCCTCCTCCGCAGTGATGTAGGGGCCATCCTGTAAACAAACCGCGGCAGCACGGTCAGCAGCCATCAAACCCCGCTACAGAAAGTCCCATGCTCTGGCCACCCCTAGCCAGCATCCCAGCCCCACCTTCAAATAATTATGCTGCCTCTCCTGCTCAGCTTTCAGGTAAAGCCTGGTCAGCCGACCCAGGTTCTTCTTGCACACAGTCTTGTCCACAGTGGCACCTCGGCGGATCCGCTCTCTATTGTAGTGAGCTGTGTTAGTCCACCAGTCAGCTTTCGCCTTCACGTATCTCAGGATCATGTTTTCAATAGGAGTTGGCAGCCCAGGAACCTGGGGAGGAGCAGTAGAGTTAGGGAAACAGGAGTTCTCCGCATGACTGACTGAAATTAAACTGAAGAGAAAGGCCATGCGAGGTACTTGCCTTCCAGGGGATGTTGGCCTTCCAGCACCTCCAGGCCTCACTCAAGTGCTGCAGGATGGTCCTAGCTTTGTTCTGCTTGATTCCCTCTGGCATCATGTCTAGAATGTCATGCATAACTGCAGCTCTCAGCTCCAGGTCAAAGTGAGATTCCACTCGCTGCTTGGTTACAGTCTTTGCAACGCCCTTTGAGTGTCGGCCTGGAAGAGAACACACACTTCAGGAACCTGGAGACCAACGGGGCAGTGTCACTTTGCCTCCCATTGTGAGATCCACACGTAAAAAGGTGCTACAGAGAGCTGGAGTCCAAGCAAGTGGCATAGAAATGAACTGCACAAACAGCAGAAGTGAAACACCCACAAGACCCCAGGCCACTGTGCTGAGAGGAGGACAATTAATAGGCTATGGGCTTCACAGAGAACTCTCTTAAACCTCAGCTCCACTGGGAGTCTATATGGGCTCCTAAAAAAGTAGTGAACTGCTCTCACTATTAACAATTCATGCCCCGGTTCCATTTTAAGGGCTTTTCTTGGACAAGGAGGCTGGTGTTAGAGCTGGCAAAGAGATAGCATTTATCTTCACCAAAGCAGCCCCTCCACCTCAGTTTCACTTATTGCACATACCTTCAAACTGCCTGGCCAGCAGGTTGCCCAGCCACCGCTCCAACAGTGGGGTAATGCCTCTCATGAAGAACAGCCATACCCTCCAGCCTGGAGCCCAGAAGCCACAGCCGGGCCCCTTCCCCACAGGCCCCTGAAGAAGAGAGGCACAATAACTGCATGTTACTTAGTGACATTCCAGGAGGCCTCCCTTCTCACAGAGCTGCATTGGGGCAGTCACTAATCCATGGGGAAGCAGTACTTACGGTGTTAAATCTGTAGTAGATGAGATGCTTCAGGTCCTTGCACATACGAATCTGCCTCATCAGTTTGTACTTGTACCTGTACATTCCTGTCAGCTGTCCCACATGGGCAAAAATATACTGCAAGCCATCTGCCAACTGAAACACAGCGTGCATGATTACCTGGAGGCACTCTCTGGAAGCCACGCTCTTTACACTGCCAGGAGTAAAGAGTGCACTGTGCTGAGCAGAACTCCTGTGGGTCCTCAGCCCTCACTACAGTAAATAAATCAGGAATTGAAGAAGTATGATTAAACTGTCTCAGCCTGAGCTATTCCTTAACTGAGCTTCAATCCACTCCCAAGCCTCTCTCATACTGCTCCAATTGCTTCTCCAGAGCAATGCACCAGTCAATGGCAATCATCCATTCCATAGAAGTTAGCCACCTGGTTCCCCTCACCCAGCTCCTAACCACTTATTACCAAATTAGGCTCACCTGAAATGCATCCACATTTCCCAGTCTGTACTGGACATGGCTATCCACCACCAGTTTGGTCAAACGCAGAACCTCGCGGCACAGATGGAAAGCATTACCAAAACGAGACTTCTTTCTTTCCTAGGAAAGGAGAGACCAGGGTACAGGGACTAGAAGCCATATTGCTATGTAGCAGCCAGGCAGCTTCCAGTCACTCAGACAGTTTGCAAAGTGAACAGCTCAGGGTCAGCAACAATAACCCTTTATAGCATTTTACCTCAAGGCACTAAACAAATAAGCAGCTTGAAGTAAACTTAACAGGTTTGCTATCTCCTGCTGCACAAAGACCACGAAAGCCAGTTCTCCCCAGCCCCTCCTTAAGAAAGGAGCAATGGCCCAGGAATCCCCCGTAATCACCAAAAAGGTGGGTTCTGCACAGAGATAGGGAAATAGGAGGATGGATGGCAGATGCTGCTGCTACACTAGCCATCCAAGACCTTTACTATAGAGACTTCAGTCCCAAGTCAGTCTGTCTGGTGCTGCAGGAGAACATCACTTCAGAGGGAAGGACATGGACAAGTACCTTGGTGGTGAGGGTCTTGACTGGTTTGAGATTGAAATTGTAGTCCAGATGGAGATAGTTGAGGTTCTTCCTATGAATCAGCAAGTTCAGCATATTGTAACCCTGGCGGCACACCTGCAGCCCAACCTCCACCCAGTCCAGCTTTGTTGACTGGAAGAACTTTGTTGCCTTGAAGGAGCGGAATAGGTACCTGGAGATGGGGAGAGAACAATGGAATCAGCTGCATCCCCAAAATAAACCAGAGAGAAGCTCTCAAGGAAACATCACTTACCTCTTCTTCTGAGCCTTGGGAGGTCTGTGCTTGAGTGCATTCAGAACATAGTACTTCAGCAGCTTCTGGTAGGAGACCCTCACTTTTACCGGCTGCCCTGCTGGGCAGTGCTCTCGGTACCTGAGGACAAAGACCACAAACCTCAGGGCTCCAAGGAACACTCATTCTCATTTCCCAGATTGGAAGTGATGTCCCTCACAGACAGGCTAGCCAGCAAAAAGCTTTGCAAGGTCTCCAGCAACACTGTTACCACCTGTGGCTTCTTCTGTATCACCTTCACCATACAGAAAGAGGCTGGATAGGAAACTGTGCTATTTGGAGCCTCTCTACACAACCTCCACGCTTAGGAGAGCAGTACGGCCCCAGTACCATGGAATCCAACCAAGTCAGATTCATCGAGGAGCTGGAAACTGCACTAGTTCCACTACTGTGGCTGCACAGACATCTCCCTTAATGCCATAGGCACTAAACCACCAATGCCCCCAATAAAGAATGTTACCAGTTCTTGACCAATGGGATGTCTAGAGCTCTGCGTGTCCTGCCAGATCTTAAGTTAAAGGGTCGAGGGGCCCACAGCAGTGCAATGCCATTGGCCGTGTTGTCCGTGTACAGCGGTGTGTCCTTCAGGAAAGGCTCCACAAATTCTGGTAATTCAAACTCTTCGTCATCATCAGGCAACGGTTCCTGACTCTAGAGTGTGGAAATGCCAGACATGATCAGCCCCACACTTGCTTCAGCTCAGTCTCCCAAAAGTCCTAACCAAACAATGGAACTCGGATGGCCACACAATGGCAGAGGAAGAGCAAGAGATAAACTGACAGTGCTGACTAATACAGGGGACAATGCAAGCTCTACATACACACTGATGGTCTCTGAATCAACTCGGACCTCAGGACACAGATCTAGAGGTAACTCAAGGGAGAGGCCCATTCAATGCACAGCCCCACTCAAAAGGGCTAATAGTTTGAAAACTTTTTAAAACAATGGAGTGAATAGATGCTGGCTGTATTATACAGGAGCTAAAGAACACAAATGTAACACAACACGTCAATGGTGCATCTAGACTTAAATATTAGGATCAGGTTTTGGTTAACTCTAGCAGAAGAAAAGCACCCGAGGAGAGTGATGAAAATAATGAGTCAGTGGAGATGGTGAAGGAAGAAGTCAGTGAGTGGAGATTTCTCCTGTGAACAAGAGTAAGAGGGGACATGATTGTAGTATAATCTATTTAGGTATTAGGCTATGTCTACACTACAGCCGGGATAGAGGCTCTGAGATCGATCCACCAGCGGTCGATTTAGCGGGTCTAGTGAAGACCCACCAAATCGACAGCAGATTGCTCTCTGGTCAACCACTGTACTCTACCCCCGATGAGAAGAGTAAGGCGAGTCGACTGGAGAGTTTCCCCCATCAATACCCCCCCGGCCCCGGTAACTCGACCTAAGGTACATCGACTCCAGCTACGTTATTCACGTAGCTGGAGTTGTGTAGCGTAGGTCGACTTACCGCAGTAGTGTAGACATAGCCTTATTGAAGAAGTGTAATTTGGTGTCCTTGCTCTCAAGTGCTAGGAGGCAGTAAGAGGATCCTTGAAAGAAAAGGCAACAAGTTTAAACGGAAGAAAGGAAATGCTTTACATGCTTTTAGTTAAGTTGTGGAACTTGCAGCTGCAAGATATTACTGAGGAACAATAAGATGCAGAAAGGATTAGAGATTTATATGAAGGACCTAGTCTCCAGACTCATCTGCAGTGCCACAAGAGCTAGTGATCCTCCTGCTTGGAACTATAGGTCTGATCACCAGCTGGGGACAGTCCTTTTACAGAGAAGTTTATGCCTTTCCCTGAAGTACCCATGCCTATCACTGTCAGACAAGGTTACCACTCTAAGCTGGAGCCCCTACCCTCAACATATGGTCTATGCTAGATCAAAAAGACCCTCTTCCATCACGCCAATGCAGTGCATCCCTGGCTCATGGGCACTCAAGCAGTAACTCACCTTGACAGAGTGCCTGTGAGAGATGGGATTGATCAATGGATCGAAGTAAAATGCTGGCAGGTCAGGATCCTCTGTTTTAATGAAGACCACATTAGGAGTGTGATACCTGCAAGATACAAGTATTAGAGCATCTTACTGAGTACAGCAACTTCTCCACACCCCTGCCGCAGTGGACGCTGTACTCACCAGGTCAGGTGCACATGGTGCGGCAGGTTGTTGTACAGGTATGGGAAGGCAATCTTGTACTCTGTCCTGATTGGCTGTCTGATGATTATTTTATTGATGTCATTGAATTCATTCCAATCTTCATCCCTTAAATCAGAAGAAAAGATATTGTTAAATGAAAGTGCAGAATGTGGCAGGAAGGCAAAGGTCTTGGATCAAAGATGCAGGGCAGTGTCCCCAGACACCGTTCTAAACTCCTTCAATACAGATTCAGACTCTAAAGCAGCATATTATGAAGACCCACTAATGCCACTTCATCGGGATCTAACCCACCAGCATTTCACTTGGGGAAGACAACACACTGAAGCTCCCACCCTCAGACCAGGCAAGTACTTTTTCCCCTCCCCACCAAAACTTATCACTTACTGCAGGTTAATATCTCGGACCAGAGGCTCGAACTTGGGCCCCCCAGGAATAGCCATGTTCAGAGCCTTAGAAGTGAAGAAGGCCTTCAAATCAAACAGGTAGAAGTAGTTGTCATCCACAAGATCTGTCAGCAGCTGATTAGCTAACCGGTATAATGTGGACATCATGGGAAGAGTGAATTGCCACCGCTGGTATGTAGAACCATTCACATACCTGCAAAGGGGACAATGTACAGATCAGCACTGCAGCGCTAGAAGGCTACAAAGCTGCTGAAACCCATCCCTCTCCCCATCCCCTTAACAGGAAATAGGAAAGAAACAGCTATCTCACAGGTCCCTCCCAAACAGAAGCAAAGGCTGCATGGCTATTCAAACCCACTGCAGACAACAATTCAACTCCACCTGCTACTAACCTGGTGCTAAACTCAGCTCCCTCCCCCCAAGACAGTTTTCCCCCTACTATCCAAGATTTAGGCATGAATATTTGGGATCGTACACAGCAGTCCCAGGCAGCACATATTACCACCAAAATTTCCCCCAGAAAACTTAGTTTGTCAACAGGTTAAAGAGGTTCTGGTATGCTCTAGTCAAGCATCATGTATGAAATACCCATAGTCCGGGTATGGCTGACTCAGTCCTTCATGCTTCCAGGGAGATAACCAATGTTTCATTCAGTTGACTGTGCAGAGGTTTTTCAGAAGAGACCTCAAAGGCTGGAGGCCTGCAAGCTCTGCATCAACACTAAAGGTCCCAGACCAGTTTTCATAAGAGTAGAATTTCCCCAGGTTTCCTTGGCAAAACATCTCCCCGTATTCCACAAGCCATCTAATATCCCTCTCCCCAAGGCTGCACAATTCTAGGCTGCTGTGTACAGAGTTTATACAATGCTTTGGAACACTTTACAATGAAAAAGTGCTACCAGAACAGGGTACCCACTTCCTGTTGTCTTTCAATGGCTGGTGGTCATAGAACCAATCCAGGACAGGGGCATCTTCCTCTGGGTCCAGCTCAAGCTGTATTGCCTCCAGAGGCTCCACATCCAGGATGTTGTCAGCATAGTCGAGAGGGGGCTCTTCATCATCAAATGGAGGGAACCTCATCCTTTTGAAGTGACGTCTGTCTCGCTTCTCTCGTCTCATCATGATCCACATTGACCTGGGATGAACCAAGAGCATTAGATATAGCCTATACTGCAGATTCAAGAGAGATCAACCTGCAGATCCCAACGCGCGATTACTGCAAGTGCTTACCCCCACTGTGAGATGTAGACTGGTTCTATGACCCACGGAATCTCATTCACAAAGGAGATAGCACCAGTGATATGGTATAAGACCGGAACATCTCGGATTTGTTCCCAGGGCATTGGCATGTTCTCCAAGAGCTTTAGGACAGCATGGGGCATGTACTTCAGGGCACTGCAGAAAAAAAAAAAAAATCACTTGAGCTACAATCAGTATTCTTATAAACAGACAGCGACCAGCCTCCCCCATTCTTATTGAAACCCAAATTCAAGCTGAGAGGGCACTGAAACTAGATGTTTCGCAGGCCTCCCCAACTAATATGAGATTACAGCAATGACTGAGGGTGGCTGGTCACTAGACATCACTGTTTTACGTCACAGAGATGCAAACAGTCATGTGCCTTCATTGCATTCAGTAACCCTGAGCTGGGGCTTTAGAGCAACTGTAATTCCAGGGTGGCTGCCTGGGTTTCTCTTTCTTAAACTTAATAGGCAAACATAGCAGTCTCACCTCTCTGAATATCTAGAGCTCCAGATGATTAAACAACTCATTTCTTATGTAGTTTTCACTGACAAGCAACTGAAGTCAGACTTTAAATGTGTGTTGGCTCCTCTTCCAGTGGGGACAGTTTGCCCCATTTACAAACCCTGCTATTAGAGCCCAAATGGCAAGAGCTTACGGTTTTCCAAGTCACCTGAGGAACTGATCAACCGCACCTTCAAGGGGATTGCTGCTCCTTGTCTTTCCTTACAGCGTATTTGCAGCAGAGAAGTTCCCATGGGGAACCACCTGCCTGCCTCTACTGCACAAAATGCAAAATGTAGTTTGGGACTTTCTAAATCCCAGAATGCTCTGGCTCACCATCATTGCTTAGACACACCAAGTATGCACAAAATTCACTGGGGAGACTGGCGGTTAGTTGGGCAAGGCAATGAGGCTTAGCATGGAGGCAACTGGGACCAGAAATCTGTAATGTTGGTGAGGTGCTGTGGTGAGGATGGAGGGAGGAGCCATTCAGCTAGATGATCAAAATATTCATTGTGATGGTCAGGACATTGGCATGCTTCCAGAAATCCCATGGTAAACTAGGATATTAATCAACCTAGTGATGGGGAGGTGGGGAAAGAGAAAATCCAATATTTAAGAATTACTATGCATTCCTATGGTGATAAGTAAGCTTGTGCTAGGGAACATACAACTATTTGCATCTTTAGAATTTGCTGCTTCATTTCTGTGAACATCCTTCCAAAATTAATGGACCATCCAAACACTGTTCTGCTATGGATCAGCAAGGAAAGCGTTTATGTCGATATTAAAAGAGGCCGAAACGCTCACCACAATGAGCGAACTACCCGATTCATCTCAATGGGGTGTTAGCTCTGCAGGCTGTGTGCAGGCTCAGAAAGTCAGACATTAATTATATGTGGAAGGTTTTTTTAAACCAAAAGTCATTGGCTGTAAGTATTTATCTGCATTACTGTAGCACCTAGGAGCACATTCAGGAACCAGGACTTTATTGTGCATACACAGAACAAAAAGATGGTCCTTCTTTGAGACAGGGACCAACATCTTGGGGACACCGCACATCCACAGAAATTCATCTTGTGAATTACTAGGGCCTCTGCATATCGCCAGGAGTTAGCAATGGCTTACAACCTGCTAGGACTGGCCCCGAGTCTGAAAGGCAGGGAAACCCATCTCTTGCATTTGGATTACCCAACCACTGCGTAACGGGCATCCTCTGCTCCTTCAAGATTTTTAAGAGCTACTTCTGCACAGTAGCATTTACCCAAAACTCAAACACAACCTCCTCCCCATCTCCCACTATTGTATTTCTGTTCCACTGAATACTTAGTTAGCTCACATAGTCCATCTTCCAAACACTTTACAAGAGCTCATACAGTAGCATTCTATTCTATGCACACAGAGTTAAAACTGAAAGCTCTCCAGGGAAGGTCTCATATCTCTCAGTGGTCTCTACCAACGAGTGGATACCTGTGGCACTGGTGTAGCGTACTGCTTACAATTCCACCCCTCAGGAACTGAATACCTGTAACCATGTGTGCCCTACCCACCACCCACCTTTCCCTGGACATGGATTAGGATTCTCATTGCTCTCCTCACCCCAAATAAACCCGTTTGTCATGCCGAAACTTCCTGTTAGTCATGTCACCATGGTCCCGGATAATTTTCCTCACGTGTTCTGGGGGCATGTCCTCCTTCTGGGCATCCACAAAACCAAACTTCCTCTTCTCGGCATACCGCTTTGCCTGCAGCTGCTGCCATTTGCGGGCTGCACAGACAAGAACACACACAGTCTATCTCAAGCCATAGCACTTAGACATAAGAGGGGACTCCAAACCAACATGAGCCTAAAATTATATGGCTAAATATCCAGAGCTCTACTAACACGATAATGCAAACGGTGTTTTGTAGGGGATAAAAAACTTCATGTTTCAGGGTTTATACCATGTCTAACTACCAGGGATCAGGAAAAGGCTATCTCACACCTGCCTACAGTTGAGTTCTTCCACCTTCCTCTGAGTTATGTAGTGCTGGAAACAGGACACTTGCCCAGATGGACCCCAAACATGATCCAGTCTGGCAGTTCTTTGTTCCAGTGCAACCACAGCCTTCGCATTAACATTCTCCTCATGTTATATTGGCCCTGGTGTATCTTCACTGTTGATAGCAAAGGGGTGCAGGTCATCGCAGACTAACTTCTGTGTTTGTAGTTGCTATGTTGTTTACGCTGAACAGTGTTAAACTAACTGTTAAAATATATGCAGCTGACAGTAGCCTGTTTAGGGCAACTCTCACAAGTTGTAATATAACAGTGGGAAAAATCCAGCAAAACAAAGACAAGTGCAAATACTCATTCACCACATATGAAATGAACTGAACAGCTTAGTGAGCAGAATACAATGGCTGACAATGTAACTTAATAATGGAGAATTCTCTTTGGGGCGCACAGGCTACCCCAGTCTTTGGATGGTTGGTACAAGGACCTAGGACTTCTCTGTCATGGCTGCCAGGATTGCGTGCATACACACACCCCAACCCCACAAAGGTTCTTCTGTGACAAATTTCAATAGCTCCTGCACCTTTCTCCTGCAGCTTCTCTTCAGACATGTAGTCAGGCAGCGGAGCCAAGGGACTGGGCACTGGGGCACAGCCCGCACGGTAAGGAAACACTCCAGCCATGGAGAGGCAGACTAGGGACCAGACAGAAGAAGGAAGGCAGGCTCAGGTCAGGGTCTGCCACAGAAGAGAAACACTCCTACACCCCGCCCCCCTTCTTCTTCCCCACGCGCCCCCGGGGACACCCCTCCCCCCCGGGGCCCACCCCGCCCGCCCCCCTTCTTCTTCCCCACGCGCCCCCGGGGACACCCCTCCCCCCCGGGGCCCACCCCGCCCGCCCCCCCCCCTTCTTCTTCCCCACGCGCCCCCGGGGACACCCCTTCCCCCCGGGGCCCACCCCGCCCGCCCCCCCCCCCTTCTTCTTCCCCACGCGCCCCCGGGGACACCCCTCCCCCCCCGGGGCCCACCCCGCCCGCCCCCCCCCTTCTTCTTCCCCACGCGCCCCCGGGGACACCCCTCCCCCCCGGGGCCCCCCCCGCCCGCCCCCCCCCTTCTTCGTCCCCACGCGCCCCCGGGGACACCCCTCCCCCCCGGGGCCCACCCCGCCCGCCCCCCTTCTTCTTCCCCACGCGCCCCCGGGGACACCCCTCCCCCCCGGGGCACACCCCGCCCGCCCCCCTTCTTCTTCCCCACGCGCCCCCGGGGACACCCCGCCCGCCCCCCTTCTTCTTCCCCACGCGCCCCCGGGGACACCCCTCCCCCCCGGGGCACACCCCGCCCGCCGCCCTTCTTCTTCCCCACGCGCCCCGCCCCCGCGGACCTCTCTCCTTTCAGGCTCTCGCGTCTCGCCGCGGCTCCCCCGCGGCCTCTCTGGCTTCCACCCGCAATGGCGGTCCCAGATCGCCGCAGCCGCGCTCCAGAGACCCGGATGGGCTCAGGAGGCGGGACATAGCAGAGCACATTGACCAATCAGCTCTCGGGATGGGGACGGATAGGATCCGCAGCCTATCACAATTTGATGACCGGCTAGGAGGTGGGTCCAGTCACCGGAAAGGACAGGACTAGCTGGGTCAGGCACGCGGATATTCTTCCGGTCGGAGATCTGCCCGTCACAGCTCGCGTAGAGCCACGCCCCCTGTAGGCCACGCCCCTCCATGCGTGGCTGACCGCTCCCCCCACCCTGCGGGCGTTGACTCGGGATCCTAATGATGGTGCCACTTGGCTGCTGCTCATCAGGGAGTGGGGTCGGGGCCTACAGTGCCAGCCCCGCCCCCACAGCCAAGCCCCTACCACCATCCCCAGGGCTGGGACTCAGCAACCCTACCGGGTCAGACCGCGGTCCCTCCCTCGCCCCCGGGCTGGTGCTCGATGCTTCAGGGAGAACGAGCAGAGCCGGGCAATTAGGGAGGGATCCGCTCCTTGTCCAGTCCTAGCTTCCGTCAGGCTGCAGTGGAGGGAAACCCAGAGCCTGCGGTTGGCCCATGACCCCTGTGGCTAATAGCCATCGATGGGTCTCTTCTCCGTGAACTTAGCGCCGCCCGTTTTGAACCCGGGGATCGTTTTGTCCTTCCCAACACCCCCGGCAAAAGCTCCACAAGTTGACCGGCATGTGTGAAGTACTTCCTTTTGTCTGTTTCAAAGAATGTATCTTTTTTGAGATAGGGTGACCAGAACTGCACCCCGTATCCAAATGTGATCATAAAATAGATTTGTACAGAGGCATTAGGATATTTTGTGTCTTATTATCTGTGCCTTTCTTAATGGTTCCCAACATTCTGTTTGCTTTTTTGACTGCTGCTGCACCCTGAGCAGATGGGTTCAGAGAACTAGTATCTGCAACAATCACACACAGTGACTCCATGATCTCTTCCTAGAGTGGTAACAGCTAATTTAGACCCCCTAATTTTGTAGGTAAAGGCACTCAGTGCCCCTAGGAGCAGCTGCCCCATCATCATCACTGGGTTGCACTGATACATTCATTATGGATGCAAACACCAGAGGCAAGAAACCCAGCCCTGCCGCTGAACCCCACCTCCCCTCCCGTTGTGAGCTTCACCTTTGGAACAGTAAGCCAGGATGAATCAGACAGTTTCCTACTTGACTGAGTAACCCAAATAGAAGTTGGGCTTTCTGAACAGTAATGAATCCTCCAGTTATTTTCACTCTACAGTCCAGCAGCTGCATAGAGAACAAAGGAGTACTGGCCAACCCAGTAACCAGGCAGGTGGCTGCATGCTGGAGCCTTTGGGGCACCTACAAGACCTTTAGAGGTAGACCTAGATGCAGCCTGTCTGTTACAATAATAAAGCCTAGAGGTAACACACAAGGTACAGCTGTGAGGGGCAGGGGTTCTCATTTTAGGAGCCTGGTTTCTTAGAAAGTTTCCTGGATGCTCCTGTATGGTGCTTCTGTCTCTGGTGCTAGAATCCCATAGGCCAGGGTGTAAGAATGATGTTGCATGTGGAAACTAGAAGATGATGCTGGGGGAGGAAGATACTGCATTGTGAACAAAGCAGGGGCTGCAGGGAACCAAAACCTTTTCGGCTCAATTATTCCCCATAAACAAAAGGGGGCTGGATCTGTCTCCCAGCACTCACCACTGGGGCAGATCCCACAAGATGGATGCATCAACAGTTCCTCCCAGAAATGTCCCCTACTACAGAACACCCATGTGCAACTGTACCTACCAGAGCCAGAATCCCACAAAATATATGCAGAAAAAAAAAAAACAACACTTGCCAGAACCACACCCATCCCCATAAAACTTCAATATGTGTAATGACCCAGCCACTCCCAGTCTCTATTCAAACCCAGGAAAAGATTTAAGGGTGGCAATTTTGCAACAGAAAAGCTTCAAAAACAGACTCTAACGAGAAATTGCTGAGCTTAAATTAATATGCAAACTAGATACCATTAACTTGGGTTTGAATGGAGACTGGGAGTGGCTGGGTCATTACACATATTGAATCTATTTCCCTAAGTTTCAGAGTAACAGCCGTGTTAGTCTGTATTCGCAAAATGAAAAGGAATACTTGTGGCACCTTAGAGACTAACCAATTTATTTGAGCATAAGCTTTCGTGAGCTTCATCGGATGAAGTGAGCTGTAGCTCACAACAGCTTATGCTCAAATAAATTGGTTAGTCTCTAAGGTGCCACAAGTACTCCTTTTCTTTTTCCCTGAGTATCCTCACACCTTCTTGTCAACTGTCTAAATGGGTCATCTTGATTATCACTACAAAAGTTTTTTCCTCCTGCTGATAATAGCGCATCTTAACTAATTAGCCTCTCACAGTTTGTATGGCAACTTCTAACTTATCTATATCTATATATCTATCTTCTTACTATATGTTCCATTCTATGCATCCAATGAAGTGGGCTATAGCCCACGAAAGCTTATGCTCTAATACATTTGTTAGTCTCTAAGGTGCCACAAGTCCTCCTGTTCTTTTTGCAAATAAGATTAATGTATTTCTTAAATCCACAAAACACTGACAACCTTCCTAGATCAGGTCCTCAGCACACCACATTAGGGAGGTGCTCAAGGTGTCAGGGCTTCACCGGGCAATGCTCTGGAACTACTCCCTACGAAGCCAGTCAGGACTCTGGGGGAGCCTCCTCTCTGTGAGCAGACTGTCTCCAGGGCCAAAAGCTCACATAGCTTCCACCTTCCTGGGTCTGACCTCGGAGCATTCAGCATCCCCTTGCACACCATGCGCTTCCCACAGCGAGTTCGCACATGCAGGACTCCTGGGGAAGCCAGAGGGTCCTGCACCTCAATTCCACAGTCAGACATGACTCTCAGCCAGCCAGTAAAACAGGAGGTTTATTAGACAGGAACATGGTCTAAAACGGAGTTTGTAGGTACAGAGACCAGGACCCCTCAGTCAGGTCCATCTTCAGGGAGCAGGGAGGCCAGAGGCCAATCTGGCCCTCCCTCCATTTCCCCAGCCAGCTCCAAAACTGAAACTCTCTCCAACAGTCTCCCACCGGCTCCTCTTCCAGCCTTTGTCTCTTTCCCAGGCCACGAGGTCACCTGATCTCTCTGTTCTCCAACACCTTCAGTTGGCACCTTTGCAGAGGAGAGGGGTCCAGGCCATCAGCGGACAGGAGATAGGGTGTCGGCCATTCTCTGTGCAGCCCCTCTACAGCTCTGCAACAATCACACGCCCTTATTCCACCACCTAGATACTTAAGAACTGCATGGGGGAAACTGAGGCACCCACACAGTATTCAGAGAAAACATTAAGAACGTTCCTGCTTCGTCACATCGGGAATTCAGGTCATTCAGCATCTCACCAGATCAGGGCCTTAGTCCTTAACACAGTACAACAGAGGAACCTTGAAGCAGGTGTGAAGTCAGTGTTTCTGAATGAATCAGAAGGTATGAGGCAGTGAAAGCAAGTTTGGCCCCCGCTCTCCTCTAGAGCTGGCAATCATCACAAAGATGGGTTCATGGCAGAGATCCCAATCCTGGTTCTTACAGGTCCCAATGCACTGTTATCCTTCTCACTGGGACCAGGAGTCCCCATCCCTGTAGCTCTTCATCCCAGGACTGTCAACTTGGAGCAGGACCAAATAGCATCAGAGTCTGCTTGTAGGTAGCAACTGGCCACATACCAAACTGAAAATCCATCATATCGCCCACTCCTTAGCATTCCCATTGTAGGTGATCTGCACACACTTATTAGATGAATCTCTCAGAATATCACAGTATCTTTGGTTTCCCCAGTGTCCATCAGAGGGTCCCAAGCCCTCTACAGAGACTTCCTGATTTCAGTGTCCCTACATTTGAGGTACCCTAGATAAATCCTGGGTGCTCTGCCAGGGAAGATGTTGAGATCCCTTTAGTCTATACAGGGATCTAGCCAGAGCATAGAATGCTGTGAGTAAACAATGCCACATGATTAAAGGGAGGTAACAAACAAGTATCTGACTCAACAAAATTACATTCTCTAGAGATTGGGAGAACATAAAACAAATTACTATAGAAAGACTAATAGGTAGCGTGATACAGCATGGCCAGAGGGCAGCAGGAGAGTGTCAGAAGGGAGCCCTCTTCCCTGTAGAGGGAAGAAAGTTTGCTATAGATTAATTAAAGCACCTGACGCCAATTAGAGCACCTGAAGCCAGTAACCTGATAAAAAACCCCTGCTTCAATCAGACAAGGGGAGAAGTTGAAGCAGAGTGGATTGACATTGGAGCAAAGAGCAGTTTGGAGGGAAGCAGAGGAGAGTTTGGAGAAGTGCTGCGGTGGGTTAAGACGACCAAGACCCTAGGTAAAGGGACACCTGGTTTGTGCAGAGGGATGGCAGGAAGCCCCACAAGCTGAAGAGCAGGAGAGGGAAGTATCCCAGGGGAAGGAACCGCTAGTTCAAGTGGTTTACTGCTATCTCTAGGGCCCCTGGGCTGGGACCTGGAGTAGAGGGCAGACCTGGGTCCCTCCCTCTCCACTAGGACACTAGTGGGGCAGTTAATACCCCAGTTCAGGGGCAAGAAATGGTGCCCTGAATCTCCCCCCCCCCCCCAAGAAGAGAAAGCATGAGACCCATCATAGTAGTGCTGGCAATTTGCCACAGTAGGCAGAATACATCACAGAACAGGATTGTAAGGATTGAAGGCAGGCATGTGAGATAGTATGGAAGGCAGAGTCAGGAGCAAGAGCTGAATTGGGGAAGGAAACAGTGAAACTAAGTATCACCCACTTGGGGACCAAACTGAGATCACTCCCAGATTGCACAGACATTTAACGTGATTATGCATACTCTGCTGGGCTCAGTACTGCCTTACAGCTGGGTGGCTCCAGGGATCAAATACAAAAAACAAGGGGTTGCAGTCTCCTCAGCTCTAGGCACACCCCAAGCTCCCTCATATGTGAAACCAAGATAAGTTATCACTCACAGCAGATTGTACAGATCTTAATACTATGATATTCCTCCTCCTTTCTTACATGTGCTGATCAGCAATTAAACAGTTAAGTTTTGGTATTTAAATTATTGGTCAGTTTTAGAGCTAAAACAGCACTGAAAAAAGAGGGCACTTCACACTTCTCTGATGTGCTGTTCCAGGCTGTCTGAAGACTTGGACATCGCTGCATTCAGTTCACATTCAAAAACAAACATACCAGCTTGATGAACTGGCCCAATTCAACCCATGGTTGAAAGGGAGTGGTTAGGAAAGAAGCTTTTAGTCAAAACAGAGCATGGCAGGGGGGAAGGAAGGAGAGTAGATATGTAGGCAGGAGATGAGTGGTGATGAAGTTTGAGCTACATGTAGAAGAAAGGAAGCCATACTGAAGGAAGATGTGGCTGGAACAGCAGGATAGTAAATGATTCTCAGTTGCCACTGCTGGCAGTCTTTGGAGTAATTATAGTTGGGAAATACAGGAAGCCAAGTTATGGGGCCAAGCAAAAACCTCTGAGCAGCTCTGCCAGAGGGGAAGGGGAGGACATGATGAAGGATCACCCAGAGGAGCACTGACCTGCAGGCACCCAGGAAGGAACGATCACCTTTGTCAGGCCACTGGCCTGAGGAGGTGTCACGAAGGACTTGGGAGAGGAGTTGCAGTGCAGTGAAGTGGGGAAGTCAGACTGGAGGAGAGAAGAGGCAGCATGCTGCCCCGAAGGGCAACAAAATACAGTTTAGAACAGAACTCAATCCAGGATGTAGGCCCATCTAAACCTCTGGCTCTGCGTCTGAGCACACGCTGGCAAACGCTAACTCAGACTTTATTGGTATTTAGATTGGAACCTCTTTGGGGCAAGCACCATCTTTTTGTTCTGTGTTTGTACAGCACCTAGCGCGGTGGGGTCCTGCTCCACAACTGGGGCTCCTAGGTCCTATGGTAATTCAAATAAATCACTCAGCAGCTAGAGCAGAGTTCACTTGCTATACAGAACTGGACACAGACAGGGCGAATCCAAGGAGAAAGGGCTGGCTGCCATCTCTGCCATGAGTGCTGTAAGTGGGAACTGGACATAACATAGCTGGTGGCACTTCATCACATCATGACTTCTATGGGGACACCAAGAGTCACAGGCTCACATGCCCAGTGGGGTAAGATTATCTGCTGAGCAGTTTTCCTACTGGTGACAAACCAAAACCCTAAACTCGAGATTCTCGCCTGCACCTGCAGGCTTCGCTGCACTTCCCAGCCTGCAGAACAAATGGAAACCAATGCAGGTCTGGCCACACTTAGTTCCCAACTGATGGCTGCCCCCACACAGAGTTTGTTTTCTCCCCACCATGGAGAGGAACATACCTGGATTCCTCAGATTTTGCTGCCTTTTAACTTGCTGAAATTCCACATGCCTTCCTAGAAGACGGGGGTCTCAGTCTCAGCATTTCATAGCCAGTTGTTTCAGACTGTCCCCCTGCACTGTCAAAACCAAACAAGGGATTTCAAGTGAAAGGAGAATGGTTGTGAGCCCTTCAATTCAGGACTGCTGCTGGACCTAACAGATTTCTTAGAGCTGGTACACGTGAGCCTGGGCTCCCCCTTCTATACAGAGGGCTCATCTAAAGAAAGGGTTTGGTCAGAAAACTACACTGAGACCGAAAACCACTGCCACACTTGGGACCCAGGGGGAGTGGAGTTCTGCCCCAGGGGACATCTAGCCCTGTAAAGATTTTACCAGGATCTAGGAGGCTGACCAGAGGGCTGCTGTGTCACCTGAGAGTCTGATGAACAAGGATGGATGTAAAAAGGGTTTAAAAACTTAAACAGGAAAAACTTTAAAAGTCCTGCCAGACTCCATCTCCCTCCCCTCCCCCACAACTCAAAGTCAGTCAAAGCAAGGGTGGCAGGAGCACATGGGGCAGGATGCTAGGGCTGGGAGGAGTCCATGACAACTTCATACCACCACCACCACCCCCACACACACCCACCCCAACTTTTCTCTGAGGTTCAAGAAATCCAAGTCACTTCTTTTGCCCACTTTCCTCCTGTTTGTCCTCATGGCAAAGGCTGCTCCAAGACAGGAGCACAGAATGGCACAGAAGTCCGTCCACAGATTGTTAATTGGGTTCACAACCTCCAGAGCCTGCTGGACTCTTTACACCTTTTAGATGCCCAAGAGCCACATCTGCAAGACATCCACGTCCTCTCTGCAGCTGGTCAAAAGATTCCACACCATCCTCTTAGACAAAGACACAGTGATTCAAGACTTAGTTACTGCAACTTATTACATCTAGGAATGAAACTGAAAATTCTGATAGAGCTCCCTCAACCTCACCCCTTTGCTCTGCACTAGCTCTCTTCCAAAAAGCATCCAATTAAAGCTTTCTGTCCTGATATTCAAACCCCCCCCCACCATGGATTGGCTCAACCTACCCAAGAGTTCATCTCACTCCATTACCATGACCTCCCAACACAGCTATGTTCCTCTGGGACAATTAACGTGTCAGCCCCTAAGAGGCTCATAAGTGCAGAAGAGAACTATCACAAGGGCAGGAATTGGAAGGTGCCCCTCAGGCCTGCAAGAGATGAGACCACAGGCCTCACAGGTTAAGAGCCAAATGCAAACTGTAGCCGTTCAGCTTAGCCCTCCCTCTGAGATTTCACAAACAGTGTGGGGCTTGGGAGAAATTGTTCTGATACTTTTAACTCTTATGAATTATGGTGACATAGACCATGCAGGTACCTAGAGAGCCCATAGGATTTCCAACCCAGTGCGCAGAGACAAGGAGCTAGAAAATCCTCTTAGCTTTTTGAAAGTTCACACATCACTACTGTAGGAAGGACAACTCTGTCCTCTCTTCTCATCTAGGCCACTGCCCCATGCTGCTGCAGGATCCTCTTCAGAGCTCCCTCAAGCAGCCACCTGTCAACCAATCATCCCATCAGAGGGTGCAGGGGGAAAACAAAGCCCTGAATTCTGGCCCGGAAAGGCCTTCCTTCCCTGCAGTGTCCACTCGGTCTCCCCACAACTGTCAGGTGGTGTTCTAAAGCAACTGCGACCCCAGGAAAGCCCAAGAATCTCATCTAGAAAGGACTGTAATTGTCCACCTTTCCTTCAAACAAGATAGTGACACGCTCCTGTCCACATCAGTGCTTACTCTCCGTTGGCTGCAGTCCCCCCTCTCTGTCCCCTGGGCTGCTGATTTCCTGGACAGCCTGCTGGGGGTTCGGGACAGGACTATTTCTCCTTCTCCCGCCATGCCTCCCGGCTGGACTTAAGGAAGTCACTGCGCAATAAGCGGTAGAAGAGGATGATGTTCATGGGTGTCATGATGGCCATGCCCACTGTGCCCACAGTATATGTTGCCAGTGGTATGTTTTCACGGTTTAGGACCAGCCAGCGTGTCATCCAGGCCAGCGTGGTGATGCGAAACACTACGTAGGTGCCCAGATTTATGATACTGTTGAGGCGGTAACAGGTGGTGTGCAGCAGGTTGGCCATTAGAAGGATCTGTCGCAGATGCAGGAAGATGGAGTTAATCTCTACAAGCAAAGCCACAAGAGCGAATCCAATATACCGATGAACCAGCACTGCCACGCTAAAGCAGATAATCACCTGAATATGAGAGAGAAGAAGGGGTTAGCCAACAGTCTGATCACCTGCCCCAGGGCAGGGAAATGGTGAAGTTACCTGTCAGAAACTAGTTCTCGTCCACCACACTCAACAAAGTGGCACTGATGCGGACGAAAGAGGCAGCGGCTGCCATGCAGGACTACACCCCCCAAAGTCTTTCTTGCCTGCTGGCAGGCCCGGTGCTTCCGGGGGCAAAGGGGTCATTTGCCTTTCCCAACTGTCTTCCAGGGGCCCCAAATCATTGTCAGAAAGGCCAAAACATGTACAAAGTTACCCATGGCTAAGCAGTGGAACAGCAGCAGTTTGGTGAGTCCTCATCCTTTGTATAAATCAGTGCAAAAGACTGAAACAGCAGCGAAATTTTACTTTTGTAAACTCTTAAAATCCAAGATTTGTCAATGGTCTAACTAGCCCCTGGACTCCTGGAAGGTTTCTTGTTTTTAAAATAGAGACATCCAGGGACCCAAAATACCAACTGCCCCTGAATAAGGGACCCTATGACAGCCCTCCCTGCAGGGCATAGAAGCTCTGTTTTCGTGCTGTAAACCCTGCAGGACCCTGATCCCCATTACTTTTCCATCAAGTCAATAGCCTGCTGGTATCATCCCATCCCTTTGTACAGAGCCAGACAACCTCTTCTGATGTAAGCTGAACAAATGAATGAGGAAGGGCAAACTGAGGTGCTAGGCCCTCAATACGTAAGAGGAGAAAGGAACACCAGGAGCAGCTATTGCAGCCAGAGACCTAGCCCTGCATTTGTGGCCTGGGGAATGTCATTTGGGCCCCAAGTAGGGAAAGTTGGCCCCACTCCAACAGGAATTTCCTAGCACTCAGCAAACAGGAAAAACAGCTGAGCAGCAAGGTGAGAAGGGAAAACTCATAGCCTAGGGTAACAGTTAGTGATCGAACTGAACAGCACACAGAGGAGCTCAGGGAGTTCCCCCCCAACGACCGACTCTCTCTCTCTCAAGGGATTAAGGAACTTTTGTGCACTCCGGACAGCCCTGCAGCCCCCTCACTGAAAAGTTACAGCCACTCAAGGAAGGAAATACCAGGCACAAGTCACACACAAAAAGAAAAGGAGTACTTGTGGCACCTTAGAGACTAACCAATTTATTTGAGCATAAGCTTTCGTGAGCTACAGCTCACTTCATCGGATGCATACTGTGGAAAGTGTAGAAGATCTTTTTATATACACACAAAGCATGAAAAATAGGTATTTTTTCATGCTTTGTGTGTATATAAAAGGATCTTCTATGCTTTCCACAGTATGCATCCGATGAAGTGAGCTGTAGCTCACGAAAGCTTATGCTCAAATAAATTGGTTAGTCTCTAAGGTGCCACAAGTACTCCTTTTCTTTTTGCTAATACAGCCTAACACGGCTGTTACTCTGAAACAAGTCACACACAGTGAGAGATGCCCAATAGAAAGGGCAAGACTGAGCACTGCACTCTTCCCCAGGGGACTGGGATGAGAAGCTGCAAGGGTGGAGAAGCAGGAAGTGTTTCATGCTCCCTGCTCCCTCCAGAGGTCATGGGGAAGAGAGATCTGTGTGCCTGAGAGAAAGAGTTAGGGCCCCTACCTATCATTTATTCCATCAGTGCTGCCCTCTGCACGGGCTCTTTAATGAGATTATTTGCTCCCTGCTGGTTAAGCTCCCTGGCTTGGCCTGAATTAGATGTATTATTGCAATGACCTTTTGACCCATCCAGCAGCAAGCCCAGATGACACAGCAGGTAGGGCCCATGCTGGAGCCTGTGAGAGGAGAAGGTCTAACCACTGCACCAAATCACCCTCACCCTCTGGAGCGCCCCCAAGCTCCTCCCATAGATTCCAGCACAGGACCTTTCTCACATCTGCCTGCCACACCCTGCCCCCTACCAGATACTCCTGCTTCTACCCTGCACCCATAGAGGGAAATGAAAAATGTTCATGAGCTGTTATTCAGCCCATTCCTCAGCACCCTCCCACTACAGTCAACAGGGACTGAGGCCCCAAACAGCCAGGCAGGCACCATGGTACAGTTACTGCCCGGGCCCTGGTTCACCCTCACTGGAGCTCCCCACTGCCCTCTGCATTTACCTCTGTTTTCTCTCCCCTACTGCTGGGTAAGAAGTGCAGACAGGGCTTAAATTCTCAGAGTATTTCCCAGAGTCCACCATGCCCCTTCTCCCCCCATTCTCCACAGGGGGCACCATGGGACTAAGGGGTTCAGCTCCACAGGGGGTGCCCCGAAGCCCCACAACCCCCCTGAAACTGACTTGTGCCCCCCCCAAAGGGCCACAGACCCCCCAGTTGAGAACCACAACAGCATCAAGCTGGAGTCACGGTTTGAAAATATTTACCAGAGCTCCACTCTGGACAGCTCCAGCTGAATTTAAGCCCCGAGTGCAGGTTTTATTGGCTCTTGTGTGTTCTGGGCACAGCCTGAGCCCATAGCCAGTGCAGGAAGGGACTGGTGGGGGTGAGATATTGGGGGACAGCTGATGAGGAGCAAGCAAGTTGTTTGGATTTTGTTCTGCAGTTCAAATGCTGGAGTGTGTCAGCTCACACAGACCCCAAGCCCCTTTACTAAGTCGCCCGTGCCTAGGGAGATCAGTGCACTGAATGGAAAGAGCAGAGTCCCCCACACTGGGACCCTGAACTCACTCAGAGGTAAAGAAGTGAGATTCCAGGAAAGGTATGTGGAGGGAACTGGTTCAATGACCTCTCTTGGCAGAAATTCAAGTTGTGTGAAGCAGATATGAGATGGGATGGGCTGCCTCCCATCCTAGCAGAAAGCTCGGGTCACTGTTTGCGTAACACTGGATTTATTAGTTATGAAACAGCCTCAGCCTGGGAGTCTGCAATGAGAACAGGCTTCCAGCCTTCTACTTTCTCCACCCCATGACATCACCCTCAGCTCCTTCTGTGAGCAGAAGGGGTTGCTCCCCTGGCACTAGAGCACCCCCAGTTTTACCAGAGAGAGTGGGACTTGGGTGAGAGTGATGCAGAATGCGCACAGATGAGACAGGCTCATGCGCACATCAAAATTAGCATCATCAGCTTTAGTACCAGGAGGGACTCATGGTAAGAAAAAATTACTGTCAATTGTCTCCCTCACTTTTGTTCTTCCTTCTCTTGCCTTCCCCCTTCCCTCCACTCCTCTCTGCCCCTTCCCCTCTCTTTCAAGAGAGCACTTCATACTGGCAGTTGACTTTTGCTGTCCCCTTTTCCCTTGGACATTCTCCTCTCTGCTGATTAAGGACCTGATGGGCACATTCTCCACCCCGCTTATTGGCTCTTTGATAGTTAATAGCTGGAGGAGTGAGACTGGCACATCCCTTTTTCTCCTCACTTCATCTCACTATTTCCTCTGTCCCGCTACTGTCTCTCTCTCTCAGCCCTCTCAAGTTTATATGCCCCCCTTCTACCCTGCCCAACTCAGCAGAATGTGTGAGCGGGCACTGCATATTCTCTCACTTCCCCCATGCAGAGGTGGAGAGGGAATTCAGGGGTACATATTTTAGAATCTAATGGGGGCACCCCTCCTCCCCCATCCTGTTCCTCATGGCTGCCATTAGCCTGTTAACTCAGAGTGAGGAGAAGCCCTAGCCCAGGAGACAGCAATTGTAATTACTCTGATCATCTCCAGCCACAAGGATCCAGGAGCGTCATGCCTAGTTTCAAGATTAGTGAAACCAAATGCAGATATCTTGCACCAGATAGAACTAAAGTATTCCAGCAGAAGCAGAAGCTGAACACAGCTCCCTTCAGGCCTCGAGGACTGTCCACAAGAGGCCAATGGTGATCAGGCTCTGCCTCAGTGAACTGGTCAGATGTCCAGTCCCTGCCAGCCAACTGACTGACTTGTCTTCAGAATAGTGAGGCCATTCATCCTGAACTCCTTCCCATAGTGACAAGTGGAGACTCACCACCGAGTGATGGAAAAGCAGCTCCCAGGACTGGTGAAGCTTCTGATTACACAACATATCCACAAAATCTTGGAGAAAATATCCTGCGAAAGAAGAGAGTTCCCATCAACAGGAATCGCCACAGCAACTCAGTGCCACTTACCACTCCAGAGGAGAGAACTGGGTGTGAGCTCAGCGCAGGAGCCCTAGAAGGGCTGAGTGCTGAGATATCATGGTGATGAGCATGGTATAAAAACCCACACTAGAGCCAAAGAGCTCTGCACTTGAGGAGCTCTGGGGCCCTGCGTGAGCTCTGTGCTACCTTCAGGAGTGCTGGGACCACAGATCCCAGGATAAAGAAAAACTTATTTTGCATTTCAGGTACCTCCCATGATTCAAAGATGTTGGAAAGGAAGAGACCTACGTGATCATCCCGTTCATCTCCCTAGAAATGCATGATCGCTCCCTAACACATCTCTGCTAGTTTCTTAAAACTGGACTAGACGTGTTCACATATGTTTAATGGCTTTCCTAGCCTTAGTCTGCACTCTGCCAGGATTGTTCCTGGGAAAACCATTGGCCTCACCCTCCTCCCCACACAAACCCCAGACCCAGCAGCTGCACCTAGCATCCTTCTCTATTTCCTGGGCCATAGCTTCCATTGCCTGGCTGTCACAGTCCCTCCCTATCCTCAAGGGTTTATGAACAAACAGAAGTATATGACACACACTCTTGAAGGAGTATGGTCAGTTTCAGTAGTACCTCCTGGAAGGGCTGGGGAGAGGAGACCCCGGGGTCCCATCCCAGCCTGGGTGTTTTTGGGGAAGAGTGTCCCAATGAATAACTTTTCATACAAGTAATTCTGCCCATCTGGAATGGCCAACCTTTGGGGGTAGGCAGAGGAGAACCAGACACCCTAATACACAATTCCTCCCCACCCAGCAAAAGAGTTTGTTACTACAAACTACGGGGTTAACGTAGCAGGAGAAGAAGGGGGACCCGTAAGCCACTTGAAAGTCTGCTGGGTCCCCGTTCGACTTTAAGGACCACCTCCCATTAGAAAGTGTGAGTGGAATCTGAGTGTAGAGCCTCAACACACTAAGACCCTGCAGGCCTTGCCACCAAGCTTGCAGCCCAGGAACCTCGGCCTGGAAGTCAAGGGCACTTTGACACTTCACCCACTCCAGAAACATCAGACACAGAAATACTGAGCAAGCTGCAACCTCAATCTTCTCCACCCTCACACAAGGTCTGTGTTAGCTTCCTTTGTGGATGAAGAAACGACCAAGAGGTGAAGTGACTCCAAGGCCAAAGAGAGAGTCCAAAAGTCCAGGATCAGAAACAAGTTCTGTGCTCGGTGCCGCTTTCGCCATACACACACAGAGCATGCAACATCAGTTCAAAGCTGCCCCAGCTCCCCACAGTCTGAAAACACAGACAGCAACAGCCCTGGTGTGACCTTACAACCTAGGAAGGCATCAAAGCTGCCCTCCCACTCTCTCCCCACATTTACTACAGGCACCTCAATGAAAGCCCACAGCTGATGGAACTGCTGAACACCTCCCCACACCTGGCCACTACCCTCATATAAAGAAGGGCAGCAATCAGGATTGAGTCTTCTTGCCTAGGGTCTCTACCCAGTCTGGAATCAGTAACTTTTGTCTCTAGTTCTTTAAGGTGCAATGCTTTGGTAGTAGCTATTCAGACAAACGTTCTGGGTCTTGCAGTTAGCATCCGTTCCGCAGGCAAAGCATGGAATAAGGAGCAGTGCTGCCGCTACCTAACCACATGGGGGAGGGAACAACAGGGATGGATCGGCAGAAGGAACTCACTGTCCCTGCTGAGAATGGGGCAATTGTTGGCTTAGGGCGATCATATGCCTAGAGCAAGAAAGAGACATCACCAGACCAGGGTGGCCCAGTACAAGGCAAGTCTGCGTTTACTTTTTTGTTCTCAGAGATTCAGGGGCTATTGGGATCTCACCAGTGAAAAGAAAACCAGATCAGTTACAAGTCAGAAAACACTGGTCCGGAGGACAAAGGAGGAACTTTCAGGCCAAACAATCACAACTTCTTACAGTGGAAAACAAAGGACTGTAAAGAGACATGCTCTGTTCGCAGCTCCTGCCTGCACACCCCAGCAAGAATTGCTTTGGGCCAGTCCAAGGGATTTTGCCCTTCAAGGAACAAAGGTCTATCCAGACAATTAAAGCCTGTACACAAACTTGCAGCCAGGGCTGGCCTTCCCCAAGACCCCCAGTTCCTGCAGCAGTCTGGACACAATCTGCTCTGGGGCCATGTTCCAGCGCAGGGTGGGGACTCACTTGGAATCAGCTTTCAGGTTGCTACCCAGGACCCCTGTTTTGCTGTGGGGCCACTCGGCCAGCCCCCTCCCCCAGAAACGGTCTTCAGATTCCCGTCCAGCCGGCGAGACTTGCCTTGCTCCAACCCAGGCGCCCTCCACAGTGGTCCCAGCACCCCCAGGCCGCACCAGGAAGCCGGAAAGTCTCCCTGGGCCAGGGCATTGCCCCAGCCGGTAGAAAGGAGAGCCCCCAAAACCCACCGCAGAGGGTGAGCGGGGCTGCCACACGCTGCCCCAGCCTAGCCCAGCGCCAGGCCAGGTGCGGGATGCTGCGGGGACTCGCTCACCTATGGACACCGAGACCACGCAGTGCGCAGCCCGGGAGTGAGTTCCGATCAGGTCCTCCGCCATCTGCGGGTGGAGATAGAACCTGCCGGGGAAGAGAGCGCAGGGGAAGAGCCGAGCCGAGCCCCGCTCCAGCGGCGCCCGCGCGGCACGTGCCCGGGCCCGCCCCGCGCCCGGCCCCGCCCGCGGCCCCTCACCCCAGCGGCACCCCGGCCCCGCACCCCAGCGGCGCCCCGGCCCCGCGGCCCCTCACCCCCCGCGCCCCCTCACCCCAGCGGCGCCCCGGCCCCGCGGCCCCTCACCCCCCGCGCCCCCTCACCCCAGCGGCGCCCCGGCCCCGCACCCCAGCGGCGCCCCGGCCCCGCGGCCCCTCACCCCCCGCGCCCCCTCACCCCAGCGGCGCCCCGGCCCCGCGGCCCCTCACCCCCCGCGCCCCCTCACCCCAGCGGCGCCCCGGCCCCGCGGCCCCTCACCCCCCGCGCCCCCTCACCCCAGCGGCGCCCCGGCCCCGCACCCTAGCGGCGCCCCGGCTCCGCGGCCCCTCACCCCCCGCGCCCCCCCGGCCCCCGCCCGCGGCCCCTCACCCCCCGCGCCCCCCCGGCCCCTCACCCCAGCGGCGCCCCGGCCCCGCGGCCCCCGCCCGCGGCCCCTCGCCCCCCGCGCCCCCCCCCGGCCCCTCGCCCCCCGCGCCCCCCCCGGCCCCTCGCCCCCCGCGGCCCCTCACCCCCCGCGCCCCCCCCCGGCCCCTCACCCCCCGCGGCCCCTCACCCCCCGCGGCCCCTCACCCCCCGCGGCCCCTCACCCTAGCGGCGCCCCGGCCCCGCGGCCCCTCACCCCAGCGGCGCCCCGGCCCCGCGGCCCCTCACCCCAGCGGCGCCCCGGCCCCGCGGCCCCTCACCCCAGCGGCGCCCCGGCCCCGCGGCCCCTCACCCCAGCGGCGCACGCCCCGGCCCCGCGGCCCCTCACCCCAGCGGCGCACGCCCCGGCCCCGCGGCCCCTCACCCCAGCGGCGCACGCCCCGGCCCCGCGGCCCCTCACCCCAGCGGCGCACGCCCCGGCCCCGCGGCCCCTCACCCCAGCGGCGCACCCCCCGGCCCCGCGGCCCCTCACCCCAGCGGCGCACCCCCCGGCCCCGCGGCCCCTCACCCCAGCGGCGCACCCCCCGGCCCCGCGGCCCCTCACCCCAGCGGCGCACCCCCCGGCCCCGCGGCCCCTCACCCCAGCCGCGCACCCCCCGGCCCCGCGGCCCCTCACCCCAGCGGCGCCCCGGCCCCGCGCCCCCCGCCCGCGGCCCCTCACCCCAGCAGCGCCCCGCCCCCGCCCCGGCCCCGCGCCCGGCCCCTCACCCCAGCAGCGCCCCGGCCCCGCGCCCGGCCCCGCACCCCAGCAGCGCCCCGGCCCCGCGGGCCCTCACCCCAGCAGCGCCCCGGCGCCGCTCAGCAGGCTGTGCGCGAACGAGGTCCAGATGTTTCGCCACTTCCAGCGGTTGCGGAGCGCGGGGCGGGGCGGGGGCACCAGCCGCTCCAGCCCGCGGTTCAGCAGCCGGAACGCCGCGAAGGAGCCGCCGATGAGCAGGAGCCCCGGGCTCGGCCCCATGGGGGCAGCAGCCGGGCTCGCCCGAGCCGGCGAGGCTAGTGCGGGCCCGGGATCCCCGCCGCGGCTGCGTCTCCTTCCCCGCGCTGGGACGCGGCAGCGGCGGCTTCGAGCCTTGTGTAACTTTCTTGTAACCACCCAACAAACTCCCGGTCCCGCGGCCTCCCATTGGCCCGGAGCGGCCCCGCCCCTCCACGCGCCACGCAGGCCCCGCCCCAGGGTGTGCCCGGGCCGCGCCCCGGGGCGGGGCTGGGCACCGCGGGGCGCGGGGGGGGCCTCTCCCGCCTGCCTTGAAAGCGCGCGGCGAGCGCGGCCCGGCGCAGGGCCCGGGCTCGGAGCGGCTCCGGGCGGCACTGCGGGAAGGGGGGCGCCAGCCATGGGGCGATGCCGAAATTCCTACTCGCTGTGACGCAGCAGGGAGGGGGGACCCGAGAGCCTGTCCCCCGAGCCGGGAGGGGGAGGTGACACCTCTGCCGGGGAATGTGGACAGAGGCTGCAGGAGGGAGCCTGCTGGGGAGCGGGCGGGTTGGTTTCAGTTTGGGGCTGGGTGGTGGAACGCAGGGAACGCCAGGGTTGGGGTCTGAGCTCCCTGCCCCCACAGAAGGACTTGACTGAGGGGTCCTGGTTGTACCCACAAGCTCTGTTTTGGACTGTGTTCCTGTTGTCCAATAAACCTTCCGTTTTACTGGCTAGCTGAGAGTCTGTGAATCCCAGGAAGAGGGGTGCAGGCCCCGGACTCCCCCACACTCCGTGACACTCGTGTCTCCTCCAGCTATGCCCAGGGACCGACCAGAAGCGGGGCCTGTGGTGCTAGGCGCCTGGCCCAGGGGGATTGCTTAGGGAGTCTCCCATCGTCCACACAGGGAGCGCAGAAGGGCTCTAACACACACACATGCACATTTTATTGACATTTGCAGTGTTGCCAACTCAGCACTTTCTTATGAGCCTCCTACTCCCTAGTATTTTTCTTATAGCTCCAGTGCCTGCAGCCAAATGAGTCAATGAGAACTTAAACTTTCCCATACATACACTGTGGTTCTAGCCCTCATAGGCATGGGGAAATAAATTGAAAACATGACTTACAAAACCAACATTTTTATTTTAGAAAACCTCACAAGTTTTAAGACAAGCTTATGATGTTTGGGGGCCTGGCTTATTTTTTTTTCACACTTAGGATTGGCAATACCATAGGGATTGGGAGGACCAGCCAGGGGCACAGTCAGAGTTAGGATTCCATTGTAGCAGGTGGTCTACAAACACCTAGACACAATTCCCAAAGAGCTTTATGAGCTAGGAAGAAAGAGAAACTAGCAAGAGTATCTGATGTTGAAGGGCTCTTTAGCTATGTACAGTTACAATGAAGTACTTTCATTTAATCTGTCAGCCTGCTCCATTAGCCCTTAGGACAGCTCTAACACCCACACCAACGTATAGAAGTAGATTAGAAGAGAGGCCTTGGGGTAGCAGCCTAGTATATTCTGAGTCACATCTCCGTACTCAGAGTAACAGCCGTGTTAGTCTGTATTCGCAAAAAGAAAAGGAGTACTTGTGGCACCTTAGAGACTAACCAATTTATTTGAGCATAAGCTTTCGTGAGCTACGGATGAAGTGAGCTGTAGCTCACGAAAGCTTATGCTCAAATAAATTGGTTAGTCTCTAAGGTGCCACAAGTACTCCTTTTCTATCTCCATACTCGTGCTTGTGGACAGGGGAAACATTCCATGGCTGGCAGCTTCCTCCATATATTACTGCCTTCTTTTAGTATATTAATAGAAATACGAGGCACTGGAAGCATTCGTCCAGGTTTGGCTAAACTCTGTTACATGTTGAAGTGAGACTTGGGGGTAAGTCACCTTTTCTGGAAAGAGACGTGGGACGATATGATTAGATAGGGAACCTTTGTGCTGTTCCAGGTATGGACTGAAGACCCTAGCACATATCTACCTGGAGTGCACAGGACAAGAAGAAACGGGCTTAAATTGCAGCAAGGGCGGTTTAGGTTGGACATTCGGAAAAACTTCCTGTCAGGGTGGTTAAGCACTGGAATAAATTGCCTAGGGAGGTTGTGGAATCTCCATCATTGGGAATTTTTAAGAGCAGGCTGGACAAACACCTGTCAGGGATGGTCTAAATAATACTTAGTCCTGCCAAGAGTGCAGGGGACTACACTAGACAACCTCTTAAGGTCCTTTCCAGTCCTGCGATTCTATGCTCAGCTGCCCAGAGCCTCCAGATGCCAGCAGAGGATCAGATGGAGGCCACAGTGTAGCAGACATCCTTCCCTTTTTCCTGCTAATGCCCCTACACTGGTGGGCGAGGGATGTGATTGGGTGTAGGTGGAAAGTGGGCCCTGTAGGGCCTAGTATCTGGGTAGTGGTTATCAGAAACATTCCGCTGGAAACTTTGGGTTTTGAAAGTTAAAGGCTTGGGGACACATTGCCTCTCTTTCTGAGCCAAATAGTTTTCTACTCCCCCTCCACAGAGGCTAACTGCTACACCAATGTCAAAGGAGAACGCAGCCTGGCCTGCAGCTGGCATGGTGGGGTATGTGTTATGTTGGTGCCCAAACTCTCCCTCAGCTCTTCATTGAACACCAGTTACCTGGAGCCAGGGGTCTCATCCAGTCAGAGGCAGCATTTGGTACCTAGTGCTTGCTGGTCAGAGGTGCTGAACACCTGAGACTCTCACTGCATTCAAGGGGAGCTCGCAGAGGCTCAGCACTTCTGGAAAATCGGACTGCATGGTTATAGGTGCCATACAAATACCTCAGATACCAACAGCTTGTCAAGCAAAGTCCTGGGTAATACAGTATACCGTGCTGGGTCTTTGCAAAGGCTCAGAAAGAGGCTAACGTGACCCCAAGAGATGGAGAGAAATTGCATTTGCACAGTCTTGTTTTCTGAACTATTTTGCAGATGATGAAATATCAAGATTTTATACCACACCCCCGGCACAGCTAGCCGATAAGCCTTCGTACTTCAGTCAGCACTTTTCATCTTCAAGTAAATGAATTTAATTAGCAACAGAAGCAGAATAATTATAGAAATTGCACTTGAACTCTTGCTCAGTCATTCCCCCTCATTATCTATTAAAGCAATGATACACTCCCCTTCCCAAAAGGGGAGGAGCATAACTCCTCGTTGCCAGGATACAGAGGTCTTGTGACTGACAGGGATATTGTGTAACTTGTTGAGGGCAGCAATCCAGATGTGCATTCGCTGCAGGAGACAGGGACAGACTTGTCTCTCTTGACACACACCAGGTGCAATACAGGAGGTTTCAATTTCCTAATTCTGGTGAGGAAAAACACTTCGGAGCTCATGTGAGTATTTATGATGCCTTTCTGCAGGGTAAATGGAAACGATAATGACATCCGTGTGGGGTGGGTGCTCCATGGCCAGGCTTTTGAGGTAGAAGTCTCAGGAGTTAAATTGTTATTTCTGTAAGAGCTAGTTGCACCTTTTTGTGGTGAATCAATCTGCTTCTGTTTATGTTTCATCTCCCTTGATGCACCAACCACAGACCTCACTTTGAAGCAGCTTCACTGCCTACTCCAGGGACTACTCACCGGAGGAAAAAAATTGATTTAATTCCACAGGTCTCTGCTATCTGCTCTCTGTCTCTAGTTTACGGATTACCAAGACAGCATCAGAACTAAACAGGCAAGGCTCCTAAGTACTGCTGGGCAAAAAATTTTGACCAAAACTTTTTTTTAACTGAAAAATGCATATTTGGGTTGACTGAAACATTTTACAAACTTCTGCAAGTTGTGCCAAATTGTTTTGGCCCCCCAAAAGTCCAAACATCTCGATTCTACATTTTCAAAATGAAACTTTTCTTTTCCCTATTCAAAATGACTTTTTGTTTTGAATTTTGCTTCAATTGTATTCTAAAAAGTAAAAAAAACAAAACATGAAACTAAACAAAATGAGTCATTGAACCAGAATTAAATGTTCAACTTTTTTTGTTTCAATGAAAAATGCTTGTTTTGGACCAACCCAAATGACATTTCATATCAATGTTTCAGGTCAGCTACAACTGAAAAATCAGTTATTCTCCCAACGCCACTCCTAGGTTCCTTTCAGGCTATAAGCCCTGTTTGGTTATATTGTTCGCAGGCAAGGTCACGGTTAGCACTAAACAACTAATACGTGTCACAGGTGCAACACTTCCATTTAGACCAACTACTGCAGAAATCTTGGTTTCGTGGTGATTGTGCTGTAATCACCTGCCCTTTTGTGCTCCCTGCTTCCTCTCCTCCACAGTCGCAGATAGAATTGTGTCTCGTTTATGGAGGAGGTGGGCACATCTAATGTCCTCTTCCAAGCCAAAACTCAGAACCAGTACTTCATCTTCATCCTCATCGTCCTTCACCTACCAGCTACCTTTGCCACAGTCTGCTCTTCTTGAAACCGTGTCCTCCTCTGGCTTCCCTGACTCTGCCCTCTCTTGGTCACTCTTTCAGTGTGTCCTTCAGAGGATCCTCCTCATCTACCTGCCGACTTGCTGTGGGACCTCCACAAGGCTGCATCCTTGGACCCCTTCTCTACCTTATTTCCCTCTACACCTTAAGCCCATCTGCAAACATAAATTCAACTACCTATGTCTATGCTGACAACTCACAGCTAACTCTCTACTCCCAAGCTGTCTCCTTCTGTTCAAACTAAAATCTCCATCTGTCTCACTGACAGCTCCTTGCAGATGTCTGGCCATCATCTCAAACTCAACTTGGCTAAACCAGAGTTCCTAATCTTTCCCCCACCTGAGCTTTTCAAGCAGCCACCACTACCTCCTTGTTTGATCACTCTGGACAACCTGGAAGCTAAATTTTATAAGTCCATATTCCCCTGCTTCTCCCAGACTTTTGGAATCTTCCTTGAATGTTCTATAGTCCACCGGCTCTCTACCATCCATGCACTCCAGATCTGGTTGCCCCCTTTCCTCCTTCCAGCAGCCAGAAGATGGCATACCACCCTACGTTCAGTCTAAAATATGTGGGAAAACTTCCACAAAGAAGCATTTAATAAGACAACGATTGCTGTTATACAGTAGATCATGCAATGAAAATTAATTTTCTGGATATTTTTCTATGAACCTCCAACCACCACAGAGTTTCCAGTTTGCTAAAGGCCTGAGGGGGGCCTTGTGACAAATTTTAGTTTCCATTTGCCACAGAATTCAGTGGGCTGTGACACAAACTACATGGAGCCCTCATCATACCCCCTGCAAACAACTGAGTAAATAGAGAAATTCCAGCATCAGTCTGTACCACATGATTAAGACAGAAGGATGTGCAGGAGCAGACTAGCTAATTCTGGATTTGCTGGCCCACTGCCATCCAGCAGCTAACATGAGGGCTTTCAGCCTGCTGGGGTAACACAGGGAGCATTCCCACTGCAGTGGCTTGCAGAGCCAGCTACATCCTGGCTGCAAATGTGATTAGCTGCCCTACCCCATTCAGTGAATCAGCGAAGCCCAGACAAGCTGCAGTAGCTTGGTTTGCTATGTGTTCTCCCTGCGGCTGGTGCAAATTGTAGGAAATTACCCAAGGGAATGGACAGGTGAAAGGGCTATCATGGACACAAGGCATGCTGGGGGCTGCTAGGCTTAAGAAGGGTGTATCTGGGCCCCAGCTAGAGAAGCATTTCTGAGGGTCCTAGGCTTTGCAAGTGTGAGTGACCAAAACTGAGCAAGTCGGCTGAGTGTCCCGGAAGCA
This sequence comes from Chelonia mydas, assembly GCF_015237465.2. Lineage (NCBI taxonomy): Eukaryota > Metazoa > Chordata > Testudines > Cheloniidae > Chelonia > Chelonia mydas. Next base: position 534,373 of record NC_051257.2, read on the forward strand.
AGGCACAGACAGAGCAGCCGCTGCTGCAGAGAGTTTCTTACCTGGAGAGCTTGTTTGCAGCAAAGGGCAGCATCAGATACTTCCTGCTGGCTGAACGAATGACGCTGTGTCTGGTGGGCTAGGGGAGGGGGTGAGTCCCCCTGCCCTGTTGCTCCTAGGCCCTCATTCCCATCACCCAGCAGCAGGGCCCCACCCTGCCCTGCCCACAGAGGCCTGGCTTTCTCCCAGTTCCCAGCTACCCACCCCTCTATCTGTACTGTTACCTCAGGCTGTGAGCAAGGCCCCAGCCCTGCCCCGCCCACCAGGGCTGAGGCACTGGCCTTTCTCACCCACGCTCTCATCCCAACTGCCTCTGCCATGAAGCTTTCTAGGCCCCAGACTTGAGGGCCTGCCTGCTCTGGGCCCAGAGTTGGGGGGCCTGCCTGCTCCAGGCTGTCGAGCCAAGTCACTCCTGCACAGAATGGCTGTGCCTGCAGTTCTGGCCCCTCTGTTTCCAGAGGAGGCCATGCCTCGGGGCAGGGCCAGGGAGCAGGGTGATTTGCTGAGCACTGGCTTTAGGAGCCCTTCTGTGGGGTTCTGGTGCATTTTGGTGGGGGAAGGTCTAACAGGGGTGAAGGGGAACAGGGCCTGGCTGCCAGCCCAAAGGGCCTGGGGCCGCAGTTGTGGTGTCACACTCCCACGGTGCACCATCAGGCTGAGACAGGTCTGCAATCTGCCCGGCAGCCTAGGTCACTCTGGGGCCTGTGTCCTCATGCTGAGGTGCATTGTCACATCGTGATGAGATCATTACACAGATGTCCCGTCAGCAACTCTGAGAGCAAAACAACCCAGCAGCAGCCTTCCCAGAATGCTCTGCTGCAGCAGCCCATTCCCCATCCGTAACTCCTCTATGCTCTGTCTTCAGCCAGCCAGCCGCTGAGACGGGCACCCACAAGCATGGACACTGAAGACAGCATCACGGAGCAGGTCTGCCAGGAGTCAGAGGTCCAGGATGGCGAGTGAGTGTCAGATCATGGCAGGTTGGGGGTAACGTGAAAGGCCAGTTCCCATCACCTACGCTTGCTGACAGACCTGACCCAGGCCCTCTCCAGCTGAACTCAGCCCAACCTCTGTGTGACACCCAGTAAACCCCCCAGCCCCACCCACATCCCCTGCTGGCACCCTGCATTAGCACATGGGGAGAGCGGGTCCTGCCTCAGCAAAGCGGGCCAAAGAGGTGGGTGTGCTGGGGGCTTCTGTTCCTGTTCTGCGCCTCAGCAACAGGGCTTCATTTAAGAGGTGGCTTGGCTGGGACTCCTGTGAACCAAGGAGGAGGAGGCCGGTGAGGAAGAAGCCAGCTCCGCAAAAGCCCACTGAGAGAGGCTGTAGGGGGCCTGGAGCCAAAGAAACACCGGCCCCATTGCCGTGGTTACTGGAGGCTCTTGTGGAACAAGCGAGGAGTCAGGTATGGCAGCCTTCTCCTCCAGCTGCCCCCGGGAGGCCTGATTCTGATCCCACTGCTCCCTGTGGTGGCCCCACCGTCAAGGCATTGCCTCCACCGTCCAGGGGTCCAGGCTCGCCATGTCGGCTTGTGCTTGTCTCCTGCAGGCTGCGGGAAGTGGAGGTTGCAGGCCACAAGGTGTTGCTGGTGAGGAGTAAGATGGAGTTCAGTGCTGTGGGGAGCAAGTGCACACATGCAGCAGCCTCTCTCAGCAAAGGTAAGACCCGGCGGGTATCCCCAGCTGCCAGGCAAAGCTCAGGCCATGGGCAAACGCAAGGTAGAGGCGAAGGTGTCAAAGGAGACACTGTGCAGAGGACGGGCAGCATCCCTCCAGGAGCTGCTGCTTTTCTAATGCTTCCGCCTAGCAGCCTAGCTTCTCATTCCCTTTCTCACTGCACCTGCTTTCTCCTCTCTGCGCGAAAGGGCAAGGGAAGCCCATGCTGTCACCCCCAAGTCAGGGACAGCCCAGCCCCACAGTGGGAAATGAACCAGGATTCACCGGCTTTTCAGGGGGCTGCCTCAGCATGGTGGCACTGGCCTCCTCTCAAGTCACTGCTCTGGCCAAGCGCCCCCTGCTGGACGCTCACCAGACTGTTGTGTTTGGCTCCCTCCCCACAGATACCAGGGTACTTTACAGCAGGGGTTCGCACAAGAAATTTTTTGGTGGCCTCAGAGTGCGGCCACCGACTATTGCTGGTGGCCGCTCTGACAATTTTTCCTAAAATACTCAATTAACTTTAGGAAAAACAAATAAATATGTCCAAATCAATGTAATTTATTTATGTAGGGTTTTTTGCAGACTTGATAATAAAAATAATGTACCATTTTCTTTAAACAGAACAGAAACAAATAATGTGTTTTGCATGTTCTTGTCCCTTTCTGTTGTTGTTTCTTTTGCTTGTTGTGGTTGCTTATTTTTTTAAGACTTGCTAGGTAGTATGTCTGTTTCTGTGAAAAGTGGTATTAACAAAATACTAATATAACTTTTCACAGAAAGAGACTTGCTAGCTAGCAGGGAGGCAGTGAAAAGTGTTATTAAGAACATACAAATATCACTTTTCACAACACACTTACTCAGCCCTGGCAAGCTGGGGGACAAATTAAGCCCTGGATGGGAAGGTGGGTAGGGAGGCAGCTGGGGGTCGGGGGTGAGACTGGGGACCAGAGCCCTTCAGCTCCGCAGCCAGGGACTAGGGCTGGGGGATGCAGTGGGGGCCAGAGGTCTGTTGGGGGGGGGGGGGGGAGGTGAGCTTGGGGCTGGCAGTCACTGCCGCATGGCTGGGGGCTGGATCGCGTGTCCCCACGGCTGAAGTCTGAAACCCTGCAGCTGGGGGTCAGAGCCCACTGCCGCACGGCCACAGCCCGGGGCCAGACGAGGCAGCAGGTTGGGGGAGGTGAGTCTAGAGCCAGGGTCAGGGCTCAAAGCCCGTGGCCAGGGGATGGAGCCTGCCACCACATAGCTGAAGCCTGTTGCCCACCACCTCAGATCTGAAGCCCAAGCCCCATTGCCTGCCTGCTCCTCCAGCATTTGTGGCTCCAGAGGGGTACAGGGCCCAACCCCTGCTTGCAGCCCTGGGGGAGGGGCCACTGCTTTGCCCCCCTCATCACCATGCAGGAGGCCATGGCTGCACAAAGAGCCCCTGGTGGCCACATTTGAGAAACGCAGCTTTAAAGCCTCCCTTCTTCTGAGTAGGCTGCAGCACTGGCTCTGTTTGGCCTCTTGGGGTTGCTTCCTGGGCACAGACTGTGATTACCCCTTCATGGATGTGGGACCTCATGCCTGGCTACCCTAGCCTCCCAGGACCCCCTTTTTTCAAGAGCTCCCACCTTGTGGGCACTTGGTTTCACAGCTTACCCTTTTAGAGACATGTGCCAATGGACTCAAACAGATACCTTGTGCACAGGGATTTTTGAAAACAATCACTCTTTACTAAGCTAAACAGTAACACCAGCATGCCATATCCTGCCTCAGTTTCCTCACCACTCTCAAGCATTCTTTGGGAAGTGGGTAGTCTCCTAAGGAGTCCAGGGTCTCTCCTCTCTCCATTCCCTCCTGCACATGGCTTCTCCTCCAGAACATAGTCTCCCTCCCTCCCTCTCTCTACCCCACAAGCAGTGGCTTTCAACACCCTGAAATGTGAGAGGCCCTTCTTTTTATAACTTTCCCCTTTGTCAGCTGACCTCCAATCAGCTTGAATTCTGCTCTACCAGGTGATCAGTTGCCTTGTTACCAGCCCACCAGGCAAACTGGTTCTTCTGGGCAGTAGTCAGCTCACTGACCTAGGGGGCCTTCGCTTGAATAGAAGGCCTAACGGTTTAACAACCCACCATTGTTAGTCCTGGGTCATCACCTCTGGAAATTTCAGCCCAAGATGGAAGTAAAAAGACAGCAGAGGAACCAGATCAGCCTTGCACTCCAAATGGAGTTTGCAGTTTAGTCTAGATACATGTAGAGTCCATAATATCAACCAGAATTCATAAGTCGTACACAGGATTCCCCAAATGATCTCACCCCATACAGTACTTCTCAAGGATAGTGAAGAGGTACACACTGCTGCTTCACAACACCTAATGAGGTGGGCAAGAATCCTGAACCCAGTTTGCAGAAGTGAACAACTTACCCATGGTGCATCACATTACAGTCCAAGCTGGGAATAGACTCCAGGAGTCCTGACAACAAGTTCTGTTCTACTCACTAGACAACATTTTCCTTGGTGTGTGACTTGCAGGAGTCTTGGCGGGTAACAGACTGCGCTGTCCCTGGCATGGTGCCTGCTTCAATATCAGAACTGGAGACATTGAGGAGTACCCAACTCTGGACTGTCTTCCCTGCTTTAAGGTGACATTATCCTTGTTACTTTCCATTCTACATCTCAGCTTGTTCTGTCTACTCTGTATTTGCTCCCCTTTTTGCCTCATCCATTCCAGTACCTGCCACTTTACATCCAGCCTGGGCCCTGGCCTCACCAGCAATTCTGTGGAAGTGTTCGAATTCTCTTCCCTGGCCACCACTCTCCACAGTGGTTACTGAAGTACTGGTTTTCGGGACCATATGGCTCTAGCACCTAAATGCCTTTTCAGAAGCCTTGTTACGCCCCTTGCCCCACATTGATGAGTAGAGCTTTTGAAAGGAAGAAGGATTTTCACAACTCTCTGAAAACAAATCATGTAATACTTCTGTAAGTGCTAGCAGGGTCTGTTTGAGCTGCTTTGGCATTGAAAGGTGCCTAAAAGTCACTCTGAACTTGTCAGATGGAGCGTGGTATTCTGTGGGCTTGGGTGATCAGCTGGACAGAAGCATCCAAATGTGACCTGCCCAAACCCACCTTCAGCAGAGGGGCACTAGTGCTCCTCACTCTTTAGAAGAGTGAAACACGAGACCGTCCAGCTCGCTTTCTTTTCCCCTTAGGGCTGCTCTAGCTTTTTGCCTTTGAGAGACTCCTTAGGCTGAAGGCCCTGGGTTTCTTCTTTGGCATCAGGTTGCCTTATTAGTTCCACATGCTCATTGTGCCTTCACTGAAGACCATCCCACCTCCAGTGCCCACCCTCCTCCTCCTCAGTGCCGCTTGGCCCCAGAGTAACACAGGCTTTGGTAGCCGCCTTCTCTTGCAGGACACACACACACTCCAAAGCAAAGGATCCTCAGTAAATTCCCAGCAGCCTCAGCTGTGCACTGAAGTCCCACTCTTCTTCGGTCTTTGCAGGTGCGAGTGGAAGACGGGAAGGTATTTATTACTGCAAAAAAAAAGGTACTGACCTCACCTGCTCTCACTGAGTAACCACAGCAAAGGTGGTCCAGGGACCAGTTGCCATTGTTTGAATAATTTCTTCTTTTCTTTCTACCAGGACCTTGAAAGTGACCGAAGGCTGAAGGCCATGAGTGAGCGATGCAGGAGCAACGAGAACACAATGCTGCTCCTGGGTGGAGGTCAGTGAATCAGAAGACAAAGTCTGAACACGAGCACCTGTGCTTTGGTCATGTAGCTTGTATGTCAGCCCTTCGGGCACATGCTGGGTCTGCTGGGCTCTTCTCCAGGGGTGCCAGGAGCGTTCCTCCTGCGTGGCTAGTAAGTCGTGCCAGAATGGATGAGACTCGTGTTTCTCTCACAGGTACAGCTGCACTGGTCTGTGCAGAAACACTTCGTCAGGAAGGCTTTACAGGCAGGATCATCATGGTAACCAAAGAAAAGCATGTCCCATATGACAGGACCCAACTAAGCAAGGTTTGTGCGTGGCCAGAGCTTCTCTTAAGAACTGTGATTGAAGGGATGGACTGGGGAGGGCGGGGGGAAGGACAGGAATTAGTAAAAGCTTCAGTCAGTGAACCACAGTCAGAGCTCCAGCTGCTTCAGCAGCGCCCAGTTACCCAGGGCTGTGAGCAGAGCCTGGCTATAGGGAGGTTACATTGTTCAGCAAGTTCCAGAGTAGCAGCCATGTTAGCTGTATCTGCAAAAAGAAAAGGAGTACTTGTGGCACCTTAGAGACTAACAAATTTATTTGAGTATAAGCTTTCATGAGCTACAGCGTCCGATCACGTGAGCTCTAGCTCACGAAAGCTTATGCTCAAATAAATTTGTTAGTCTCTAAGGAGCCACAAGTACTCCTTTTCTCATTGTCCAGCAAATCATAGAATATCAGGGTTGGAAGGGCCCTCAGGAGGTCATCTAGTCCCACCCCCTGCTCAAAGCAGGACCAATCCCCAATTTTTGCCCCAGATTCCTAAATGGGCCCCCTTAAGGATTGAACTCACAACCCTGGGTTTAGCAGGCCAAAGCTCAAACCACTGAGCTATCCCTCCCACCCAACTGTCCCTACCCACTCCCTACAGTGCCTCCTCATGGGACAGGCTTGGCCAGAAGCAATTCTGAGCCAGTGATCTTACCCCATTCCCTGCAGCCTCTCCTGCTATAGACATGGTTGGCTTGGGGGAGGGCAGTTCGGTTTACTAATAAGAAAACACATTGCCCATTGTTTCAGAGTAGCAGCCGTGTTAGTCTGTATCTGCAAAAAGGAGGACTTGTGTTAGTCTCTAATGTGCCACAAGTACTCCTTTTCTTATTGCCCATTGTGAACATTTCCCATGAGGAAACTCCAGGAACCCAGATCCAGGTTGCAGCCCATGTGCTGTTAACCTCCTGCACAATGCGACTGGCTTTGTGGAGCTGCTCCTCATTCCGGGTGCTTTGCTTCACTTCCAGGCGATGGATAAGACACTAGAGAGCATTTACCTGCGGCAGCAGGACTTCTTTGAGGCTCATGGCGTAGAAGTTTGGACCGAAAAAGAGGTGAAGGAGCGGCAGCAGCTCACCTTTATCAAAAGATCAGTCCCTGTCCCGAACACTGGCCTGGGAGCAGGGGACCATTGCTGCAGAATACTGTAGTTCTCTGGAATGGTGGGTCGATTAGTCACTCTGTGTGGGCGCACACAGTGCATGTTGGGAGCACGCCAACGTCAGGGTTACCTGCTGAGCATTGGTACATGTGGGTAAACTAGTGGCAGCCAGGCAGCAGTCCCACGGGAGGGAGGTGACTTTAGAAGGGGGCATATGGCACACTGGAGCTCTGGGTTCCAAACTGGGAAATGTAGCACTCTCCCGCCTTTTACTTGGGTGCAAAGAGCAGACGGGGCTGGGGGCACACAGGTGCCTGCGTGGCTATGCACTACATGCACTTAGGCAGGCTGTGGCACGGAGGAGTGAGCAGTACGCTGCCCAGTGCCTTTCCTTGCTGCAGGTGGTGTCCGTGGACACACAGGGGCAGAAAGCCCACTTCCAGGATGGGGCCTTCCAGAGGTACGACCAGCTCCTCATTGCGACAGGCAGCAGGTGAGAAAGCGAGGCAGCCATGTGTGCCTGGCACAGGGGCCTGAGATGGGACGAGTGCAGCAGGCCTTTGACCTCTTCAGGGAGGTCAGCTCCCTGAGCCTCTGGGTGGGGTGGGTGCATCTCTGTGCACGCAGGGGATGGGGCAGACACAGCTGTCTTTTAAGAGGCATGGCAACTGTAACTGAAGTCTCCTCTCCTGCAGCCCCAGGCAGCTCCAGTGCCCTGGCTCAGACCTGGAGAATGTGTGTTCCCTGCAAACCCCAGAGGATGCTAAGAGGATTCTCCACCTAGCAACTGGCAAGAGGGTGGTGATTCTAGGCGCGTCATTCATTGGTAGGAGACTGGCATAGCGGCTGCCTGACTGCACATAACAAGTCAGAATGGGGTGGGGTCAGATCACTAATTATAAGCAGAGCCTTGAAATCTATTTTCACCATGTGTGCTGATTAACCAACGGCCATTTGCCAATGGGTAGCCGCTCCCTGCTGTTCTGGGCTGTGCATTACTCCATGGGGAGTGCCCGCCAAGCCGTTCCTCTGGGAGTGCTAAGAACTGCAAACAGCACTTAGACCTGGAGGAAGGGGATTTATTTTATGGAGGTGTCCCTTCATCCTTCAGGAGTGCAGGCTGCCTTGTTCAGCACCACCTGGGAGAGTGGGGAAGGTTTGTTGTGCCCTGGGGAGGGAAACAGGCCAGACGTGCAGCTAGTGGGGTGCATTGGGGGATGGAGAAGTCTTTGCCCTTCCTGGTAGTTGGATCCCTGGTGAATCCCAGAAAGATTCAGGATACTAGAGACTGATACTTGAGGAGCCCTATGGCTGTATAAAAGCAGGCAGCAGGGGCAGCATCTCTGAGGCCCTTCCCACCCCCCCCTGCGTAAAAGGTTTCCAGCTTCATCCCTATTTCTAGGGAGAAGGTTGGTGCTGGGGGGAGGGAGGGTGTGCTTGTGCCAATTTCACTGCAGGTGTGTCCATTGTGTGCAGGGATGGAGGTAGCTGCCTTCCTTTCAGACAAGGCCAGCACCATCTGCGTGGTGGGAAGAGGAGAGTTCCCCTTCCAGGCAGTGCTGGGGCCTCAGGTCGGAGGCGTTGCCATGAAGGTATAATTAATAGCGGACAGAGAATGCACACAAATCCAAGTGGTGGGGAAGCCCTACGCTGACCTCATGAGCGCAAACCTCCTGCCCACTCTGTGCCTGAGACACAACACTTACCCCTCCCTACCCACCTTGCACACAGCTCACCAGCTTGGACAGCTCTGCCTCACGTGCGCACACACACAGGGGCTATTCCCAGCCACCCCTCCCTAGCCACACTGGTCTCCTCTCATCCCCTCTTGATTCTGGCCTCATCCTCACATCTCCCCCAAGCTAACAGTCCCACCTTATGTGCTAGGGCTCCCCTGTTCGAGCACAGGCTGGGGGTCCAGAAGGGGGCATGGCTGTTCCTTCATCAGCTGTAGGAGATGCCAGCTCTCTCATCCACAGGACCAACTTGGGGGGTACTTGGAGAACCCTAGTGGGCAGAGCTGGCCAGTGGCCCAGCTATCTGCCTGGGTTTATGGAAGGGGAGGAATGTGTAATTGTTGAATTAACCAGGGATAGAACATTGATGAGAAGAGCCATTTTGGGCCAGGGTAATTCCTCTTCCTTGTTTCAGATGCTGCAGAATAAAAGAGTGAAATTCTACATGAAGGCTGAAATCTCTGAGCTGCGAGGAGAGAACAGAAAGGTTAGCAAGTCTTTAACACCAGCTCCACACCTGGACTGCTACCAAAATCTGCTTCCAAGCTGGGCCTATACCATTCCACTCCCATCCCCTTTTCCTTCCACAGCCCGTGTAAACTCCAGGCTCCCAGGCCACTAAACTCTACATTTGTATCACCTACAAAGGCACTAGCTTGCTCTCCACTGCCCCTAGGATCAGAGTCTCCTGGGCCCAGAAACATGGATTGGGTGGTCCAGGGAAGCAAAGCACCATAGCGAGGGCAGGCTGGGGGTGTCTCTGGGCGGAGGAGGTTCTGAGGCACCATCTCAGTGAATGGTGTTGCCTGTTTCCTAGGTCACAGAGGCTGTTTTGGCCAGTGGAGAGACGCTACCTGCAGATGTGGTGGTGGTGGGAATAGGTAAGAGACTAAACAGTACACCTTTGCTTCGTATAGACACCGTCCGTATCGATGCTGCCCCTCACCTTCCAGGACCTCTGCGTATCCAACACTAGCTAAAACCCAAAGCACTGCTGCCCACCATAAAACAGAGCCTGGCTGGCTCACATTCCAAGACTAACTCCCAAGAGAATAATTACTCCCTCTACCCTAGCCCCAACCAACTCCAGCCCCCCGAGATACCCTGAGCATGACACGCTTGTGGCGTGATTGCCTTACACGCTCCCTTCCTGTTTTACTGCTCCAGCAGTCCCCCTCCAGGGATCCATTCTTACACCTATTGCGCCTGTTACCAGAATACCTTGTCCTGCTTAGAGCTGGGGTTTGGCTACCCCTCTTCAAGCTCAACCAGCCCCTGGCCTGTACCCCTCATGCAACTCACTGTCACCCTCACCTCCATATGCTGCTGTTTGTTCTTACTGCACTTTGCCCGACTCCAGCCCATGCTGGATTGAATGATACTTGAGCAGCTGTGCTCCCTCCTGCACTGGCCTATGTCCCTCCTGCCACACCCCTTGCTTGGAGCCCAACTCACAAGTTCCCTCATCTTTCCCCAAAGGTGTCACCTCCAACTCAGGGTTCCTGAAGGACACTTCAATTGCTCTGGACCGCAGAGGCGCCATCCTGGTGGATTTGGTGCGTAAGTTCCTGTGAGGCATGCACACATCACTTTTAAGGTGCCGCGCATGTTAGTTCACTAATCACCCCCTTTCTCCCCTTTTAGTTCATGCAAACCAACGTCCCAAGAGTCTTTGCTGCTGGGGATGTGACTTCATTTCCAGTCACGCTGTTCGGTGGGACGACCGCCACCATCCGTCACTGGCAGATGGCACAGGCTCATGGTGAGGGACTGCAGGAGCAACAGCACTATGTGTCTGCCTCCCGTCCCAACACAGCTGGGAAAACAGGCTTGAGAAGTGGTCACTCAAGGCTGCGAGGGCTGTAGGACATGCAGAGCCACTACCTATGCATCAAACCAGCCCCAGCTCCACTGACCAGCTCACATGCCATGCAATGGGGCCAGCTCTGACCAAATGGCAGAGGGAGGGAAGGGGTCATGCACGTAGAGATGGGTAGCTGCTCCAGCCAACCCAGCTGCCAGCACGAGTCAGTCGTTGGAAGCAATATCCTGCTTCCCATCTTGAGCCAGGACAGGAGACAGGCTTCATAAGCTGATGAACCTGAAGTTTTAAAAGTCTCCCCTGAAAGTATCTTCTGGAAAAATACATTTTCCCCTCCTGGGGTTTTCTGGGTCGTTTCAGGTCACATTGCTGCTTTAAACATGCTGAAGAAGCAGAAGGCATTGCACACAGTTCCCTTCTTTTGGACCTCGCTGCTTGGAAAAAGCATCCGCTATGCAGGTGGGAGGGGAGCAGAAAAGCTGGGACAACCGCTATTCCCCCACCCCATACCTCTGCAGAGCTAGGTGCTCAGATACTGCAGGGATGGGGACCTAATAAGCACCCAGGGAGATGTTTGAACCATTCTCCAAGTCAATCAGAGAGAGTGAGGGTGAGAAGTCCCCCACCCCCAAGCCCCTTTTTTAATTTGGGGAAGCTATAGCTGAAAGTAGAAAACCCAGTGTCAAGTCATAGCCCAGGACACGAGTCAGAGGTCATGGCCCCAGGGCACTGGGGACAAGGGTCACCCTCTCTCCCCTTGGCCACGGCCAGAGCCCTCACTGCATAGAGCATGCAGCCCAGCTCCCGCCTCAGGGTCTTTCCACTGGTCTACTGAGCGGTCTCCTCCCCCCACCCCCAAAGTTATTTGGTCATTAAGCTTAAGGGGCATGATGGCATCCGCCCAGACCTAGGCCCCACTGCATCTTCTGTGTTTGCAGGCTATGGGAAAGGATACACAGATACTGTTGTGAAGGGAAATCTGGAGCAGCTGAAGTTCTTGGTCTTTTACATCAAGTGAGTGAATCTGTAACCCAATTAGCTTAGAACTCTTGGCAAGTCAGAGCCAGACCCGACCAGCATATCTGCCAAGAACTTACTCTTCCTGTGCAGAATGCAGCACAGATGTCCGTGGTGCTCTGGGGAACAGCCTGTATGCACCTCCTGGGGATGGTCCTTGGCAGTACTGCAGGGGCACGCTCCACACCATCCTTCCAAGGGCGTGCGCAACAGGGTTGCTGTCCATCCAGCTTCTGCACTGTGGCAGGGGCATGCACAGGAGGGAGGAACAGGCCCCCAAAGAAGAAGATTGGCAGATCTTTCAACAGCCTCCCTGATTTATAGAAAAGCTTCCTTTTGAGGTTCAATATTAAAACTGTAGGGTCCCAGGATTCAGAGACTGAGGCATATCAGCCCTGGAGAGAGGAAGGGAGAAGTAGGAAGCGGGACAGCATCTGTTCGCTCTGATTCTTAACATATTCAGTGCTTGATCCCCATGGGCACTGTGCACGTTAACAGACCCGCACTTCGCCATGGACCAGCCTCCACTGTCACTGCACATGGGGGATGCCAGCACCTGCCCAGCTCAGAACCTATCAAAATAAAGCTGGCCCTGGACCAGCAGTCCCTCAAGCTCTAGGAGGCTGCAGTGCTCCGTCACTCAGGGGTGTGGAGGGGAGTATCTCTCATTTGCTGAGGCTTTTCTCTTTCAGGGATGATTATGTGATTGCAGTAGCCAGCCTGAACTTTGACCCCATGGTCTCCCTGGTAGCCGAGGTCATGTACTCTGGCAGACAGATCTCAAAAGCAGAGGCCCAGTGAGTAACTCAGCTGACCCCCTAAGTTCATGCCCCATGAGGTTACTGCTGCCTTGTTAGCATCAGCCCTGCCTGGCCCAGAGCACTCGGTCACAGGCAGCCTTTTCCTCAGCGTCCTGTCTTCTGTTGCAGGTCCTCGGATATAACCTGGATGAAGCAAGCCTAACCTGAGACTGTCTAGGGGCTCAGTAAGACCCCCGCAGGCATAATCATTTCCCATACCCCGTCCTCCCACTTAGGAGAAATAAAAACCAGCATGAAATAGAGCAGGAGCCCTGCTTTTCTTGTCTGCAATCACAGCCACAGCATCCCTTCTCTTTACTTGGGGGCAGCAACCAGGAAAGTGTATTATTGGGGGCGGGGCAGGGGAGAGAAGAGAAGTGCCGGATCAACCAAACATAACTTGTCTTCTCTTCTGTAGAGGGAAAGCCGTTGGGCTGAAGAACAGCAAGCTGCCACGTTCTCCTGGAACTCAGCTGAATGGCGGCCAGGGCCTAAGCAAACAGGGGAAGCTCATATCCCCACCCTGCCGTCAGTCTGACGGCTCTATTTTAAAAAATGCCCCTGAATAGCGGGCAGTAAGACAGAAGAGATTTCATGGAGAGTAGTAGCACGTCTAACAGCAAAGCAGAGAGGCACCTTTTCTCCAGCAAGGGGCGCTGCAGCCTAGATAAGTCTTTCACGCAGCGAGAATCCAGCCCCACGCTCTCTGTCCAAGAGCTAAAGCGTAATGCAGTTTCACTAATACGGCACCTCCTCTCGTGAGCAGGGGCACACGGTGCCAGAGCAAGTTAGAGGACATTAAATGTTTCCTAGGCTGAGGCCTGCCTGCTACAATAATATCGCTTGGGAACTTTAAATATTGCATTAGTTTCCTCAGTGTTTCCTACCTCTAGTGATTCATGTCAGCCCCTCCCAGCCCTAGGAATCCCAACCCCCAGCCTCGGTTATGTGCCACTTCCCCCCCGCAGCATGGAATGTTATCAGATCTTGGGCTACATCTCTGCTTGGAGAGGAGACGTTACAGGAAGAGCCAGATGGTGCAGGAAGTGCTCTGCGCCTGAGGGAAGCGTTACAGAATCTCCCATGCCCAGACTGGCTGGTAGGTGCTGCTTTCCACAGGCAATTTAATGCACTGGCTCTTTGGTGGTCACAGGGCAGGTTGCAGAGTAGGGTCAAGCTGTGTGAGCTTGTCATGCTCAACTTTGGGCAACTGCATTCTGCTAGCCTAAAATCACGCTGGCTTCAACTGGATAGAGCATTCAATCACTTTCTGGCCTAAGCTGCCTCAGTGTGGCAGTAGCTGTTGTGTTCCTCCCCCGTTACAGCTGCATTTTAGCAGTGGCAAAAGTAGTTGTGTGGTTTGCAGAGCACAGTGGACTCCTGCATGATGAGAGGGGCACTAAAAATGGTTAAGATTGAACTGTGCTAAACAGTGTCGGGACGACAGCAGGGGCAAGGGGAAGCGGGAAGAGCTGTCCCATTCTCTAGTGCTACATGATTCGCAGCACCTTGTATTTCAAGAGATGTCTGAGGAGGCCCCTTCCAAGGTAGCAACAGCTGAGATGGAGGAAGTGGAAGCAGAGCAGAAGGGTGGCCCAAAGGGAGAAAGCTGCTCAGATAGCCCCATATAAAGCAACTGCTTCTACCTCATTCAAAACAGCTTTTTGCCCCCCTAAACACTTCACCACATGCTCAACACTGAGCAGAAGCCAGATGCCACGTCTGACCTTACAAGACAGAAAACCCAGCCAGCTGCAATAGAAGGGACTGACTATGGATCAAGGGCACAGAGGGTGTCGTTCCCCCCTGCCACCCACATGGTCAACTAACAATGATTGAAGATCAAATAAATTCAGCTCTGGCCTGACAAGCTCCAACCAAAACCAGCTGAGTTAGGGACTAGGCGGAGCTTAGCCTGAAGACCATCCATGGACAAACTCCAGCAGCCAGGAAGCTCTGTTTACATGTAAGTTGATATTGAAACGCCTGGAACAGAAGCACCTACTACTGCCCGTGCTGGTCCCAGACCGAAACGAGTAGCCCAAGCCCGTGGAAGGCAGCCCATGGCATCCCATGATATTCCTGCCAAAGACCCATTGCCGGAACCACCCCATTGCCATGGACCCTGGCCTGGCAGACCACTTTACAACAGCTCAGCCTCCTAGCAGCGAGAGTCCCACCTGGCTCAGCCTTCAGAGGGCCTACCTGGATGCTCAAGTCTGGCTCCCTCAAGAGCTTATTGTGCCACTGAAGCTTCTTTCAACCATGTGACCGTTAGCCATGTAGCAGCATCCCTTGGTGAACATGCTTCGTAACCCATGGGTCTTCCAAAGTACAGCTTGGGTGAACATAAATCCAGCCAGGGAGCAGGTGGTTCCTAATTCAGGGGCCAGTTTCTCCTCCCCACCCACACTTGCAAGGCAGGGAGAAACTAGTCTGGCAGGCTATGCTGAGGAGAGGCTACACCATTGCTTTCTAGCCTCCATGTGAGGGTCGCTCCCTGGGAAAGCCTGTGTGATCATTGCACAGCCCATGCCGCCTTCATTTTAGCAGGCCTGCTGGAAAGTAGCACCTCCAGGCTGCTTCTGCTGCAGTGAGGGGATCCCGCCTCAAGAGGATAGCAGCTTGCACTTGGCAAGGGCTTGGCTGGTCCCTGACCAAAAGCACCACCTGCCAAGCTGCTTTCTGGGGCTGCTCTATGCTGTAAATAGGGAGGCAGACTGTAATCGCTAAGGACAAAGGCCTGGCCCCAGACCTGAGCAGAGCTATATATGGCAGAGCATGGGGGCACATGGCAGGGAGTTTTCTTCTTGCCCCAGGCTGATCAGTGTCTGCTGTGGAGCAGAAAGTCCAAGAGGCCTCTCAGCATGGCCAGAGTTGCTTTTGCTGCACATATATACAAATGCCTCACCCTACAGCAGCAAGTTCCATGGGTTACTTGGGGCAGCTGTGATGCTGCCCGTGTGTCATGGCCATATGCATGTCAGTTCCCTCCCCTATGGGAGCAGGGCAGGGAGTAGACAGCAACTACCTTCTCAGCAGCTGTGATGGTGAAGCTATGGCACTCTTATTCTTCTTTCCAAACTAGACAGCCTTCTCTCTGGGCACAGGGATTCTCCACTAGCATGCCTCAGAGAGCTTCCAGTTCCCACTCCCCTCATGGGCCCTTCTGCTCGCCATGACTAAAGCGGAGCACCGTCATCTGAGCAATGACATTCCAGTAACATACACAGGGGCACCTACCTGCGCTGTAGCCCTTACACAGCTCGAGCAGGCAGGGTGCCTGAGTGGGGAAAAGTCATTGATCCCACATTCCCCAGGCTATTCAGCTATTATCAGAAGAACCTAAAACACAGGCAGTCACCACATTCCTCCCATTCCATTGTGCTGAGGGGGTCCTGCAGGAGTGCAACCCCCCACCACACTACCATACATGTAGAGCAGGCCCTGGCTGTCCCTCACAAGATGCTGGTTCCTGGGGGAAAAGCATGAACACTCCTTCCTATGTCCCATCATCTCTCCAAGCACTTCCCCTGCCATCTCCACATCAGTACTACAGTGCTCTACAGCAGTGGTTTTCAGCCTTTTCTCATTTGCAGACTCCCAAAAAAATTTCAAATGGAGATGCAGACCCCTTTGGAAATCTTAAAACAGTGTGCAGGTCCCCAGGGGTCCAAGGACCACTGCCCTACAGAGGGGCTGGCAGCACATCCCTTGGAGCCCAACTCACTCCTATCCAACAAACCCCCATTACCTATCAGGACAGCACAGCTGTGTGAACTCGCAAGTCATCAGGGGGTGAGGAAGAGCTGCTCAGGAGAAGCCTGAAGTGTGGTTTCAGCAGTCCTTTGCTGACTAAACCCATCACAGTTGGTGTGAAATGGACCCCTGTCAATGGCAGCTATAGTAGAGGTCAAGGACTGAATGGACCACAGAGGCCAAACTGTCCTCATCAGTCCAGGTCAAGGAAGCCTCCACACTGCCCCTAGCAATTAGGCTCCAAGGCTGTAACCAGCACAGAAAGTTGTCTTAGAGTCAGGTGTCTGCTGGCAAATTAGAATATGAGGTTCTTCCAAGTTACCCAGGGCTAGCCCAGGTCTACTGGGTGAGCCGAAGTGCGCTCCCTCCTGTGACTGGAAGCAGGTTACAAGTCCAAATTGCTGGTGAAGTGAAGGCTGCAAAGATAATCAGTGAGAAAGAGCCGGGCTTGGGCCCTTCTGCTTCTCTGACAGTGGAAGGCAGCATGGAAGGGTTGGCAACTTTTCCTGCATGTTTTAACATTAGGCATCAGGCTCTCATCTACCATGGAAGCCTACAGAGGCTTGAGAGCTGTTAGACACCACATCCCATCTCTCCAAGGCAAGAGCTCCCAGTCCAGTTGAGACCTCCACCATGTCCCTCTACTCTAGACGTTTAATGGTTCAAACATGACCTCTGTACATCAAGGACAATTGTTTAAGACTCTTTTGCAGGTCTTCACATTACCAGGGTGCAAGCACTGCACCTCTAGCATGGAGACATACTTACTCCCCTTTATGTTCTACCTACGCCCCCCAGCCAGGCTCAGAGTATCCACTGGCAAGAGACTCTTTTCCCGAGTGTCACACACAACCCCAAGGCTCTACTTTCAGTACAACTTCCAGATCAGGATCAAGGAGGGCTCTTCATAGTCCAGCAAGGTGGTCATCCCTCAGGCCACAGAGTGGTTAATCCAAATTAGTTGAAGACTCACCCATCCTGCTCTCCCAATGTGTGCATCCAGCTGATATCAGACAGCCCAAATGACAAGACGAGAGTGGCTACATTCAACAGTTCTTCAACTGGCAGCTTTAGCTGCTAGACAGGGACTTAAAGCTTGCCACTGAAGAACTGGTGCAAGTTAGCCAGCAGTGCAGGCAGCTGGAGTAGCAGCTGAGGAGGAAACAAACAAGTCAGAACCAGGATTCAACACTTAGAAGTGAAATCAAGTCATACTGGAACTAGAACTCAAGTTCTTACACCAATGGCTGACAGTGCTGGGTACTTCCCTTCCTGACACACCCTCTAACCACACAGCCCATACAGAAACCCTTCCTCCCATCTTGGCACCTGCTGTGTGCAGCGTTCCCTACCACTGTTGCTCCTGCTCCTGGCACAGAGGGTCCTTGCGGAGTGGAGAATCTCATATGAGACTAAAAACTGGAGTGGGTATGACTGAGGGATTCCTAAGATTGCAACTGACAGGGGTTTCACTCTTACAGGAGAGATCTGCCACACAGACTTATGACTATGCCAGCTGTGCTTTATCAATCCCTGCAGCACCAGGGCTGGGAGCTCCTGGCTATGTTTGACCTGGAGCCAGGTGTGACCTAAACTCCTCCCCAAGACTTGGCACCAGCTGTTCCTCTCACTGCCAAACCAGCTGGTGCATTTGCTCTTATGCACAAAGTAAATCCAACAAGACTGGCTGGGTGCATGCTAGTGGTGTATAAAGAATGAAGGCATTTATGTGACGGAGGAGATTAGACAGCTCATTATTATGAGAGCCTTATAAAAGTAAGACTCGGAGGAGAGTTTGGCGTATTGACTAAGGGGGCAGCCTGTGTCCCCAGCCAGAGGCATGGCAGGTTTAGGGCTACCCCACTGCAGGTGATAAAGCATTTCTCCAACTGCCCCCCTAGACTGATGTCAGAAACTCAGCCTACCAAGGAAGATACTTGAGCACCCAGCATTCCTGCTGCCAAGTTACCAGCAGGGGAATTGAAAGACCCTGGAGCTTTTGAGAACCTGAGCAATGCAGAACATTAGCTACCTTGGGGACACCATCACCCAGCTTCCTGGGCTGGTCCTGAACTATGAGCACTTCCAGTCCAAAGATGGAACTTTCCAGGAATCAAACACAGGCAATCAAGTGCCTAGACCTCCTGAGATGCTGGCCTAGCCTGAGAGCGCGGGGGTGGAAGAAGTGCCCTGTTTTGTCAAGAGGTCCCAGGCATCAAGTCTATGGGACATCGTATACAATCTCCTGGAGACACTTTCCTTTTCACAAGGCGTTCATGTGGCAAGGGCAGCAGTGTGAACAACAGAACACCATGACCCAGGACAAGCCACTCCCTCCCACCAAGTCCAATGGCACTGGGATTTCAAGGGGCTGCAGAGGAAGCCCCAGGGAAGTCTGTGCACTGGCAATGACAGAACCTATCTAGGGCATAGGCTGTTTGGGACTACACAGATGGCGTCACAGACTGAACACTCATCTATCCTGCAGGAAGGCTTCCACCAGCGCTCACCAGAGCGCAAGGCGGCAATCCTACAAGCTGCAGGGATCACAGAGCAGGGCCCAACTCTTCTGTACAGGCTGCTCTGGCCCAGCCAAGATGCCAAACATTCCACTCATGCCTGGTACATATGGTATAAATTCCAGCCCGTCTGCCGGCCCCTTCATGTCTGAACTTTGTTCCAAGTGCTGAGCTCCACCCCCTCTTTTCTTCCATCATGGGGCTTGAATGCATGAATCAGCATGAAAGGAAAAGGCCCTCTCCATGCCCCTGGCTCCAGCCAAAAGCAGAGTCCTTGAGATGGAGGAGCTGCCAGACTGCTGAGTGGGAGACAGAGAAGGGACGCAAATAGTGCACAAAAGAATAATGTCTCTATACAGACCCTCTGTCCATCTCAGACATTCACTCTCCCCTGAACCCCTGCATGGGGCATGAAAACTCAGTGTTAGTCTGACAGTTACAGACATGTCCCTGGAACCACCAAGCAGAGGACAAACTTCACTAGGGGCAAAGCCTTGAGATACTTTGTTGTGATCTAGTGACAGAAAGAAGTCTCCAGGGATGTGCACAAGACTGGCTGTAAGATGCCCCTTCTGTTTGATTCTGCAGCAGGGTGGACCCTGAAGGTCCCCCAGTGCACTGCCTCCAGCTGGTCCCTATTGGATCCCATTACAGCTTTTCTGGGAGGGGGCGTGGGAAGCGGATGGCTGCTAGTGTAATGCCTGCTCTTCGCTTCTAGCGATAGGGAACTTCAGCCCATGAACCGGGTCTCCACCACGCTCCTGATTACTACTGAGCTCTTCAAGAGATCCATTCTCTATCACTAGTATCAGAGGGGTAGCCGTGTTAGTCCGGATCTGTAAAAGCAGCAAAAAGAGTCCTGTGGCACCTTACAGACTAGCAGAAGTATCAGAGCATAAGCTTTCGTCGGATGCATGTAACAAAGTAGGCATTCACCCATGAAAGCTCTTGCTCCAACATGTCTGTTAGTCTAGAAGGTACCACAGGACTCTTTGCCGCTTTCTCAAAATTAGGAATCAGTTCACCCAGCCTTGAGGAGTCTCGCTCTTCTCCCTAGGGCACTCCATGCACCACCAGCCACTAGTATAACACGGATGGCAGCAGCCAGCGAGATTATCGATTAGGAGAGCCAGACGGGCGGCAATAGGAGAGCCAAGAACAAGAGATCGAACCCAGCAGCCTCCAGTACACCCAAACAAACCCCCCAAGACTGCGCATGGCGGGCAGCTCCTCTAGGGCTGCTCTGTAGCCAAGGCCGCTTTCCCAGGCTGCCCCAGGACAGGGAGAGGCTGGAAATCACCCAAGCCTTGACCCAACCCAAAGCTCTGGCTCGGGTCAAGGCTCAAGTCCTCATCGCCACAGAGCGCGGGGAGGGAAAGGTTCCGTCTCCACCTACCCTCAGTGCCGTGGGGCTAATGCTCCCAAAGGGGGCAGGAAACGAGCCAAGAGCCCTGAACCCCGCAGCTCAGAACGGCCTGACCCGAACCAGGGCTGAGCCCCCGAGACAGCCGACGCCAAGAGCCGACAAACTGCGTGTGCTGCGGACTGAAGCAAGATCTGCCCCACCCAGCGGCGGCCAGGGGAGCAGAGCTGCCTGCAGCTTCGCGGCCGGCCTGGGAAGCCACGGGACCAGCCTCGACACCAGGGGGAGGGAGGCGGCTGGAGCCCCGCGAGGGGCCGGGTCCGTCCCCTCCACACGCCCCAGCAGCCGGCCCCCGCCGCCCCGACTCCAGCGCCGGCAACTTCAGGGCCAGGGCCGAAGTTTCGGGGCCGCGGCCTGCGCCGCTGCCGGAAGGTGACCTTCCCCCGCGGGCGCCCCCAGGCAGAGGGGCTGGCCGGGGGGAGGGTGGCGCTGCTGGAAGTTTCCAAGCCCCCGCCCCCGCCCCGCGCTGAAACCCTAAACTGCAGCTTGCATAAGCAGGGGCGGCTGCCGCCCCTCCGCCCCTTACATAACCCCGCCCGGGGCGGCGGCCGGGGGGCTCGGGGCGGCGGCCGGCCGCGCCCCCACCCGCAGCCCCCCACCCCGCCCCGGGCGCAGACCCCGCCCGGGGCCCCGGCCCCGCTCCTCCCGGCCGCGCCCGCGCCCCGTGGCGGGCTGTGGGCCCCGGCCGGGTCCCCGGGCCGGCCCCGGCCGCCCGCCCCCGAGCGGCTCCCCCGGCCGAGCCCGCCGACACCCACCTGCCCGCGCCCGGCCGCTGCGTCCTGCCCGGCCAGCCGGCCGCACTCACCGGCTCCTGGCTCTGATCAGCTGGCGGCGTCGTGACGCAGCCACCCACCGGCTCCTCCCGCGGCCAATCACTGCCCGCCCTTGACAGGGGTAACCCCGCCCTTGTGGGGCCACCCAGTGCGCCATGGCCGCCCCTTCCCCGCCCCGGCGCTGGTTGGCACTTCAGAGAGCCAGTCAGAGGCCAGAAGACCTGCCCGGCCCGCTCGTCATCCAGCAGCTTGACCAATGGAGTAAGAGCATCCACCGCCTTGCCCCGCCTACGTACGCGAACAGACACTGGCATCAGGTTCATCCAATCAGCAGTAGAGAGCTAACTTAGAAACTATCTGGACACCGCCCTGACGCGGAGAATGCCGGGAAGTGTAGTTTGGCGCGGCAGACGCTCTCCCATCATGCATCGCGCGCTGTGAGTTGGCATTTTCAGCTGAGGGACGTTGGGGAGGGGAGGGGCGCGGCCCCTTAAAGGGCCAGGGACCTCCCTGGTCACCAGCCCCGCCCTGACCTCTACCCCCGCGTCCCCAGGCCCCAGCTCCCGCCCCCGGGCACCAGCACTGCCCCCTAGGACCCCTTTCCCAGGCCTCCACCTGCACCGGGCCCCCAGCCCCCTGCCAAACAGGCCCCAGGCAGGGCACCCCAGGCCCCCACTCCAGCCCCCAGGCAACCCCCCCCCCACCAGGCCTGAGCACTGCCCCCCCCCCAGGCCACCTGCCAAACAGGCCCCAGCCCTGCCCCCAGCCAGGGCACTCCAGGCCCCCACTCCAGCCCTGCCCCCAGGCAGCCCCCCCCCCAGGCCCCCTGCCAAACAGGCCCCAGTACAGCTGCACCCCAGGCACCCTGCCCTGCCCTGGGCACACACACCCCAGCAATCCCCTGCCCCAGGCACCTCCCCACTGCACTCCAAACTCCAGCAGTCCCCTCCCAGGATATCAGAATCACATCAGGGGTATATCTGGAACTGAAGGCACTTCTGGTTAATATTTCACTGTCTAGGATTGGCTGGTGAAGGGAGCAGTGGGAGGGGGAAGAGAGCAAGGACCAGAAGGAAATTTGGAAAGAAATCAAGGGCCAGTATCTTGTCACTTTCCTGAGGCAGGTTTCAGAGTAACAGCCGTGTTAGTCTGTATTCGCAAAAAGAAAAGGAGTACTTGTGGCACCTTAGAGACTAACCAATTTATTTGAGCATGAGCTTTCGTGAGCTATAGCTCACTTCATCGGATGCATCCGATGAAGTGAGCTGTAGCTCACGAAAGCTTATGCTCAAATAAATTGGTTAGTCTCTAAGGTGCCACAAGTACTCCTTTTCTTTTTCCTGAGGCAAGTGCAGACAAGGGCATATGTGGAAGGGGCCCCTTCTGGTAAGAACAGATCCCAGGGCACAACCACAAAATAAACAGCATGTAGGGGTGAGGTGCATGGAACCCAGTAGCACTGAGCCACCTGGAACAGTCTGAGCTTCCCCACAGCCATGCCCTGCTGGTACCAGAGGAAATATTGGCCTGTGACCCATGGCCTGGGCCTGCCCCTCTGTGACAAGCTGGGTGTAGAATTTGCAGGATTAGGCATCTGCCCACTGCGCTGCCCCCACAGCAGTCAGCAAAGTGCAACCTGCAGCTTTAAGAGCTCATGCTAATGACAGAATGATTCCGAGAAGTTGTTACAACTGGGCCACCAATCAAAAGAAGATTTTCTCCGAAACGCACCAATCACAGCCGGAAAATGGGCTGGTCTAAAGAAACTCATCTGAACCCAATGACTTGGCAATACCAGAGCCGGGTGCATGATGACTGAACAAGTTCTTTAAAGGGCCAGGGACTTAGCTGCTGGTGCTCCCCGTGCTGCAGCAGAAGCTTCAGGGAGTGGCTCTGGCTTGGAAAACAAGGGCAAGAGACCAGAAGCAGCTCACACCACACTTCTGGGGGGTCAGGAGGGCGTAGAGATTAATTTGTGAGGAACAAATCCACTTTCTGCTGGAGGATGGAAACCCGAGGGGAACAATGGACTCACGCTCTGACCCACCATCACGTGGACTAGAGCCACCTCTTTAATGCTGAAGCTTTGTGGCAGTTAGCTTAGTTTGGCTCTTTTCTGTTTGGCTGGGGAAGGAGGATTCAACTCCACTTCAAGACAGACTCCACTTTTCCTCTCCTCAGGCTTGCTCCTAACAATAATGCCTAGCTCTTCCCTAGGGCCTGTCATCCTTAGAGCTGAAAGCACTTTACCAAGGTCAGTATCATCATCATAGCATGTCCTCCAGATTAGGAGGGTTGCAGCTGGCTGCATAAAGAGTCCCTCGGGAAGGGTGTGAAGCACCCCTGTCTCTGGAGGGGCACCCTAGGCCAGAAGAGAAGCATGCTGCTTTTTGCCCTGCAACCCCAGGGCCTAGAGCCTGTGGGGCTGCCCTGCTCCCTCCTCCCAAGGTGTTCCCACTTTTCACCCTCACAGAATTGAATTATTTCTGTACCTAGTTTTCTGTCTCAGACAAGAGGTGAGCTTGCTAATCAGAGTCTCTCTGGGAAGGGACTCTGGGCCTGTTTCCCTCCCACGCTGCTGGCTGGCGCATTAGGAACCCCCATCGGGCTGTCTCACACTCATCCACAGATCTCAGCACTTCACTCAATCAGGCACAAATGAGGACTTGAGGGAGCGAAGAGCTGTGAGCCCGGCTGCTTCCCCTCTCCAAGCTGCAGAGGAGAGAAAAGCACAGCAGAGGCTTGGGACGAAACAGGCTGCTGCAAAGGGCGCTGTGGAGCTCGCTGCAGAGGTCCTATTTCATACCAGAGCCTGGGACAGGCTGGCATTTTTCCCCATTATCCACATCTGCTTTGCACAAGTGTCCAGAGAACCCCTCAGACTGAGGTCTCTGGTGTGCTGGGCGCTATACAGGTACACACGCCCCTTTGGTCATGGCATTAGATGCAGCAGATACTGACTATCAGAGGCCATGGGGTTCCCTCATACTGTAACTACTCAGAAAAACTGGCCCTGCACAGAATAAGACCAATAAGGCATCTTGCCCTACTGGGCCCTCCTAGCCAATCAATGCCCCTGAAATGTCCAGAGTGCTTTTCCAGAAACATGGCTCTTCCCCACTCCACAAGGCCAGCTCTGCGCCCTGCAGGGGACCCACTGTTCTCTGTTAGCCCATAGATCCCACAGGCCAAGTTCCCCTTCCTTTGTCTGTTCATTCTGTGGCACATTCCAGTTTGTGGAGGAAGACAAGAAGCGGGGAGTGGGGCACACTGACTCTTCCCTACATCCTGCTTGCTGGTGCTGTGGGTAGTCGGTGCTCTGCACTGCAGTCTGGGGAAGAGAGGCTCCTAGACCTCCCAGAGGGTTGGGAGAGAGGGGCTGGGGGTTATGTTCTGCTGCCACCCCCCCTTGTTGTGCCCTCCCAGTGGCATTGGGCCAGCTCTGTATGCCCATGATGCCACCCCAGCAGCTGTAGCTGGGTTGGGGCAGCGGTGCAGCACAGGGTGCTGCCCCTTTAAGAAAGTTTCCTGCCCTTAGCCCAGTAACAGCTGATTGATGTAAAGTGGAGGCCTCGGGGGACGAATCAGCTGTTGCCACATCCCGCCCACGTGACTCCCACACACTCAGGAGATGCAGGAGCTGAGGCCGAGCCATGTGCGCATCTCTGCTGGCCCTAGGCGTTCTCTTAAAGGGGGCACTGCCAGGAGGCCACTGGGCCCTGCGCTGCTCCCTGGCGGGCTGTGCCAGCGGGGCCCATGTCCTGTTCCTGATGACAGCTGGGATCCAGCCTGCTCGCCCGCCCACCCACCCACTGCCTAGGCCAGGAGAGGGGCACGTGGGGAACGAATGCACCCCTGGGAGGGGAGCGAGGCCTTAGGCACCTTGGGCTGGGGACAGGGTGTGCAGCCCAACGCACCCGGGTCCAGCTCCAGCAATTCCCCTGACCCATGCGAATGGGTCAGATGAGACCTTAGCCTCCGATTTCATAATAAAGATGTCAGCACAGATGCTTTTGTGACTGTAGTGTTTGGGCATTAATAAAAGTTTACATCAGGCAGCGCAGTGCCATTTTGCATCTTCAAGAAGCTTTCTGATTGGAGAACTTAGCTGTTACAATTAAGGATGAATTTGGTTAGAGTGTTAATGTTACCATAGGTGGTAGTAGTATTAATAAGAGCATTGTTAGAACATCCCATACCCAGTTTAAGGTCACAGTTGGTATGGCAACCCCCATTTTTTCATGTTCTCTCTCTGTGTCTTTCTACTGTATTTTCCATTGCATGCATTTGATGAAGTGAGCTGTAGCCCACGAAAGCTTATGTCCGAATAAATTTGTTAGTCTTTAAGGTGCCACAAGTACTCCTTGTTCTAGTTACTTCAAAAAGACTTCATAAACAGAAGGACAGAAACTTTAGTTTCAGAGTAGCAGCCGTGTTAGTCTGTATTTGCAAAAAGAAAAGGAGTACTTGTGGCACCTTAGAGACTAACTAAATGCATCCGATGAAGTGAGCTGTAGCTCACGAAAGCTTATGCTCAAATAAATTGGTTATTCTCTAAGGTGCCATAAGTCCTCCT
Source organism: Chelonia mydas (assembly GCF_015237465.2). NCBI lineage: Eukaryota > Metazoa > Chordata > Testudines > Cheloniidae > Chelonia > Chelonia mydas. The sequence goes on from NC_051257.2 coordinate 559,610, forward strand.
TTTCTTTTTGAGAAACTTTAGTGAGACTATCTAGCATGATTCTTGAGCCCAAGACAACCCTGCAGTAGTTACAACAGAGCTATATGTCAAGCAACTAGAACAGAAGTAATACTAGGACAAGAGTGTCAAACAGTTACCATTACTGTAAGTGAAAGAATATTCGAGGTCACACAAAGTCATAGGTAGCAACTACACCATTCACACCAGCACCATGCATAGTCTAGGATAATAGGTCTTGCTCTAAAGTGTATTCGCTAGCACATTTTAACTAACCCAATTTAAAATGCAACTTGGTACTTAGAATTAGGGTGACCAGATAGCAAGTGTGAGAAACCAGGATGGGGTGGGGGTAATTGGTGTCTATATTTAAAGACAAAACCCTGGATATCGGGACTGTCCCTAAAAAAACAGGGCATCTGGTCACCCTACTTAGAATAGACAGGGCAACTCATCTTTCAAAGCATGTTAGCTGTTCATAGTCAGCTCTAGTGGGGTGCCAGCTTACTAAGGGGAGCTTGTGCACTCACAAGAACACACACCAGGAGCAGCAAACAGGCATGGGGTGGGGGATCCAGCTCAGTGACTGAATACCCTGCAGGAGGAACTGTTTTGAGAACTAGAAGTGCCACTGGGATCAGAAAGCTATGAAGGTTCAGAAACAGGAATGACTGTCAGGTGCCCGGGACAAACGCCTATCCATCATGGCTGCATCTACCGGTGGCAATTGGTTTTAGTTGCCATGATGTTTTATCAGCATTTGATTTTCCAAAACAAAAAGGGACACTGTAACAGCTGCCCCTTGGCTTAGCAGATACTGGCTCCTGCCATGTGACAGCATGTTGACCCTTTGTAACCCTGATCCATGTCATCTGACTAGGTCAGGTGTCATTGCTGGGAATCAATCAAACCTTTATACACCAAGAGAGTTTTAATGGGAGCTGGACTCATTGTCTTCTAGTTCTAGCTTCACATTTATTGGCAGATGCAGTTGAGCACCCAACACTGATTTTCCTTCTGAAGCATCTAATCTCACCTGTGACCGGGCTGCAGAGCCAAGGAACTGCCTGGCAGCTGTCTGCTCGAAGCTCAGAATTCACTGGCAGCAGCGCCCTGCTGCTGTCTGAGCTCATAAAGGGCAAGATGACAAGGCAGAACCCGGGTAAAGCAGCAGATTTTAAATGACTCATCATTGCTCTTCTTTCCAGGGAACGGGGCTTAATTTTATGGCTGTATGGGAAGCTCTGAGTAACTGGGGGTCTACATCAGTTCCAAAGGAAGGTTGGGTCCCCTGCAGGGGAATTTGAACACGGGGAGTGAATTCCCCTCTTCCCCCAGGAGCAGAGTGAAACCCTTCATCCCCATTCTCTCCCTGCATCCCTGGAGAGAAACACAGCTCCGTTTGCTTGTTCCTTTCCATTAGCACTTCCTCTGAAATACTGTGTAATGGAGTAAGGACAGAGGCCCTTACAGCTCAGGCAAGACTGGGATGGGAGCCATCCAGCAAACTGAGCCATGAGCCTATCCTACAAGAATGTCAGCTATTTGGCTACGCCCTTCCTGCAATGCATGGGCTGGGATGGCTAATGTCTCCAGGGAGGTGCCAGACAGCAAGTACACCTGGCCTGTGGTCTTGCTCCCCGGAAACGGAGTGAGCAATCAGAAAGGGCCATACTGCACCAGGAGGGTGGGGGTGGGGGTGGGGGAGGAGGCAATAGCCCACCAGGGCATTGGGACCTCAGCAGGGAGCAGCTCTCTCTGGCAGGGGGAGGCATCCAGGGAGCCCTTTTCCAAGAAGGAAACATCGTGTACGTACTTTCTCTAGTTTTATGCTAATTCTGTTGGCTCAGGCATGATGTGATGACTTCGCTGGGCAGCACAAGGGCCTCTGGCTGCCAAGGCCCTAGGGGGGAGGCATCACCAAACCAGGTTTCCTTTGCACATATGTAGATGCTTGTTCAGTCTCAGAGTCACTGTGACTCCAAAAGACCCAGTGAGATGGGAGCATCTGCAAACCCCACCCCCATTATCAACCCTGTAAATCAGTGTTACCTCTGCAGCATAAGCCCAGAGCAGTCCACAGTGTACAGAAAAAACAACCATGCAGCCATCTGGCCAGCACCAGCCGTTCCCAGCTCCCAGGCCCAGCTCCTGACCTTCGTAAGGCGTTTAATTGATTCTATCCCTCAACTAGAGACTAGTCTGAACTGGAACAATGGGTCCAACTTTGAGGACATTTAGAGTCAGACCAGCCCAGGTCTAAGGTTTGTGACTTGGGCATTAACACTGGTGAAGTTGCCAACTGGAGACTGGACTCAGTCTGTAGCTCTTAGAAACCTCCGGGAGGGTGCCTGGATCTCTCCATCAGGTGAGCAAGTAGAGAGCTGCGAGAGACTTTAGAAGGACAGCTCTCTGCTCAGGGGGGATAGAGTGACCCCTACTATGACAGGGGGACTCTGCTCATGTGCTTTTATTTTCCCAGTCCCCTCACAGAGGCCTAGTCAGGCATTTATCTCAGATTTGTTCCTCTGCAAGTTCTAACTGGGATGCAGCGTGTTCAAGGAGATACGTCTGCACTTGGAGCTGGTGGTGTGATTTCCAGTGCAAGGAGAGATACGCATTGTCCTGGGGTGCTGTACTCACCAGTGGGGTGCCTCCTTGTAGCCACACCTGAGGATTCACTCAGCCAGTCTGACCCCCTCCTGCAGGAACTCACTCTGTCTCAGGACTTGACAGCTCCCTCTTTGTGGCTTGGCCCTCTAGCCAGGTCACTATACTTTTCCTCTTTGGCAGTGGTTAGGTGGAGGGAGAGCTACGTATCAAGCTCTGTACCAACTGTCTCAGACAGCCTTCCAATTCACTGCCCCTCAATGGTGCCATTTGCCCAGTGGCTGGTAGGGAAACCCACACCTTACTTGCGTTGTCCTGGACTGCTTCCTACGCTGCCTCCATCAGGCTCCTTCTCCACCTCCAGGCATACCCTGTTCCTGCCTGGGTGAGCTTCATCTTTAATTAGTCCTCATTGCTTCCTGGCTTCTCCTCCAGGTGCTCCTCAATTGGCCCACCTGACCACCTTAATCAGGGCTGGGGTGGGGCGAGACCCCATCACACTCGTACTATCTGTCATTGAGCTGCAAATAGAAACAGACTGTAGCTGCAGGAGGGCCTAGCTGCCCTAAGCTGTGCTCAGTGTCTCAGACAGGACAGCTGGCCCCCCCTCCCACCACTGCGTCTACATTTAGTACACTAGCTTGATGCCAGCTAGCATGAGTATGTCTCCTCAAACTGTGAATCACACCCCCAGCTCCCAATGCAGCCGTAGCCACGGACCGAGAATCTCTTTGCTCCTGCTCCGAGCTGAGCGGCTGGCCTCGTTCTTTCTGAGTGTCCTGGCTGGGGAATTTACACTGGTTGGCAGCTGCCCATTCAACTTTCCTTTAGAAGTCCCATGTTTGTGACTCCACCTGAGCCCTGTCCATGGTCGTAGATCTTCCAGCCAGACGGGACCATGCTGGGTAGTGCGGATGCCAAGACAGGTGGCCACCTTGTGTGGGCAGCCCGGGAGCCGTGCACCTGGACAGCATGGTGCACGCTGTGGCACACTCCAGCAGGAGGGCGTCCAGCCCAGCTCAATGTTCTCAGCACAGCTGCTCGGGGTCGGCACTTCAGGGCAATGCCCTGGAAGGGATGCAGGCTCCAGAGTTACCAGTGCCGTGTCCGTGGGAAGTGAGGGCTCCTCTGACCTCCTGCTCTGACTTTCAGGGCTAGAGTCACACCCTGCTCAGCCAAGAGGGGAAGAGGAAAAGTCTGCTCTGGCACCTGAAGGGTGGTGGCATGGGGAATACAGGCAAGTGGAGGGACAGGGCAGGAGGTGACTCTTAGGACTTGCCTCCCAATCTCATTACAGGGTTTAAATCGCAGCAATCTGAGCTGGGATTAGGTCTGGCGGACAGAGCGGGACACTTATTTGTTAAAATAATCACTTCTCAAACTACCCACTTTCAGGGCCTGGAGCCCTTCTCTGGCCTCTCTGCCCAGGCCGGCAGAGGAGCAGTTCCCTTGAGCCACCGCACAGAGCCTTCTCCAGAAGGGAACTTACCTGTCTCAGGTCAGCTCTGTGGGGTCCACATTTCCCCTCTGCCTGCTGCTAGGACCCCTTTAAGGCTGGATGCCTCATCAGTTTGGATTGCCAGATTTCAGCTGACAGCCTGGGGCTGCTTTGACGTCATTCTGACCTCAGCAGAGCCTGCCAGCTGATTGCAGTTCCCTGTCACTCCAGCAGCAGGGCCCGAAATAACAGCAGCCTTGCCATGTATAGACACACCCTGCCCTGAGCAGCGGCCCCAGCTTTACGCAACTCACATTTACTGCTGCGGGCCGTGCGATCCCCAGCACTGGCTCCTGCCTGCCCCCACTGCCGAATCCAAACTGCGCGCCTGGTCCAGACCCGAGGCCTGCCACCGCCCTCCGGCTGCACCTACCCCCTGCCCAATATGCCGTCCACACCGCATCCTGCTTCCGGGCACCATCCATACATGCAGCCGCACGCCCTGTCCCTGCCCACCGCCCCTCAACCGCACACCCCGTCCCTGCCCACCGCCCCGCAGCCGCCCGCCCCGTCCCTGCCCACCGCCCCGCAGCCGCACGCCGCGTCCCTGCCCACCGCCCCGCAGCCGCACGCCCCGTCCCTGCCCAATGCCCCGCAGCCGCACCCATCATCCCTCCCCACCGCCCCGCAGCCGCCCGCCCTGTCCCTGCCCACCGCCCCGCAGCCGCACGGCCCGTCCCTCCCCACCACCCCGCAGCCGCACGCCCCGTCCCTGCCCACCGCCCCGCAGCCGCACGCCCCGTCCCTCCCAACCGCCCCGCAGCCGCACGCATCGTCCCTCCCCACCGCCCCGCAGCCGCACGCACCAGCCCTGCCCACCGCCCCGCAGCCGCACGCCCCGTCCCTGCCCACCGCCCCGCAGCCGCACGCCCTGTCCCTGCCCACCGCCCTGCAGCCGCACCCATCATCCCTACCCACCGCCCCGCAGCCGCACGCCCCATCCCTGCCCACCGCCCCGCAGCCGCACCCATCATCCCTCCCCACCGCCCCGCAACCGCCCGCCCCGCCCCTGCCCACCGCCCCGCAGCCGCACGCCGCGTCCCTGCCCACCGCCCCGCAGCCGCACGCCGCGTCCCTGCCCACCGCCCCGCAGCCGCCCGCCCCGTCCCTGCCCACCGCCCTGCAGCCGCCCGCCCCGTCCCTGCCCACCGCCCCGCAGCCGCCCGCCCCGTCCCTGCCCAATGCCCCGCAGCTGCACCCATCATCCCTCCCCACCGCCCCGCAGCCGCCCGCCCCGTCCCTGCCCACCGCCCCGCAGCCGCACGTCCCGTCCCTGCCCACCGCCCCGCAGCCGCACGCCGCGTCCCTGCCCACCGCCCCGCAGCCGCACGTCCCGTCCCTGCCCACCGCCCCATCGCTGCGTGTGCCGTCCATGCGTCTCCGCCCCGCATGCGGTCCATACCTTGCCCCACCGCCCACACTGCACACTCTGTCCGTACCTGTGCTGTGCCATTGGGTGTGCCCTCCAAACCATGCCAGCTGTCCGTGCCCAGGCCCTCCTGCCACGCGTGCTGTCCCTGCTCACACACTGCGCTGGGCAGGTCCCCGCTGCCTGCAGCGGCACCCTCTTGCTGCACATGGTAAGCGCAGATCCCCACTCACGCCCACACCCTCTGAGCGGGTCCCTGGCTGGAGTGAGCCGTACCAGTCCTACCCTCTTTTCCTTTCTGGGCACGTGTATGACTTACTTATGTCACCTTCTGCAGCTGGGGCTCCCTTGTTCTCATGCCCCCTGGGTGCTGAGCTCCCTGGGGACGTGGGGGGGCTTCCTGGGCGGTCCTGTCCCCACTGGCACAGGCACGGTGTTGGGTGCCAAACTCCCCAAGGCACCTGAAGCTGCTCTCTGTCCCTCTTTGAGGCTTTTGGCACTGTGGTGAATTTATCCCTTTTGTTCAGACTGGTGCCTTGCCTCTCTCTTCTGACCCTTGGGGCTCCCTTGGCCTAGGGCTGGTCCCCAGAGGGGCTGGGGGCTGTCCCCAATCACTGCACCATCCCTCCCTCAGGGTCTCTCTGGTTAATTGCTGGGCTCTGACCAACTCCAGAAGTTGCCATGGGAACAGCCCTGTCTAGTCTCCTGTCTGCTCCGAGCCAAAGGTCGGTAGGAAATCAAGGTCCGTTGCCCAACCTTCGGCCCGGAGAGCAGGAAAGTTGGTGCCGGGAGAGAGCAAGCCGGGGGCTCCTGCAATGCCCCTCTGGCCAATTGCTCCCTCCCAAGAAGGAGGGTTGGAGTGGGGCTTGGAGTCAGAAGTTACTCCTGAGTTCTGTTTCTGTCCCGCCACAGACTCGCTGTGTGAGCTTAGGCAAGTCCCCTGACCTCTCTGTGCCTTTGCCCTCCATATAATGGGGCCGGGGGGGAGCGTTGGCAGAGCTTGGGTTCAGTGCAATTCCTGGCCTATGTGCATTCAAACCACAACCGGAGCATTGCGCTGAAAACCACTTCCCAGCACTCAGCCATCTGCTGGGCAGCGTGGAGCCAGCCCGTCCGCATGCAGCTCAGGGAGCCACCTGCCGGCCACGGCGGGGTCCCACTGCGGAGACAAAGGCCCTGTTCTGGGGAAGCAAAGGGCCTGAGGGGCAGCCCTGGGCGGCAGAGGGCCGGACTGGAGCCCCAGGCGGGCGCTGATGGGGAAGCTGGGCTGGGCGTCCGCTTGGCGCAGCAGTTCTGGCAGCGGTGCCACACCCTCGGAAGAAGAGACTCCCCTGCCCCAGTGCTCGGGGCCCTGGTGGGCACAGGGCACAAGGTAGCAAATCCCTCCCCAGGGCTCAGCCCCTCCAGCTGAGCTGCCAAGCGCAGCATTTCCTGGTTGCTGAGTCCCAGCTCAGAGTCCCCTGAGTGGGAGGGGGGCAGCCGGGCCGGGGCAGCTAGGACAGAGGGTGGCCAGCTTTGGTTGGGTATATTCCTGGAGGTTTCATCACATGACATAATCTTTAATTCTTGAAGACTTCAGGACAATCCTGGAGGGTTGGCAACCCTAGCCACTGTTCCCAGTAACCTCCCTGGCTCCCTTCTGCCCCCCCCCCCCCCAACCCTTCCCCCCAGCTCCCCACTGGTCCCAGTAACCTCCCTGGCTCCCTACAGCAGCCCTCTCCACAACTGCCTCCTCCACCCATAACAATCCCTCTTCCAGACGCTCTCCCGCAGTAACCCCCCACCCTCTCCCCGGCCCTGATCCTGCTCGTGCTGATTCTCACTGACTGGAGGGGAGAGTTGCTGCTGTGGGGGGGGGGGGCAGGAGGGAGCCAGGGAGATTGCTGGGAACAGTGGGGAGTTGGAACTGTTACATAGCCCGTGTTATATTCATATCATAAGCACATTTCCATAAATAATATGGAGTGTAATGCCACACCGGGGATTCAGCAAAGCAGGAATCTAGGTGAAGATGAAAAACAAGGCCATCGAGTGGGGCAAAAGGCAGGGCGGTTCATGCCCCTGGCACCCTCGCTGCAGTACTGACAGGCTCTAGCAGAGGGCTTGGAATCTCCAGGCTGGCTTGAGCACAGTCTGCATGGGAGTAGGGCTCAGTTAAAAGTTTCTTGAGGGCCAGCAGTAAGATTCTTGGGATGTGGTGGAGTTTGGGCAGTCACCCCCCAGCCCCCAACCTGCTGCCCTGAGACTGCACAGCTGTTAACGCCAGCCCTGCCCTTTCAGAGTCCTGGCCAGGCGGTGGGCCAGGGAGAAGATTTCAGGGAATGGCAGGAGTGGGGAAAAGGGATCTCGTCAGCTTTGTTCTTTCTCTTGTACCTTGTTTGGGTTTGTACCTTTGGGCACTTTTTATGCAGTGGAAGCAGAACTGGGGACACAACTGTCAAATTTCCTGTCCCCAGCACTACAATGGTGGCTGTGTCAGACATGCCTACGATAGATGGACGGACACAGAAGGAAACTCCCTAGAAGTAGAAATTGTGTCCACTGCTGCTAGTCAGGTCAGTTCCACAACCTGACCTGCATGTAATCCTGTATCCAGGGCAACCTCCCAGCCCTGCCTCGGCCCCTGGTCCAGACCCCCAGCATCCACATGACCCAGCCCAGGGACTATTCCCAGGGGAGCAGCCATGGCTCATCCCAGCTCCCCTACAGCAACAATGATAACACAAGTGAACTGAATAGCCCAGTAAAGAGGCTGCTGTGCCTGGCTGGCCAAGCCCCCCTCCCTTCCCTCACCTCCCAGCCGGTGTCTGGCACACCGGCCTCTGTTTTGGAAAGAGCCCCACCCTTAAGTGAGGACAGGTGGCCCCGGGGCTAGGGTGCTAGCCTAGGAGTTGGGAGACCCAGGTTCCATTCTGCCTGACCTCAGGCAAGTCACTGAGCTGCTTGGTGCTGAACTGCCCTGCCCCACAGGCTTTGGTGAAGATAAAGGCAATAGTGATTTGGAGATGCCCCAGTGATGGGAGCACCTAGGGAGAATGAGAACATGGGCACTCCCCGGTGGAGGCAGGGCTCCTGGCAGCTTAACTGTGGCGTTGACTAAGCCTGTTCAGAGCAGGGGTCCTTGGCACAGCAGTCCCTACGCCTTAGCTACAGCAGTACTGGGGGAAGCTGCATTCCCCCAGGAAAGAGGCGACTATAGCCAAGCCCACAGGCAGCTCAGTCTTGCCAAGCTCCCAGTGGGCATGATCATCCCCCATCAGCACCTGCTCCAGGGGGTTGCTCACACCAGGTTTAGATTCTAGGGGGCCCCCTAAGAGTCCATCTCCCAGGCTTCTTGTCCACCCATTTCATGACACTGTTGTTCTCATCAGCTTGTTGCCCAGTAGTGCATACAGAGGAGTCAGGCACACCAGCTCCTCAAAGAATGGACACGTTTTCCTCCTGCCGCTGGATCTGTGTTATTGGCTCAGGCCTTCCTGTACTGGAGCACAAGTCCCTTGTCTTCCCATGGCATTGCTTGCTGCTCCAAGACACATCCCTAGCCGCTTTTAGCTTTCCACACGACACACCCAGACAGCCTTACCTCTGCCCCCTTTGCGATGCTGGTACAGGGGGACATGGCAGCTCTAGGTCCAATGATACTTGGGGAACACAGCATCAGCCAGTGGTTGTGGTGGACTTATAACGTGCTGGTGTTTGTTATGGAGGCATAAAGTACCCTTGTGGCTTCCCTATGGGGACAGAGCTCAGCTGTCTGGCTGCGGTGTGTGGTAAGCGTCACCTGAACTGAGCATTCGTGTGCAGTGGGGGAGTGTGTGTGCGCACACCTGTGGGTGCATGTGTCTGTGAGTGTGCACACACGTATGATAGGTCTGTGAATGAGTGTCTACTGATCCCAGTGAGATGCAGAACAGGAAGGAAGACACCAGTCTTTGAGCTTAAAACAACATTTCAAGCATCCTTTAGTCTTGTCATGGAGCATTAATGAAGAATGCCAGTTAGCCTGCACACACGGGCAAGGAGGTACAACTACACAACAGGGGTGCATTACAGATGAGGACCCAGGAGCGTCTAGCACTGCATCACCCAGCTACATACAGCAGTTCCAGCCTCAAGAAGGGAATCTACGCTAATTACTGTCCTTATTTTTATAGCTACATGGAGAAAAGCAACAGGCCCAAAATGCTGCCCAGGCAGTGACCCTAAGTCACCCCTGATCATTCTGCTGCAGCCTCCCTCCCAACTCTCAGCTACCTCCTTTGCTTGGACACATGTAAAACCTAGAGATACGCTCACTGCAGCAGGGCCTGTCTCTTCGTATGTCTTCCATGAAGCACCCAGCATAAATTCGGGTGCTACAAAATAAATAAGAATCATTCATCCCTCTCTGTTCCATTGCAGCATAGCACCTGGCTGGGCCCCAATCTTCTAGCACTGGGACATCACAGTACCTGGCAACCATCAGCAAAGGCACAGAAACGCATCACAACCAGGAGCCACTGGCACTGGGACACAAACACCACTTCTGACAGGGCAGCACCTGAGATGCTGACACCCAGCCAGGACGCAGCACCTCTGCCACGCTGCAGTTATCATCTAACATGATCCGGTTGTTCACTGAAGTACTGTGTTCTTGTTCAGAGCCGTCCCTTCGGGGTGACCGCTCCGGGCCCTGTGCTTTCAGGGGGCCCCAGGCCGGTGCGATTGGCCAGGGTGGTCAGTCCTGGAAGAGACGAATCCATCTCTTTTGCCCTGGGTCCTGCACCCCACTAGGGATGGCCCTGTTCTTGTTACAAAGAGTCACAGTCCCAGGAGCCGGGCCGGGGGGGGGGGGGGGGGGAGGGTATGGCACAACCCAGCTGTCTGGGCTGCTGAGACACCATCCAGGTGCAGCTGATGAGACAGAGCTCTCGGGAAAGGTCAGCAGAACGTCCTCCAGACGCCGCGTGAAGAGCAGCGGTCAGTGGGTGTAGGAGCGCTGCCAGCTGTAAATGTCAGGCGTATTGTGGGGGCAGCACGACTCCTGCCTGCAGCCACTTCTGCCCTGGGTGACCTTCAGCACCGGCCTGGCCCCTCTCTTCTTGGCCTGGCCCTTCGGTTTGTCCTCTGTGAGGAGGAAATCCACAGTGGAGTGGAAGAATTCCAGCAGCACCTCATGGCTCCAGAAGGCACCACCCAGGCTCTCCTTGAAGAAGCCGCAGTGTCCGCCTCCCTGGGTGAGCGCTAGGAAGAAGTAGGGGTTTGTCTCAAACAGCTCAAAGGGCAGAGTGTCCCTGGGGGCCCCACACATGGGGTCGTCCTGGCTGCAGATGCACAGCACTGGTACTGCCACCTCGTCTACGTCCCGCAGGGGGTTGTTCCTCTCCCAGTACAAGTCCCAGGTCTGGGCCTGGCAGAACAAGACCTCCTCCAGCTCCCTCAGTGACTGGCCCCCAAAGAAACGATCCAGGGGAAGAACCTCCCCTAGCACCGTGGCAAACCTGGGGGAGACAGACCCTGGTAAGAGCCCAAGCAGGAGAATGAGGAGGGGGGACAGCTCCCTGTGCTGGGGGAGGTTCATTGATTGAGCATGGGGCAGCTCACCATGGCTCTATCTGGGATAGAAAAGGCCTTCTCCCTTTGTCCACCTCCCCCAGGGCTCTGCAGCTCCCCACCTTGTGCTGGGAAGCATTCTCACTAACCAGGACTGCTCCAGCTACACCCTAGGGCAGAAGTGGGCAAACTATGGCCCGTGGGATCATCCTGCCCATCCCCTGAGCTCCTGGCCAGGGAAGCTAGTCCCTGGCCCCTCCCCTGCTGTCCCCTCTCCCCCACAGCCTCAGTGCACCGCCAGGCTCCTGGCCCGCCGCTCCTGCCGGGCAGTGCAGGCGGCGTGGCTGGCTCCGGCCAGGCAGTGGGGCTGCGGGCTCCTCTGAGTGGTATGGTAAGGGGGCAGGGGGATTGGATAAGGGGCAGGCGATTCCGGTGGGCAGTCAGGGGATGGGAAACGGGGGGGGGGGGGTTGGATAGGCATGGGAGTCCCGGGGGGCCTGTCTGTGGGTGGGGGTGTGGATAGAGGTCAGGTCAGTCAGGGCCTGGGACAGGGAGCGAGGCGGTTGGATAGGGGGTGGGGTCCGGATGGGGCAAGGGCCCTGGGAGGGGACAGTCAGGGACAAGGAGCAGGGGGGGTTGGATGGGTTGGAGGTTCTGAGGGGGGCAGTCAGGGGGCAGGAAATGGAAAGGGGTGGCCAGGCCATTTGGGGAGGCACAGCCTTCCCTACCCGGCCCTCCATAGAGTTTCACAATGCCGATGTCGCCCTCGGGCCAAAGGATCACCAGCTCAGTCCCCTATCTGCTGATCCCACAGGATCTCACGTGGGTCCATGGGACAAGGGCAAAAGCCACTGGGATCCCTCAGTGCACTGCAAAGCTGCACTCATGGCATGGTGGAGCTGGGAGGCTGTGTCTCATTGCTTCAGACACGGCAGGGCCAGGCCATTGCTACACGCTGTCCATCTCAGCCCCAGAGATGAGTCACTCACCGGCTAAGCCACACCTTCTGGGACATGAGCAAGAGTTGCTGCCATAGCCAGGGGCACCCAGCTTCAAACCATCCCCGAGGATCAAAGATGGGGGAGATGCAGCCGGCAGCTGTCAGGTGGCTAGAGGAACCACATTCTCCCAGGTAGGAGAACAGGAGCCCTGCCCCAGTGCTCTCCCCCACTGCAAAGAGCAGGGCCCCTGGGCACTGGGAGCGGATGTACCGGACGGCTTCTCGCAGGTCAGCAGGATCCCCATACGGCTGCAGCGCGGTAGTGCTTAGGGGGCAGCCGTTCTGGCCGCGGCGGTTAAAGACAACAGGATGGTAGCCATGAAGGAGTGCCACGTGACATAGCTAGACCAGACAACGGGAGTCACTGTGAGTGCCCTGGGAACACCAGGGAAGGACAGCCTGTCTGCTCTGAGGGCCCCGCCCCCAGGCTGCTCTACCAGCTGGTGGGTTAGGGCAGAGCCATCCCTTGGGTAGGACGAATCGGGGTGACCGCTCTGGGCCCCATGCTTTGGGGGGCCCCGTGGGCTGGTGCGATTGGCCAGCGTGGTCAGTCCTGGAAGAGACAGATCCGTCACTTCCGCCCTATCCCCGCCCCGTCTCCAGGGACGGCCCTGGGTTAGGGACTCAGACACCAGGAGAAACCTGTGATCACACCTGGAATCCAGGTCAGGATTCTTCCCTGTGGCCATTATCTACGTCTTTATGAATGACCCAGGTGATGGGTCTTAGAAGCCTGTTCCTCTGCTCAGTGCCATGGTATCACTGCCTGGAATGTTTCCCTCATTCTTCCTTTCCTCAGTGTCCTGATCCCTGGCCATGCGGCCTTGGTCCCTGTCTCCTGGCCTCGGGCGCCACATTCAGGCCGAGGTTTGCAGATGTGCTCACTAATGTGGGCATCCAACCAGAGACACCTGGGCTGATTCCCAGTGTGCTGAGGACCCACCGTCCCACTGAAGTCAGTGGGAGCCGCAGGCTCTCAAGGGGGCTGGTCAGAAGCTGAGGCACCCAAATGAGCAAGCACGTTGAGCACTTGGTGCCTTTAATCTCTGCGTCAGCCCCTCCATCCCCAACTCAGTCGTGTGCCCATCTCTGGCCTGCTCCCACTGGGATAAATCCATCTATTAATTGGGTGAAGCCAACAGTACCAGGGGAGTCGCCCACAGCCCCCGCCCTGCTGCAGCACAGCCCCAAACAGCACTGACCATTCAGCTTTCTATCGCACCGTCCACTCACCTCTAAGTCCATGAGCCCTACCCCTCACCCTCATAGAAGATCAGGGTTGGAAGGGACCTCAGGAGGTCATCTAGTCCAACCCCCTGCTCCAAGCAGGGCCAACCCCAACTAAATCATCCTAGTCGGGGCTTTGTCAAACCAGGCCTTAAAAACCTCTAAGAAAGGAGATTGCACCACCTCCCTAGGTAACCCGTACCAGTGCTTCACCACCCTCCTAGTGAATAAGTTTTTTCTAATATCCTCCCTGGTCTCTCCCTGCAAGAGGGAGATTTCTGCCCCAGATGGTCAGGTGGGTTGGCTGCATTTCCCATGTGCAATGGCATTTTGTTATTTTCTGCCCTTGCTTCCCATCTCCCTAGCTCCCTTTGTTTGCAACTCCTCCCAATTCAGCATCTTCTTTACCCCTTTCCAGATGGGCACCGCATAGGGGAGGGTTCAAATAACAGGAATGATTAATGAAGCTGTTAAAGAAGACCAGCACTAGGTGGCGTGGAGTGGGCAAGAGCATCGAGAGGCGTCATATGGACCCAGCACATGTGCCGTGCTGCAGTCGGGGTCGGGTGGCACTAGGTATGGGTGCCAATGATGGGACAACCTGGACTCAGTTGCACCGAACAGCAAAGGGAGTACAAGCTTTTCTGAGTCTGAGACCGGAGTTAGCTGGGGAGCTCTCTGGCTGGTACTGACTGTGTTGTTCTAACTGCACTCACAGGCTGTGGGCTGGCCCTAGTGAGGTGGCGCTAAGGCCATTTCTGGTAAGGTGAAGAGAGGTTTAAAGATGCCCAGAAGGACCTATGTCTCCCAGCCCAGTCCAAGAGAATCCACTGTCTTTGTAGATTCAGCTTGTCAGCTGTTGCAGCAGAGCCGAAGGGCAAATGGGGTCAGTGGGGTTGTGGGAGGACGGGGGATAAACCTCAGCACTAAATCCACTGTTAGCAGCGACTGCTAGGGGACCACTTTGGTGCTGGGCAAGGAACACACTGCTGGGGTTTATACACAGCCTTGGAGAGAGAGCCTCTGCCCCGGGCGTCGGGCAGCTGGGAGACAGACTGGAGCACCATGCAGCTGCCTGATGGGAACAGCCTGTTCTCCCTGGTGTGGGTGTGGGCAGGGGTTGTGCAGCAATTCCCTAAGTACAGTATACCCTTCCAAATCCTATGTGACCCCCTATGTTCTCCAGCCAGGCACAGCACTCACCCCCACTCAACCCCAATCCAAATAGGCCAGAGTGCTTCCAAACCCTCCAAACAGCCCACTTCTGCCCTGAGTCCCACCTCCCCACAAACACACACATTGTTCTGCCCCTCAAGGGTAGGGATTGGCTCCATCTCTGCGTCCTGTCGCTGTCTGTCTAAGGAAATTCTCTGAGCTGTAGCTGAAGGGGTCGGGATCATGGTCCCCTTTTCTACAAAGGGGAAAACTGAGGCACAGGGAGGGGAAGTGACTGGCCCAAGGTTACCCAGTAAGTCAGTGGTAGAACCGGGATTGCAGTTCCTAGTGCCCAGCCTGTTGCCTGTCACTGCCAGTCCCTCCCCCTCATTACCTTGCTGATGTTGCGGGTGACCTTCCCGAAGGAGTTGGGGACAAGCAGCAGGACAGGTGTGCTGCAGATGGTGGATGTCTGCCTCCTCTTCTGCTGTGCTGGCCCCACTGCCCAGTCCAGTGCCACCAGCCCCTCATCGCTCAGCTGCAGATAGGTCCTTACAAAATGCACCCTGCTATCCAGGGGCCCCATCATGCTGGCCAAGGTCTGCAGGGAGGGGAGAGCCCTCCATGGCCAGCTGGCTTCGCATAGGCTTTTCAAGGCCTGGCACTGGCTCTCCAGGTAGGCAGCCAGCGCAGAGGGCTTGCAGACCAGCTGGGCCCCAGAGCTGCTGGGAACTTTTGCTTTCCGAACCCAAACCCGGACACACAGGAAGATGAGCAGTAGGAGGAAGCCCAGCACCCCCGCCCATGGCAGCATGGCCAGGACAGAGTCTTCTTGGATCACAGGTCCCTGCTCCTCTATGGGCTGTATCACACACAGCCCTAGGGAGAGGAAGGAGCTGAGCCCAGGGGGCTGTGCTATCCAGACTTCCTCAGCAGACTTCCCTCCAGAGAGGACAGGTTTCTAGCATGGCAAACTTCAATCTTCTGCTTTGGTAGTGAGAGAGGGCGGGGGTGGCTGGGGCGTGTGAAGCAGCAGCCTGGAGGAGGAGCTGCAGCAGTTTCCGTGTAGGTCCCAGACGCAGAGAGAGAGAACCACAGAGACCAGAGATTGTCCATTAAAGACTAACCCTTTGGGTGAGGGCGGGGGGACTTGGGGATGGGGTGTGTGTGAGGGATGCTGTGGGGAGAAAGGCTTCACTCGGCTGCTGGGGCAGGCAGCACCTTACTACTCTGCACCTACCCCCTCCGGGCACAGGAGTGAGAACAACCCCAGTCCTAGGAGAGCGGGCAAAGCAAAAGGGAAACCTGGGGAAGACAGAGCCCAGGACACCCAAAGCAAAGGACAATGGCTCCTCTCAGCAGCAGGTTCAGCAGCTCATGAGCAAATACAGAAGAGAAAAGGAGTTAACATTTCCCGTCCCTTATTCTCAGGCTTTGGCCCTCAGAAGCAGCATTTCAAATGCTCCAACCCAGGGTTGGACGTCCAGGGCAGATGCATGGGCAAGAAGCAGGAGAGTTAATTGGGCAGCGCTTTCCAGCCCACTCAGCGGAGCGGCTGAAATCCCCAGCTGCACTCACAGAGAACAGCTTCCCACCGCAGCAGCACTGTGCAGAGGTGGAGTACCACCTCCCTCTAGGAGCACGGCCAGCCACACCCACCGTGCAGCTCACCCCTCAGCACTCACAAACCACGACACAGGAAGCATGACAGCCGATGACTAGACTGCTGGTCCACAAGCCCCACCGCCATTCCTTGCAGCAGCAACCTGGGCTCTCTGCAGAGCTGGGCCACATGGAAGCCAGGAGAATGGTCTGTTTCTCCAGCAAGAACTGCCAGATCTCGGCCATCTGAGCTATGCTGGCTAAGAAGCCCTGACTGCCTCGTCTAGATCTCAGACCAGTCCTGCCTCTGGCTGTGCTGAGACCAGACAAGTCTAGTCGGGGGACAGGGCACCAGAGCAGCAAGAAGCAGTGTCTAACCCCACCTCCTCCAGGGCATTTGGGTGCCTCTCACACACACATAACCCCCGTTGACATTCCATAGGGGAACCCATCCAGCCACACCTCCAATGCATGTGATAGTCCAGCCAAAAAGCAAACCTAGGCTGGCTCCCAGGGATAAAGCCCTGGCTCCAAATCCCTTCACCCACAAGGCAAAGACCTTACTCCAAAGATCTTACCAATCACCCATGTCTTGGAGGCCTCCCAGTCAGGATCCAGGCCAGGCCACAGCCCAGAGATGGCTTTGGTAGTGCTCACAGATTAGTCTTGGTTGGGTGTGAGAAACAGTGTGAGTGCGGTAAAGCAGGCACACCCGAGACCGGGCTAAGGGTGCATGTGGGTTATTGGCCTTTTCTGGTCCAGGAGTGCTTAATGCTCCTTAACATTGTTTTGTATGGAACATGAATGAACAGCATCTGCAGTGATGCTAGCAGGGATACAACAACCAAGAACTATTGATCTCTTGTTCCAGGTCAAAAACTGATCACAGGAAGGGGTCAGGCAGAAATGTGTCCCTAAGGGACAGCACTGCAGGTGCATTAGGTCTTCTCCAGTGCATCCTGCACTGGCCACCATATAAGGCGGACCGATGCCCAAAGGGCAGGCCATCCCACACCTCTTCCTGAAGATGCCAATTGCCCTGGGGGGTCTCTATCTGTACATGGGCTTCCCCTGAATGATGCACCAGGTGATTTACAGCCTGTTTTGTCCCTTGTTTCTTCATTGACCTTCCTGCTGCCTTGAGGGTTGTTTCATCCCCACAAATAATGACTCAGCAGGAGTTGCACAAGTCCCTGAATCAACATCAGTGAGAACAGGTGCGGCCAGAGCAGGAACTTGTAGCCACAGCACCAGATGCAGCTGAGCAGGTACCACTAGGAGGCTGTGGGGCAAGGAAAGGAAAATCGCATCCCAAACCCCCAGGCCTGGGAAAGGAGGCGTGACTGGAACTGAAGGACACAGACAGGGCTGCAGGCTCAGCACCAGGAACTTAGCCCTTCACAAATGAAAAGTCTCCTTATTAAAAGTAATCCACATCATGCAGTGTCTGACACTCCCCCACAGAGGACCCTGCCTCCTCTGGGAGCCATCTGGGCTAATGGATGCTGCCTGTTTACCCTGGACTCTTTCCTTACACTGAAACAAAAACCCACTTACCCACGAAAGCTGGCGTAAGCAAGCGAATGGGAAGCTGTGATGGTTGCAGGACCCTGAACAAGGAGCTCACAGGATGTGCTGGTGGCGCAGGGAGTGGATTTGTGACACTGTTGCTCCCAACTTCTGCTTTCTCTCTTCCTCTGTTTCTTTCTCTGGGCCACGAGGCAGACCCCAGCGCAGCTGCCACTCCACTTTGGGTGCCTCTGTCCCAGGTCCCACAGTCAGCTCACAGGATTCCTAAAGTCCCTAATTCAGGTGAGAGAAAATAAGCCATTGCTTTTCTATGGAACTGACTCTGTTTGTGAAAAGGGCTCTGTGCACATGGCATGGCACATGATTGTGCCACACACAAGCAGCCTAGCTGAAAGCATGGCACTGCAGCTGTAGGAGTGTATCACACTGCCCTGCACTGCGTGTGCAAATGACTGTGCATCAGTCTGTCTGCCATATGCTAAACCTTCCAACAGCTGAAACTAATAAAAACCCCTCTGCCTTTCATCAGAGGGTCTGGAAGTGCTAAGAGCCAGATGGGATTCCTTCCCGGCCGTGCTCAGTGTCCAGCTGGCGTTAATTTGCCCCCAAATTAAAAGTTTAGAAAACCCTGTAGTGGGGAGGGTCTAGGGAAAGGACAGAATATGGAGAACACGAATGGGTCAGTAGCCTTTATTTGGGTGGGGGGAGAAAGGCATGTGCTAGATGTCCCAGGCTGAAAATTACTATTGAGGTGCACAGAGAGCTCAGGACTGAAACTGCAAGGCCAGGTTGCAAGTCAGCAGCGCCAGGCCGAGCTGCGTGGGCGCTGTCTGGCTGTTTACCCTGATCACACCGCACCATCTCACCTCCCCACTTCCTTGCTGTGGATGGAGGAGCGGGCCATGTAGTTCTGTGTTGCTTTCGTTTCTGTAGTGACTTGACCACTTCCGGCCCTGTGTGGCTCTCAGCCATGCAACCCCATGGGCCCTGCACTAGAGCACCAATCTGCACAGCAGCGTCTCTCTGTACAGCATCATCCTAATACCTGTCCTTGCTGCGGCTTCTCTCTTTCCCAGGCCAGGCTGGGGAATAAAAAGATTCTGTCCAAGGTGACGAAGGCCAGACATGGAGGGAATTGCCGTGGGGACCTATCCAGCAGCCCTGTGGTGATGGCCTCAGAAGCTGGAGGATGCCATAAGAACGTCCATACTTGCTCACACCAAAGGTCCATCAAGCCCAGTATCCTGTTCTCTGACAGTGGCCAATGACAGGTGCCCCAATGGGAATGAACAGACAGGTTATTATAAAGTGATTCATGCCCTGTCACCCAATCCCAGCTTCTGCTAGACAGAGGCTAGGACACCACTCCTGCCCATCCTAGCTAATAGCCATTGATGGACCTATCTTCCATGAATCTATCTAGCTCCCTTTTGAACCTTGTTATAGTATTGGCAAGGAGTTCCAGAGGTTGACAGTGCGTTGCTTGAAAAAATACTTTCTTGTGTTTGTTTTAAACCTGCTACCTATTAATTTCATTTGGTGGCCCCTTGTTCTTGTGTTATGAGATGGAGTAAATAACACTTCCTTATTTACTTTCTCTATACCACTCAAGATTTTATAGACCTCCACCATATCCCCCCTTAGTCGCCTCTTTTCCAAGCTGAAAAGTCCCAGTCTTCTTAATCTCTCCTCATATGGCAGCCGTTCTATACCCCTCATCATGTTTGTTGCCCTTTTCTGAACCTTTTTCAATCCAATATACCTTTTTTGAGATGGGGCGACCACATCCGCACACAGTATTCAAGGTGTGGGCGTACCATGGATGGGCGTACCATGGATTTATATGGAGGCAGTATGATATTTTCTGAATCTTCCTTGATGATTCCCAACATTCTGTTCGTTTGGACGGCCGCTGCACATTGCGTGGATGTTTTCAGAGAACTCTCCACGATGACGCCAAGATCTTTCTTGAGTGGTAACCGCTAATTTAGACCCCATCACTGTATATGTATAGTCGGGATTATGTTTTCCAATGTGCATTACTTTGCATTTATCAACATTAAATTTCATCTGCCATTTTGTGGGCCCTAGGTAGGCCATTCACCTAGTTTTAAGCTGGCTGGCCCTCTTTTGGGGAAGGGCTCTCCCTGTCCAGCGTAACTGTGGAGAACAGGATGCTGCAGAGCACCCGGCTGGGTGGGGTCCCATGTGGGAACTACTGCGCCCCTGGGCACCCCGTGGGCCAGCTACAGGGAGGCGGGCGAGGGGCGCAGAGCCCTGGGGGAGCTCTGGGCGGAAGGGAAAGGCCTGGTACCAGCGTCACCCCGCCCGCGATCTCAGGTCCCTCCTATGCTAGGAATGGGGCTCCTCAGGCCCGGAGCAGGGGTCGGGGGACAGTCACCAGCCGCGAGAACCTGCCCCGGGACCCAGGCCCCGCGCGGGCCGGAGGGAGCTGCGCGCTGGGGCCCGGCCCGGCCCCGCCCCGGGGCCCCGCCAGGCCCGGCGCCTCCCCACGTGGAGTTTGTTTCCCGGGGAAGCGCCGCACGTGACCGGCCTCAGCTGATCCAACATGGCCGGGGCCCGGGCCGCCCCCGCCCGCCGGGGCTAAGGGCTCGGGCCGGCGCCCGCCCGGGGACCCCGCGCCGCGGCCGCAGGTACGGGCCGGCCCGGGCCGGGGGCGAGACGGGGCCGCTGCGGGGCCCGGCCCGGCTCCCCCTCGCCCCGCCGCAGTCCCCTGGGCGTGTGGGCGGGGAGGAGCGTAGGTCCCCGGTCCCCTTCCCGGGGCCCGGCCCGGCTCCGCCCGCAGCGGGGGGCGCGGGGCTCCAGGGGCCGGGCGAGCTCCATTGAAAGCTCCCCGCCCGGCGGCGCCCCGGCTCTGGGGGGGGGTCCGGGGGGGCCGCCCGGCGGCGCCCCGGCTCTGGGGGGGGGGCCCGGGGGGGCCGCCCGGCGGCGCCCCGGCTCTGGGGGGGGGGCGCCCCGGCTCTGGGGGGGGGCCGCCCGGCGGCGCCCCGGCTGGCCCGTGTGCTGCTCTTGCCCAGATTTAATGGCGCTGCCCCCGCTCTCCTGAGCGCAGCCCGGCCAGCCCTGTGGCGCATGGCAGAGCGCTAAGGCACCCGCCGCAGGCGACCCCCGTTCAGGAGCGAGTCTTGAGCCCCTAGGTCTGTCTACACTGCGGGGGGGAGTGAGCTTCCCAGCCGGGCAGACAGACCCGCACTAGCAAGGCTCGAACTAGTGGGCTAAAGGCGGAGGCTGGACTAGCCGCCAGAACGCGGGGCCTCTGGACTCTCTGTTTCCAGCAGCGCTAGCCCCAGCCCTTAGCGTGGGTCTGTCTGCCGGGGCTGGGAGGAGTGTAGATACCCTATGGCTGAGGAGAGTCCTCGAGCCCCATGCGCATGGGTGGAATCGCAGCCCCCAAGCTGCCTGTCTCATTTAAAGCGTGTCTGTTTCCCGCACAGACCACTGAGCTGTGGAACGCGCCGGTGCCAGACCAGCATGGAGTGTCTCCTCAGGAGAGTGGAAAAAGACCTGAATATTGACCACAGGCAGCTCGCTGCTGCTGCTGAGGGGACCCATCTCATTGCCTTTGTCCCAGTGAAGTGGCTAGTGAGCCTGAAGGAGCGCAGGGTGCTGCCCAGCCTGTGCCCCCGGCCCGAGGGGCTGAGCGAGGTGGAGGTGAGGACTTTCCTTCAGCACTCTGTGCAGAAGCTGCCTGTTGGCTGGACGAGAGTGGAAATCCATGGTCTGAGGAAAGAGAGGCTGGCTTATCCGCTGACTCTACACCACAGTGCGCAGGACGATCGGAACGGGGGCGTGGAAACACTCCATGGGTTCATGCAGAACGTTGCCTCCCAGAATTATAGAAACTTGTGGCACAGAGCTCACCGCCTGTATGTGCAGCCGTCCTGTCATGCTCACGTGCCGCCCACGATGCAGGCCCTGGACATCCTCAGAATGGCTCTTCAGAAGATCTACGGCTGCCTTTTTCTCCAGGTGGGTAGGAGTGTCCAATATGCCTCTCCTGCCAAAGAAGGTTCTATAGCCACAAAGGGGACATCCTCCTGCCCAAACATCCTCCGAGCAGAAGCTCTTCTGGAGTCAGCTAACATGCTGTACATCATCTACCCGTATGTGCAGTATTGCTTGCATGACATTGTGACCTTCAGCCCTGCGAAGCTCACCAACAGCCATGCCAAGGTCCTTTTCATCCTCTTCCATGTCCTGCAGGCTATGAGGGCCTGTCACCAAGCAGGGCTGGCATGTGGCCCCTTCTCCCTTCGCGATGTGGCAGTTGATGAGAAGCTGTGCAGCAGGCTCAGAATTAACCTCTGTGAGTATGAGAAACCAAAGGAGGAAGAGAGGGATCTGAGAGCTGATGAAGAGCAAAGGGCTGAGAAAAGCAGGGCTGTGGAATGGGCTGGGAAGGAGGCTAGGTGCACAGCTTGCCAGGAGGCGCTCAGGGGCCTTGTGCTGGATTGGGTGCATGGGCGAGTCAGTAACTTCCACTACCTTATGCAGCTGAACCGCCTGTCTGGACGGAGAATGGGAGACCCCAACTACCACCCGGTTCTCCCCTGGGTGGTGGATTTCACCACCAAAAATGGCAAGTTTAGAGACCTAAGAAAATCCAAGTTCCGCCTCAATAAAGGAGACAAGCAGTTGGACTTCACCTACGAGATGACCAAGCAGGCATTTGCGGCCGGAGGATCAAGTGGAGAACAGCTCCATGTGCCCCACCATATCTCCGACGTGCTCTCGGACATCACCTACTACGTCTACACTGCCCGGAGGACACCCAAGGCTGTGCTCTGTTGTCATGTGAGATCGCAGTGGGAGCCAAATGAATATCCAGCCAGCATGGAGCGCATGCAGAGCTGGACTCCAGATGAGTGTATCCCTGAGTTCTACACAGACCCCACCATCTTTAAATCCATTCATTCTGACATGCCTGACCTGGATGTGCCATCCTGGTGCAGCTCCTGTGAGGAGTTCATTGAAGTCCATCGCATGCTGCTGGAGAGCAGGGAAGTCTCTCAGGATCTCCACCACTGGATTGACCTCACTTTTGGCTACAAGCTGCTGGGGAAGGATGCTGTCAAGGAGAAAAACGTCTGCCTCCATCTGGTGGACAACCATACCCATCTGACCAGCTATGGAGTGGTGCAGCTCTTTGACCAGCCACATCCCAGACGCATGGTGGGACTTGCATACATACCCGCTGAAGCACCAGTCATTGCTCGACCTCTCATCCAGAATGCCAGAGAGACAATAGTCCTAGAGGATGTCCAGGGTCAGATGGGTGATGGGGTCAATGGGCTGGTCTTGGAAGCCACTCCTTGTGAAACCAGCTGGTCTGGTGACAAATCCATCAGTGGTGAGGATGACTTGGAGCAAGGCACTGAAGCTCTGGATTCCATTCCTGCAGCTGGCAGAGCCGCCGACCAGCCCTGTCCCTGCATGCCTTCAGCTCAGCCCTCCAACCTCCCTGCCTACCCTACAGAAGGCAAAACCTCAAATGTCCGGCCTAATCGAAGGAGTAAGCCTGGTGTTGTGGATCAAGCTGAAAGGGACAAGATGAAGATTACACTTCCTGAGGGTTTTAATCCTGTCCAGGCCCTGGAGGAGCTGGAAAAACTGGATAACTTCTTGGTTAAAGGCTTAAACAGTGAGATGGAGCTGATGGAGCAGCCACGGGTGGAGCCGCCGCTGGGCCTCTCAGATCTTTTCCAGAGAGACATGCAGGCATTGGGAGTTCTGATAGCTGAGATTGTGTTTGCGCCGAGGGTTCGCACCCTGAAGCCAGATGCATCCCTGCTGGAGCGGTTCCTGACCGTTTGGAATCTTTGCCGGTATCATCCGAAGGAGATCCCAGCCCCGCTCCAGCACATGCTGGATACTTTGCTGCAGCTGAACATGCCTCAGGGGAGACTTTTAAAGAACAAAGTGGCCAAGAACAGAGTCCAGCTTTTTGAGTACAAACCTGTTTCCCAGGGTCTCCCGCCACCCAGCCCCTCGCAGTTCCTTAGTCCTTTCAGCTCAGTTGTTCCCTTCCCTCCATATTTCCCGTCTCTGCACAAATTCATTTTCACCTACCAGTCAAAGAAAGTGGAGGATGAGAGTCAGGGCCGTGAGCTTGTTTTCCAGCTGTGGCAGCAGCTGGAGGGGATCCTCTGTGAAATCACTCCTGAAGGCTTGGAGATCCTGCTGCCCTTCATTTTATCTCTGATGTCGGAGGAGAACACTGCAGTCTATACAGCCTGGTACCTGTTTGAACCCATAGCAAAAGCTCTGGGCCCCAAGAATGCAAACAAGTACCTGCTCAAGCCCCTGATTGGTGCATATGAGAATCCCTGCTGCCTCCATGGCCGGTTTTACCTGTACACAGACTGCTTTGTGGCCCAGTTAATGGTGCGTCTGGGGCTGCAGTCCTTCCTCTCTAATCTGCTGGCTCATATCCTGCAGATCCTTGTTGGCGTTGAGAGCTCCCGGGAAGAAAGTAAGTCCTTTCTGGGAATGGCAGAAGATGAGGAGAGTGGAGGAGGCAGCCCAGTTTCCTGTGCATTTGGGGAAGAGATCAAAATGGATGTGGATCATGGTTCCCCGGCACTTGACCTTTTGGATTACACATCTGGAGTCAGCTTCCACGACCAGGTCTATCTGCCAGAGAACGAGGACTTCCAGAGTGGCCTCTATGTCAGCGAGTCCCTGCAGTCTCAGGAGCAGGAGCTGCTTAGCCTCGGGCGGCTGAGTGACAAAAGCAGCGCCAGTGAAGTGTCGTTGGGAGAGGACAGACCTGCAGATGGGGATTCCCAGAAGGACAAGAGTAGCTTGAAGTCTGTGGACAGCAGTCAGGACCTGAAGCAGAGTGAAGACTCTGAGGAGGAAGAAGAGGAGGTGGAGGAGGAGGAGGAGGAGGCCACAGTTGCTACAGAGCTTACCCTGTCAGTGGGCACTGGTCCTTCCATGGATGCTGCCCTGGCTGATGACCACAGTGAGCCAGAGGAGGGGGACGAGCAGGAGCTGCATGACCACTCTGAAGATAAAGAGCAGACAATTCTCCTGGGTAAGAGCTGCGCTTAGATGTCCGTCTGTCCGAGGTGGTGAGTGACTGGTGCAGCAATGGGAGGGGGAGATGGGAAGCCAGGCCCATGCAGGAGGAGCTGGAACCAGCTCTGGACATACTCCTGAATTCTCCAGGAAGGTGATCAGAGCAAATCTGAATCTATCAAATGGACACTTTAATAGGGTGGAAGATGGAGTCCTGATGTTGCCGCTTGGCTGATGCAGCTGGCAGGGTGCTTGACAAAAGCCCAGGCGATGCTGCAGGTCAGGAGTCAGCTATGTGGGGAGCTCTGGTGAGGACTGAGGCTCTAAGTATCCCATGGGCAGGGTCTGGGAAGCTTACAGAGTGGTAGAGTATTGCTCCTTCTCCTACTCTGTGCTCTTGTTTTGCAGACACAGCCTGTAAGATGGTGAGGTGGCTCTCGGCCAAACTGGGCCCTACTGTGACATCCCGTTACATTGCAAGGAACCTGCTCCGTCTCCTCACATCCTGCTATATCGGTAATGTCGTTCCACCTGCTTTAGAGGCCCTTTGAAGGGCAGCTCCTCTGACTGTGTCCTAAAGCAATCTGCTGTGAATGCTGCCCTCCCCGAGAAGGGGTGCAGACCTAACTGCATGGCATGCATGACTGGCTGGGGGGGTGGACAGGACCCGCATGTGAGTCTTGGGATGAATGTGCCCTTTGCGATTCAGCACAGCGTGTGTCTCAGCTCACTGAGCTGTCTCTCTGGCAGGTCCTACCAGACAGCAGTTTGTACCAAGCAATGAGGAAAACAGTCCCCTGAATGCGGGAAACATCTACCAGAAGCGACCAGTGCTGGGGGACCAGGTGTCCAAGCCGGTCCTGGCCTGTCTCATGTATATGGCATACCTGTATGGAGAGCCTGTTCTGACTTATCAGTACCTGCCCTATATCAGCTACCTGGTTAGTGTCCCTTCTTTCTCCTTTACTTGTAGCTGTTCACGCATGTGATGGAGCGAGAGCTGCATCAAATGTTGAGCTGCAGGCACCCAGGAGGGATGATATACAGCACAGGCCGCTCAGAGAGCTGCTAGTCTCCAGAGCACACGCATTAGCTGTGGTTAATCCTGGGCATTGTAAGCCGAGCAATGTCCTGCTGGGCTGCTGCTTGGCTGGGAGTTGGCAGGGAGAGCACTTTGCTGATGCAGCCAGAGCAGGAACTGCCTATTCCAGGAGTGAGTTCCCACTTTCTGCCCATGGGTGCAGTGGAGGGATTTCCTGTTTGGAAACCCTCGGTCTCCAGGAGCTCTTGGTGTAAGAGTTCTGCACTATATAGATATGGGACAGGCCCAGGAGGGATTGAAGGCATCTGCCTCTCAATTCCATACTGAAACATTAGCAAGATTTACGGGCTTCTTGGTTTGAAATTCTTAGTTGCTCCTGTTGATTATTTGGCAAAGTGTGCAGTAGAGGTGATCAAAAAATGGAACCCTGTTTAAAAAAAAAAACAAACCTTGATTTTGTTTTGAGGTGTACAAAACAGACCCATTTTTATTCTCTTAAATAGTTGTTACTTTTCTACTTACAGACTCTTGCTACATGACGAATTTCAGTAACCATTTCCTTAGCATTTTTTGATTAAAAATTGTGGGTGGGGAATGGCACAACAGTTCATGGAACCCTTTGGCAATGCTGGTCAGATTTCTGTGCAAAAATTTTGTTTTTGAAAAAATACCATTTTTCAATAAAAAGTTTGTGGAAACTTTCAAGCGGCTTTTTCATGCAGGTGGTCAGCACAGGAGCCTGGGAGTCACTGAGTTAAGCCTCTTTCCCTACCAGCTCTCTGTGATCCATTTGCCCTGGAGGGGATTCTCAATGTCTGAAGTCAGCAGCTAGAGTTATGTTAGCAGCTGATTTGCTTTGGCCTCTTGTTTTACTCCAAATAGAGAGAGAGAGAGTGTGTGTGGGGGTGGGGGGCACACCATGTGCTGCCTTATTGTTGCGGAACAGTGTTTGGCAACCTGATGTCGGAGAGATGAAACTGGGGGGCACGCCCACCAACTGCTCCTGCAGGGACTTGGCAGAAGGGTTTGTGCAAGACCTGTGCTGTACTGGGTTAAAAGATGGGAAGAAACATAGCTTGTGATCGGAAGCTGCCACCGAGAATTGTTCCCATTTTCAGTGCACACAGCTCTCTGCCCTGTGTCTTGGGTAAGAGCATGGGTTTGTAGGGCAGATAATCTAGAAAGGATGCCTTTGGTGTTACATTGAAAAGCTCTTTAATAATGCTAACTGTGGCCAGAGCTCTGCTGTAGCCAGTGCCCTTAAGGCAGGGAAAATGGTCACGTACGTTCCAAGCCTGACCTTTGAGGTTCTGGGCCTAAGCTGCTCTTCCAGCTCTGAAGCGTGCTGGGCTGGCCCCTCGGAATGTATCATTTGAATGTCACTGGCCCAGGAGTCCGGTTCCCAGGATGCTCTGCTAGCGTCCTGGCATGGCCTGGTGGTGCTGAGGTCTGTGTGCTCCGTTTCTCTTCCCCCACTCAGACTCCAGGCCCTAGTGTGTCCTGCAGGCAAACACTGTCTGTGCCATGGAATTGAAGTGCTTTGTTCTCATCACTCTCCCTCCTCCTGGCTTCTGGGTCTTTCCAGCAGGTGAGGGCTTTGGGCTCAGCCTCTCCCCTGCAGTCTCTTGGTCCCTGGTGGGGCTCGGTGCTTGAGCAATGGTTGGAAGTTCCTCTGGAGGCCGTGAGAGGTGCAAGCATGAATTCCTTGGGAACTGCTCCAGAATGTGGCTTGTCCGACCTGTGCAGGGAGGCTGGTAACCATGGAATGGGAGGTGATAATGGAGAGAGCTTACGACTGCTTGACTCTTCTTTCTGCCCTCCAGGTTGCCCCTAGCAGTGGGGTTGGCTCTGGCCGACTAAACAGCAGGAAGGAGGCTGGGCTGCTGGCTGCTGTGACTCTGACCCAGAAGATAATCGTGTGCCTTTCAGATACCACCCTGATGGATATTCTTCCCAAGATCAGCCAGGAGGTCCTGCTCCCTGTACTGGGCTTCCTGACCTCGCCTGCCATTGGGTGCGTGTAGAGAGCCATCACGCCCAGGGACCAATCAGCACCCACCAAACCCTGGCATTTCCTCTGCCTGGTGTGCATAAAACATGATGAGCAACCTAGCGGGTTGGGATAAAGCTCCCCTGGGCGGGGGTGGGTTCGGGACTATGGGGGC
Source organism: Chelonia mydas (assembly GCF_015237465.2). NCBI lineage: Eukaryota > Metazoa > Chordata > Testudines > Cheloniidae > Chelonia > Chelonia mydas. The sequence goes on from NC_051257.2 coordinate 587,381, forward strand.
TCACGCTGCCATTCTGCCCCATCCCCCCCGGTGGGCTCTCCTCGTGCCCGTACTCGGCATGCACACAGAGTTCATGTCTCTGGAGCTCTCTGACAGTCCTGTCTCTCCCCTGTGCTCCTGTAGGGCAAGAACCCTACGTGGGTGCACACTGTTGGTCTGCGGGGTGGTGGTGACTGACGTGTCCTCTTCAGGTTCCCTAGTGGTGCCCAGGCCCGCGCTGCCCTGTGTGTTAAGACCATCGGTTTAATTGCCTTGATCTGCCTGCGGATTGGGCAGGAGATGGTGCAGCAGCACTTGAGTGGCACTGTAGGAACCTTCTTTGGGGCTTTCTCGCTAGTGCAGGAACTGCAGGAGCAGGTTAGTGACCATCAGTGGCGTCTGTCTCCCTCTTCCCCGTGGGGCTGTGGGCACATGGACGTTGCAGCTCGTGGTGCCCAGGGAACGCGTGAGGGGCTGGTCTCACTGGAAATCATCTGTCTTCTCTTGTCCAGGGTCTGTCTTCAAAGTCATTGAGCCCTGGTGAGACGTCTGAGCTGGAGGTGCCCTTCTCAGATGGGAGAGTGCTGCGCCTGGACCCAGCTGTGCTGGCAGAGTTACAGAAGGTTTTTAGCCCAGAGATGGCCTACACCACCTATGTCCCCTTCTCTTGCCTGCTAGGTATGCTTCAGCTACCTTCTCTCCGCGGCTGGGGCCTGGTGCTAACAGTCCTTGCCCTGCACTCTGTGTTTATATGCCTGGCCTGGGGTCCAAGTGCAGCAACTGCTCTGTGCATGAGCCCTGAACCATAATGCAGCATTGACAGACAGGAATAAACCCTCAGGACATCATATGGGCCTTGCCCTGCCTGCAGGGGACGGAAGATCTCCCTGCCCCTCTGACCAGGAAGGACATATAGGTGACGGTATCTGGAGGGGGCCCTGGGCCAGCAGAATACTGGATGCTCTGCGAGCCTTGTGCTATTGTTGAGGGAGATGGGGAGGCCGGGGAGAGGTTCCTTCTTCCAGAGCTGTGCTCTGTACTTTCAGGTGATGTTATCCGGACGATTGTCCCTAACCACTTGGTGGTCGGGAGACTAGCCAACTTGTACCTGGAGAGCGTGAACCCAAAGAGCTTGCCTCTGGTCAGTCCGGAGCCAGCACCGAGCACAGCCTGCTTGGACCAGGATGCCCGAGGCAATGAGCCCAGTTCCAGTCACCATGAAGACAGTCACTCGGGCACCTTTGGGAGTGTGCTGGTGGGAAACCGCATTCAAGTCCCTGCGGACACACAGCACAAGGGTTCTGGCCCGCTCTGCTTCAGCCCCAGAGCTGATGGCTTTTGCCCCAGTTCTGCCAGCGAGGAGAATGTCCTGAAGCAGGATCTGCCCCGCAGTGCCCACATGCTATGTGGGAACTGGCTGGCTTACTGGCAGTACGAGATCGGAGTGAGCCAGCACGACCCCTGCTTCCACTTCCACCAGATCAAACTGCAGAGCTTCTTGGGGCACACAGGGGCCATCAAGTGTGTGGCACCACTCAGCTGTGAGGACTTCTTCCTGAGTGGCAGCAAAGACAAAACTGTCCGTCTCTGGCCCCTCTACAACTGTGGGGATGGCACCAGTGAGACGGAGCCACGGCTCACGTACGCTCAGCACAAGAAATCTGTCTTCTACGTGAGCCAGCTGGAGGCCCCGCAGCAGGTGGTGAGCTGCGATGGTACTGTCCATGTCTGGGACCAGTTCACAGGTGAGGGGGCGTGTGCTGATGCAGTGTTTGAAGAGAGGGGAAGCCGGGGCAATGGTGAGAGGCTGAGCTGTACTCAGCAGGCTGTATGCTTACTGAGAAGGACCAGGCTAAATCTGTACATCTGCACCTATAGGAAACCCAGCCCTGTCCTCTTGATTTCAGGAGGAACAGCTGGCTGGGGCTTCTCTGCAGAGTAAGACAGAGTGATTCTGTTCTCCTCCTGCTCCTGGCAGTCTTACCTATAGGACAGAGGGGGTCCCTTGCTCTGAAGCAGCAAGTCTAGTCTGCCTCTAGAGGCAGGAGACTGGAGTAGAGGTGTCCTGTGTTGCTGGTCCCAGCTGATTTCCTGGTAGAGACTGTGCTCTGTTCCCTTCCTTCTCCCTCCCCGCCCTCCTGACACCATGGGTGTCCTTGCAGCAGTGCGTGATGAGTCGCACACAAGGACTGGAATTGCCTTTGGTTCCGGGAGCCATGGCCCACGGTGCCCTGAGCGGTGACGCCTACTGGGGCAGCTTTGCTGATCCTCCCCTGCTGCAGTGAGGTAGGCAGGCTGCGCTAGTGCACTCAGCCTGTTGTTCTTTTCAAAGGTAAACTTCTCCGGACCTTTGATGCACTGGACAGCAAAGTTCCCATCACCGCCGTGACCACCATGCCCGCTCCCCACAGCAGCATCTCTGTGGCCAGCGCAGACTCTGTGCTGCGCTTCATTGACCACAGGAAGCCAGGATTACAGGTACCGGGGTCTTTGCTATCTCTAGACATGGTGGGCCACCCTCTCCCTGATCTGTTCGACAGCTGCACCTACCTCCAAGGTTCTTACCAGGCCAGTCACTGCTACTCCCAGTCCATGCATGATTGGGTACCCACAAGGTGAGGCTGGAGAGCTAGGCCTGGCATCCAGGCCCTCCCTGCATCCTCTCCTGTCACTCAGTACCGGGGGCTACTCCTGTCTGTACCTCTGTCTCCTGTAGCACGAGTTCCGCTTGGCCAGTGGAGTGAGCGCCGGGCTCATCCGCTGCTTGGCTGTCAGTCCCAGTGGGCGCAGCGTAATGGCTGGCTTCTCATCTGGATTCATTGTGCTGTTGGACACCAGGACTGGGCTCATCTTGAGGGGGTGGCCAGCCCATGAGGGGGACATCCTGCAGATAAAGGTGAGAGGCTGGAATAGGGCTTGGGCTGCTCCTGCATGTGGGGGACCATGGACGGCGCTAAAGGCTGAAAGTTGGCTGTGCGGGGCCTGCTGCGCGGATCCTGCTGAGCCTTGCGGCAGCAGAAAAACAGAGCTGAGGTGGGGTGTCCTGCTGCCGGTGGCTCCTGCAGCATTCAAAGGGCAGTGGGTAGATGTGCCCATTTGACATCTTTCCCCCACTCCTTAGAAGTCTTTTAAACTCTTGGTTGACTTTTTTTTTTATTTTAAGGCCACCTCTGTTGCCCCCTTGCCTGGGCTTTGCCTAGGGACTGCCAGTGACTTTTGGTGCATTAGATTCTTCCAGCTCATGTTCTGTCTGAGCCAGCAGATCCCCGGTCTCCTTGCTGATGAGCAGGCGTGGGCATTGTGAGGGGCAGGCCAGACACACAAGCTGGGGAGGAAGGGAGGGTGCTGCTCTCTCCCTGAGGCTAGCAGCCCCTCCCCGCTCAGGACCTCATTCTAATAAGTAACTCTTGTCCATATTTACCTGCCCTGAGGGAGCAGCGCTGGAGTTTTTGTGTCCTTGACCCAGTTCAGGTTAAACAAAGTTCACCTGCGTGGGCTGTTTACCCTCTCGCAGCACGCTAGCCAGAGTGCAGCGGCCCCAGCCCTTTGCTCTCCTCAGTGTAGTGTGTTGCACAGTCTCAGCTGGGCCCTCAGCTCGGCATCCCTGAGCGGGGTTGTGCTTTGGGGACCTAGGCTTGGGGAGGAGAGAGTCTGGCAGTGCTGCCCGCTCTGTAACAGTAACAGGCTGACAGAGGAAGGGGCAAGTCCCCAATGTGCAGGGAGAGGGCTGTCAGGTGAGGCAGAGATGCACGCTGTCGATAGTCCCTTGGGAGAGTGCCAATTGCCAGACTGCACTCCGGAGTCTGAGATGGGAGGGTGTCTCGGACTGACAAGTTCTTGCCAGCAGGAGATGCTGTAGGTGCCCTGGTGAGAGGAGCTCAGTGCTACTCCTGTTTGCAGGGTCCGCTTCCTGTGATCTGGGGAGGGGAGAGTTGGGCTCTCAGGCTGGGGAGCTCTTAGCGCAGAAACACTGATTCACTGGCATGTTCTCTCCTGCAGGCTGCAGAGGGCAGTGTGCTAATCAGCTCATCTTCTGATCACTCTCTGACTGTCTGGAAGGAACTGGAGCAGAAGCCTTTGCATCAGTATAAATCTGCTTCCGACCCCATCCATGCCTTTGACCTCTACGGCAGTGAAGTGGTGACCGGCACTGTGGCCAACAAGATTGGCGTCTACTCCATGCTGGAGTCGTTGACCTTACCTACCAGCACGACCAAGTTGAGCTCAGAGAACTTCCGGGGCACCCTGACCAGCCTGGCTGTGTTGCCCACGAAGTGTCATCTTCTCCTGGGTTCTGATAATGGTGTGATACGTCTCCTGGCATAGTGGCCGCCACGGCCTATCTGCCTGGTGTCCTGTGCAGTCATTCCACTAGCTCTGGTAGTAGCACCTAAGGCCAATATCTTGGCTCATGGGGAAAAGGGGGTGAGGTATTTCTCTGGGATACAAGATACAGGCGGAATGTACTTGTGAAGGAGTTCTCAATAAATCACCCCCAACCTCTGCCTGCATTCAAAAAAGCCATAATGGAGGAACCTCCACTGCTGCTGGGAGAAATCTGGGCATTGCAGGGCAGCATCACCCTCCTGCAAGAGGCCTGGAGCCTTCCACACCGTGTGTGCCTGACTCCCCCTGGGACTGAGCTGCTCTCGAGAGAAAGGTGGACTCTGGGCGCTCTCCCGTCTCCCTCCAGCACAGGGGTGAGAGCCAGCCCTTGGTAAGAGGAACACAGCCACTGCCCTCCGTGGACTGCCCTCCACACTCCAGCCCAGAATTGGTGGAGCCAGCTGAGCCTGGGAACTGCCTGGTATTGGGCATGCTCCCCTATGGGGCCTGTAGGGCACTGGGCTATTTGGTTGTCCTGGACGGTGAGGGCTGAAGGGACACAGATGGGTTTTTTTTTCTCAGTTTGCTTTATAGTCTGCTGCAGTCCATTTAAAAACCCCACCCCAGCCATGGCATCAATCTGGGAACCCTTCCCAGCACCCACTGTGGCTTCTCACTGATTCTAGGGTAGTGGAAGGTAGCAGAGCCAGCCATTTACCCAAGGCATAACCACTACCTGCTGCCCACCATCTGTTTAGGGGTGGGAATGCGCCTACAGAGGGGTGGGAATGCGCCTACAGAGGGGTGGGGCAGCCCCAGCTGCCAGGGGAGGCAGGAACAAGACCTGTCTGGGGGGTTTCAGGCTCCCAGCCAGGCCCTCTGCCCCGAATCTCTGCATGCTCCTTGGGCAGGATGTATGTCTTTCCCTAGCTCCTGTCCCAGAAGAGGCAGAATCATATTCCCCATGGCTGGGGGGTGGGGGGATTTCTTTTGCGTGCTCTGGAATGAGGCTGTGTTGGTTGCTCCTTTCAAAGGAGGGGCCCCATCTGTGCTGGGTGGATTCAGGCTTGGCGGTGAGGGTAGCTTGAGCCCCCCTTTGCTGTCGTACCTCACACTCTACCTTACAGGTTTAGGACAGCGAGGGGCGGGACCCAGCATGCCTTGAACCCACAAAGTGCTGCCCTCTGCCCCAGGACTCCACCTCCTGCCAGAGACCGTGGCTAGAACAGCCCTCTCCAGGCAGCAGTGCTGGAGCTGTGCCCGAGGGGAAGAGGGCATTCCTTGGGCCCATCAGTGAGGGTAGCTGCCTGTCCATACCCCACGGCTTGGTTCTGCTGCAGGCTCCCTCTCGGTCCCTTGAGCTACTCTGAGCGTTTGCGGAATGGTGCGGAGGGGTTGGGAGCCTGACCAGAGGGGCCTAGCCTGAGATCAAGGCTTGGCCTGGTGGAGGGGAGGAGCCTGCAGTGCCTGGGCAACTCTTGCTGGCTCTGTGTGGAGCGTACGGACTGTGGGGAAGGGCTGTCATCCTGCCCAGGCTGGGAGTCCCTGGGCTGCCCACTGCTGGGGGGGTCTCTGCTTCCCGCTGCCCTGCGCTTGCAGACAGAGGGTGGAGGAGATGAGTGCTTAGTCCCTTCCTATCCCTCCATTCAGGGGTGGGAGGGGAGCTCTGTCCCCTGTTGCCTATTAACCATTTGCAATAGATGTAAATATTTATTCTAATAAACCCTTTGAAAGAGACCAGGAGAGGAGCCTTTCTGTGTGCGGTGTGGCGGCATGCATGTGTTTTACTTATGGGAAAAGGATGATGACCTCCTTACACACCTTTCTGTAACGTAGGAAAAAACCTGCACAATCCTGGGGGACGTCAGTCTGAGTGACACATGCTGGTGTTCTCATGCTGCCAGGACTAAAACGTCCTTGGGACTTTCTGAACATTCCTAACGCAAAACCTGTTGCAGTCAACGTGGGGGAATTCTATATTAGACCTTGTCTTAACAGATAAAGAGGAACTGATCACAAAACTAAAAGTTAATGGTAGCTTAGGTAGGAGTGATCATGACTTTATTCTCCTTGCACGTTATAAATGTGACAAACTCCAGACCAGTTATATATATTCTTGCTGCTTTAAGAGGGCCAATTTCACAAAGCTGAAAACAAGTATGAGCCAAATCACCTGCAAGGAAGAATTTAATCAGAAAAAAGTGAATGATGGTTGGGAATCATTTAAGAACCCCTTACTAGATGCCCCGAAAAGGCTGTGCTGATTAAAAAACTGACCTGGGTTAGAGAGGAAATGACGGCAGCTGTAAAAAGCAAAAAAAAAACAACAAAAAAACCAAACCAACCCTCCCCCCCCCCCCCCCCCAAGTCTCGCTCTGTGTGTGTGTGTGTGTATATATATATATATAAACAAATGGAAGAGGGAAGCTGTTAGTAAGTAATATAAATTAGAAGGTAGGAACTTAGAAAATTGATAAGGGATGCAAGGAGAAATCTATGGCCAGCAATGGACAAGGAGTTTTTAAAATATATTCGGGGGGAGGAAGAATCCTTACAATGGTTTTGGTTCATTTCTATATGGAAATGGCAGAATTATCAATAATGCAGAAGTTTTCAATAAATATTTCTGTTCTATATTTGGGGGAAATACATGATGCAGACTCATCATAGGGTGATGATAAAACTCTTTCCATTCCACTAGTATCTCTGGAGGATGTTAAACAGAAGCTACTACAGTTAGGCATTTTAAAATCAACAGGTCCAGATAACTTGCATCTAAGTGATTTGAAAGAGCTGGCTAAGGTGCTTGCTGGACCATTAATGTTGATTTTCAATATCTTCGAGTACTGGGGAAGTTCCAGAAGACTAGAAGATAGCTAATGTGCCAATTTTTAAAAAGGGTAAATGAGTTGACCATTCAGCCTGACGTCGATCACAGGCAAGATAATGGAGTAGCTGATACGGTACTCAATTAATAAAGAACTAAATGAAGGTAATGTAATTAATGCAGATCAATACAGGGATTATGGAAAAATAGATCTTATCAAACTAACTTTATCTTGTTTTGATGAGACAAAGTTTGGTTGATAAAGGTAATCATGTTGATGTAATATACTTAGACTTCTGTAAGGTGTTTGACTTGGTACTGCATGACATTTTGATTAAAAAAAGAACAATATAAAATTAACATGGCACATTTTAAATGGATTAAAAACTGGCTAACTGATGGGTCTCAAAATGTAACTGTAAATGGAGAATTGCCATTGAGTGGGTGTGTTTCCAGGGGGGTCCTACAGAGATTGGTTCTTGGCCCTAAACTATTTAACATCCTTATCTGTGACCTGAAAACACAAAATCTCTTCTGATCAAATTTGCAGAAGACACAAAAATTGGAGGAGTGGTAAATAATAAAGAGGACAGGTCACTGATTGAGTGCTCTAGATCACTTGGTAAACTGGCTGCAAACAAACAATATGTGTTTTGTTATGGCTTAATGTCAATATACAGACCTGGGAACACAGAATGTAGGCCATACTTATAGGATGGGGGACTCTATCCTGAGAAGTAGTGACTGAAAAAGATTTGGGCGTTGCGGTGGCTATTCAGCTGAATATGAGCTCCCCACGTGACGCTGTGGCCAAAAGAGCTAATGTGATCCTGAGATGCCTAAACAGGAATCCTGAGTAAGAGCAGAGAGGTTACTTTACCTCTGTATTTGGCACTGATGTGACCACTGCTGGAATCCTGTGTCCAGTTCTGAAGCCCACAATTCATGAAGGATATTGATAAACTGAAAAGGGGTCAGAGAAGAGCCACAAGAAGGATTAAAAAACACGTCTGATAGTGATAGACTCAAGGTGCTCAATCCAGCTTCAGAAAGAGAAGGTTAAGAGCTGACTTGATTATAGTCTGTAAATACCTACATGGGGAACAAATATTTAACAATGGGCTCTTCAATCTAGTTGAGAAAGGTCTAACATGAGCCAATGGCTGGAAGTTAAAGTGAGACAAATTCAGATTATAAATAAGGTGGAAAATGTTAACAATGAGAGTAATTAAGCATTGGAACAATTAACCAAGATTGATGGTGGATTCTCCATCACTGCAAATTTTTAAATCAACATTGAATGTTTTTCTAACAGCTCTGCTCTAGGAATTATTTTGAGGCAGTTATCTAGGCTGTGTTATACAGGAGAACAGGCTAGATGATCACAACAGTCCCTTCTGGCCTTGGAATCTATTAGTCTATGGGTGGGAATGGGCGCTGCCTGTTGTGTGTTTGAGGGAAAGGCATGGGGTGTAGCTGGATGGTGGAGGGGCAGAGTGGCTGTGTGTTTGAGGGAAATGGGTGTGCAGCATTACTGGGGTTGGGGTTGTGGGAGAGGGTTGCAAAGCGACTGCTCTTCAGCCAGTAGTTTCTCTGCTCCGAGTAGTGACTTGATGAGAACCAAGCCAGCTTGCCTCATTTAGGCACCCCTGACGGAAGAAGGGGTGCCATTGAGCAGCCCTGTGCCTTGCCAGCTTGGAGTAGGTTGTGCTGCTGACCCTTGGATCCAACTTCTACCTCAGTATGTTCTAGAGCTCCTTTTCCCCTCCCTGGGCTTTCAAAGCAGCTTCCCAACAGAACACTGATCTGTCCCAAATCAGCCTCCTTTAAAGCAGCTTGTGGTGACAGTTCTCAAGCCTGTCTTGTTTTCACCTGTTCTCCCCTCCCCAACCTCTTAAGGCTTCTCCCTGTAGTCACTGTGGGGGCCAGGGCCTACTCCAGGGTGTATGCGTGTGGGGAAAAGGCAGCAGCCTTCCTGCCCTCGCTCAAAGGCTCTAAGCCTAGACTCAGCTAGCATAGCCCTGGCTCAGCCCCTATGGTCCCATTCAAATTCTCCACCCCTCCCTAGCACTCTAGTCCAACAGTGATATTAACGCATGAGGCCACATCACCCCCAGAGACAGGTGAGGCTCATTATCTCCACTGTTCAGAGGGGAAGCTCAGGCCAAGGTCGTAGCAAGTCAGTGAGAGAGCCAGTATTGTGCCCTTTCCACAAGAACATCCTGCCGCGTTAGAGCGGGGGCTTTTCTGGTGTGTGTGTGTCAAGGACTCGCAACACCGTTGCTTGTGGGGAAACCCAACTCTTCTAGGTATGGCTCTGCTGCTGCCTTCATGATGTGTGGCATGGCCCAGAGGGTGTCAGCTAAGCCCAAGCTGAGCCCACTCCGCTTCCTGCTTGGACCCACTGCAGCCAGCAACTTGGGCCCTGGCCATGTGTCAAAGGGCTACAGTCCTGTGTTTGCTGCAGCAGGAGGAGAGGCTGGGATAGATAGACTAGAAAGCTGGAGTTTCTCGCACAGAAAATTCTAAGAATAGTGGTGGGGCGAGGAACCCAAAAGCCATTAAGTCCCAAACCTTGGCTCTCCCATTTGAGGCCATGTGTAAGGGGTCTGCACTCCTCCAAAGGCACAAAGGAGATCTGGAAAGGGGGAGAGTCTCAATTAGACAAAAGATTCCACTTGTTACTTCTACTCTTGAACTTTCAGGAGTAACATAAGCTGGTAAAATCAGGGTCACAGCTATCCTTGGGGTGCAGCGACCTAGAGCCCCACAGAAAAACACCAATTCGCTCCATCCCAGAACAAATGTTTAACCGGATGTACAAGGTCAATATTTGCTGAAAGGGAAAAATCTTCAAATAAGGGGTGGTGCTGAAGGTCATGCCTGTCACTGCCTGGCAAGCGTGGGCTGGAAGGGGCTTCATCTGTCCCATGCAGAGCCATCGGCTGGGTAGAGAGGGTGTCAGCACCAACAGAAATGCTTAGCAAACCGAGGTAAGGGGCAGAGGAACTTGGTTTGGGGGTGGGGGGAGAAGATTTGGCAATAAACTGGGGGGAACTGTTCCAGTGGGGGGGGCACAGTGTGAAATTGCCCGAGTGGAGGGTGTGGGGGGTAGAGAATTCAACAATGAGCGGAGGGCCAAGGGCCTCAGGGATTGCATGTGGGGCCAGCTGTTGGATTTGTGGGGGGGGAGTTGAAATACCCTTAAGCTCTTCACATATGATTGGCGGATGGGGGAGAAGGACTGCAGCCCAGCTTGTCCAGGTTACTCTAGGGACTGCCTGGCAAACTGATGCTGCCCCCCCAGGAATTCAGCTCTGTTTGGGGGTGGTGCTGGGTGTTTACCCAATCAAGGAGTAGGAGAACAACCCCCACTAGACCAGGGTGAGTGCCTGGGGCTGGAGCCGGGTCCCAGTGTGGTCCAGGCCACTGCGAGTGGGCAGGGCCATGCCTGTGGCACTGGCAGGGAGCCTGGCCCCCCAAGTGACAGGAACAAGAGTGTGGTGGTAGGAGGGGCTGTGCTTGCCTGTAAGGGGAATATGTGAGTGGGGGGAAGGGGAGGGCTCTGTGCTGCAGGCCAGCTATTGAGAGGGTAACACTAGTGATCAGCTCTGACATTGCACGTCCCATTCACAACCCTCTACAGGCAGCACCTGCTGGATCCTTGGAGCTCCCTAAAAGGCAGGTCAGTATCACTGACCCCATGGAGGCACAGAGCAGCAGCAGATGTCTCTGACCATCAGCCAGGGGCCTGTCCCTTATCCCCAGCTTTGTGTGCATGGATGAGAGAGTGGAGAAGCTGAGCCTCTCCCTGGGTTGTGTGGGACAGATTTCGTTTGGGAATCGTTAGGAAACTGCAATTTGCTCTCCAGCCAAATGAGGGTGAGAGGGGATAGAAATGCAAGTGTCCAGGGAGAATAAACTCCTGAGCACAGCTACAGCACTGCATCAGTGCTGGATCCTGGTCAACGCGATGCCTTGCGTTGGTCCTGGACTCCAGTGCTGCTTCAGGGACTGTTCTCTTCAGCATCATTCACCTTGCCAGCTGCTGTCTCCCTGGGTTGGTTTCCCAGCAGTTTGTGTCTGTTCCTCCTGGATCCTTCTTTCCTTTCCTCTTCTTTGGGCTCATTATCTGTTGCTGTTCTCATTGTAATAATGGGCAGGCACAGCACAGGCACCCCAGGAGCAGAGAGGACCCAGGGAGTAGCCTGTGAGTGTCACTGACAGCTTTTGTATTCCAGAAATACGGAGATGCTGCTCTGGGGTCTGCTGCTCTGCTTGTCCACTCTGCACAATAGCCCACGGGTAAGCCACAAGCACAAAGCATTGCCTTCACCCGTCCTGCAGGGCATCTCCTCTGCCAGCACACTCTTCACCCCAGTCAGCCGGGGGCAGTGGCGGGAACAGGGCAGGCAATGCCAGGCTGGATTAGAACAGGGCTGATCTCCAAATGGCTGGCACCAGATGCTTCTGAAGAAATCTCCAAACAGACTACAATGGAATAACCTGCCCCCAGGGGACGCTGCTTCGGCACCCGGTCAGTCAGTTGTTGGCTCCTGCCCTGACACACTCGGTTTCTTTATCCAGTCTGATGTGATTGTGGATGTGCTCACGATCCAGATAAATACCTAATGTTTTTTAACATCCTCCTGAACTTCAATGATATCTAGTGTCTGTGAGTTACAGGGGTTCATCAGACACTGTGATTTAAAAAAATCCTTTCATCCATTTGCCTCCTTGCTCTCATGAGAGCAGATATAGAATTGTTCAGTCTATCTTCTATCCCAGCCACTATTTTGCATCCCTCTCTCCTGTTCCCTCTCTAAGCTAAACAGTCCCAATCTTTCCAGTCTCTCTCTAACCATTTCCATCACCCACCTCGGGACTCCTCCACTTCTGTTACACCCATTCTACAAAGAGGTTAAAACTATCTTTGCTTCAGTCAGCCAAGAGAACCACAGGGGACATGCTTGTCTCTGGCCCAGCCTGGAGGGACGTGGCAGGAAGTGAGCCAGAGGGGAGTGATTTCCTCAGCCAAACCTGGAGGAAGCTATTTGGTATCCAACTCTGGGCCTCTTCCCTTTCCCCCAACTCTGACTCAGTTCATTTCCTTCCAGTTTCCTTTGGCACATGCCCTTGAGATGGAGACTCCCCCCCATGACAACGCTGCCCAGCAGGAGAGCCCTGAGGTAAGAGGTGACAGACTCCCATATGTTGAGGTTACTCCAGGGTATTTGTAAAGCTCTACCAGCTCACCTTGGTCTAGTCCTGCCAGTGCCACCTTCAAACACATGCCAAAAATACGGGGATGTCCAACTTCATTGTGTGTAGAGTCTGCCATATGCACTGCATCCCAAATATGGTCCCCTGACTTTCAATGGCACTTAGACACCTCACTCCCTTACGCTGGTTTGAAAATCCTAACCTTAAGTGAGAGGCCAGCATATGGTATAGGTCAGTGGCTCTCAACCTTTCCAGATTACTGTACCCCTTTCAGGAGTCTAATTTGTCTTGTGTACCCCCAGTTTCACCTAATTTAAAAACTACCTGTTTACAAAATCAGACATAAAAATACAAGTGTCATAGCACACAATTACTGAAAAATTGCTGACTTTCTCATCTTTACGATATAATTATAAATCAATTGGAATATAACTATCGTACTTACATTTCACTGTATAGTACGTAGAGCAGATTGTCTATATGGAATTTCAGTTTGTACTGACGTCACTAGTGCTTTTTATGGAGCCTGTCGTAAAACTAGGGAGATAACTAGATGAGTTGATGTACCCCTGGAAGGCCTCTGTGTACTCCCAGGGATATGCGTACTCCTGGTTGTGAATCACTGGTATAAAGGACAGAAACTGATGTGTAAAGAGATTGGCTGGTGAATTATTTAGTCATAAAACCAATTAAGAAAATTACCAGCTGTGGGCAAGGAAGAATAGAAGCTTGTGTCTGAAACTGTGTCTGTCTTGGCTCTTACACTGTGCTCATCCCTGTGTTACCTGAGTGCCTCATGGATCTGTTCAAATACACACAAGGAAACCTCTGTATGTCTCTCCCTCTCCCCCCGCTATTCTGTTGGGAGGGTTTTTGTCATTTAGGTGGAGTTACTGAGGGCCGGGTAGGTCCAAGAAGCGACCAGCATTGTAGATGTAGAGGCTGTGACACCCACAGAGAATGCTGCAGAGATGGTGCGAGGCAGATCTGCAGTGCTAGAGGTGTGGAGAGGAGGAGAGTTCAGGGTTGATGATGCTGGAGCTACAGCCAGAAGAGGCAAAGGAAGGCCTGAACAAGAAGGAAGCCAGAACTGGAGTGCAGGAGACTCCTCGTGCCAGGAGAAGGATGTTAGCCGGAGATATTTAACTGAAGGAAGCTGAGATGAAGCCATCTTTTCACTTAGCCAGGGCAGATCAAGAGAGTAGGCAGGGAGGAGTGATTGACTGCCTTGGAAGACCTTGGCTTGGCCCGTTATCTTTGGAATAAGGCCCTTTCTATTTTCCAAGTTTGTGCTAGTGTGAAATCCTGAATAACTGCTTTCAACCTTCAGGGCCCTGCAGTGAAAAATGACACCAGCATAGAGAATCCGGAGTGGGATCCCTCAGCACTACAACTGACCAGTCAGGTAACAGAGAGGACGGGGGCGCTGGCCAGAGCTGGGGCTGATCTTCTGGCACAAGGGGTGAGGCTGTCACTAGCTCAGCATATTCTGTCCTGGGATGTATTGTGTCAACACACAGTGGCCACCTCGACACTAATACTCCATAGTCAAAGAATACACACAAGTTTTGAGAAGGGACTGGATGCAACAGGTCCCTCTTCATCCTCCCCTTTAATATAGGTCATCATCTGGTTGCTGTTATTGTCAGGGGTCTTGGTCCCTCTGCTCTTCAATGCAGCTCTGATAGGAGCTGCTCAGATGTCAGGACAGTGCTGATCTTTCAGATTGCTGATCAATTCCCTCTGGGTAGCCCTCCCTCTCACTGACTACCTGTAATGCTTCCTCACAGAGCATGTAGCCTGTGCCAGCTAACCAAGCACTGCTGCCTCCCCACCAGTGTGAACTGGACCCATTCGTCCCCTCCCTGTGACAAGCCACCTGCAGTCCCAGGAAAAGAGTGAGGAATGCAGCTCTGTTTCCCTGCTTTCTCTCACTGTAACATCCTTCTGTTTCGTTACAGCACTCTGAAGAGGCTGGAGCCTTAGAAGGAGATCCACAGTTTGTTCCCACCACCACTCTTCTGCCAGTAGTGGATCCAACCCTGCCAAATGCTGCAGTGTCAGATTCCACCTCTGACACCTGGGAAGACATCCATGGGCCTACACTGCCACTTCCTACCACTACCAGGACCACAAGCCCTGGGGCTGGCCTCACAAGCTCAGAGGGCAATCTTGTCACCAGGACAGTAGGAGATCACAAGCAGGTGCTGGAAGGGCAAGAAGTTGATTCCTCTGAAGAGGAGGGAGAAGGTCAAGAGAGAGGCTGTGACATGTCTCAGGAGCAGACACACAGGCTAGCAGAAGGTCTGATGAAATTCACCATCGATCTCCTGACAGAGGTCCAGCAGGAGACCAGCAGACCCAATGTGATCCTGTCTCCCCTCAGCATCAGCCTGGCATTGTCCCAGCTGGCACTAGGTAAATTACTGCGTTCAAACAGCACAAGCTTTCACCCTCTATAATGTTCCCTCTAGGAGAAGCACCCATAACCAATGTCCAAAATGCAGACACTAAGCCGGGCACCCTCCCCCCAGTGTTAATGCTCTGGCTTTATTTACTAAGGGGCGTGAGGTTACGTTCCCCTGAGGCTGGTCTCAGTTTCACTTGCTGGGACAGCATGGACCTGGCCAGGAGGCGCTGTGATAGTGCTGCTAATGCCTTACACTCAGGCCACCAGCGTCTCTCTGGGAAGACATCAGATGCCCAGCCACAGAGGGAGGTGGTCAGAGCACCTGCCCCTCAGCCCCGCAGATACTGACACAGATCTGATGTTGCTTTTAAGGAGCAGCAAACCAGACGGAGAAACGCCTGTTGGAGGCACTGCACCTGGAATCAGTGCCTTGTCTCCACCACCTGCTGAGCAGCATTCGCAGGCAGCTCACAGGGTCCATGCTCAGAGTAGCTTCACGCGTCTATCTGCAGAAAGGTAAGAGCCAGGAATGGGGAATTCCTACTGGGGTAGGGCTGTTGAATAAAACTCTCTGGGACGCACACACAGACTGAAGCAGCTGGGCTGACAGAACAGTGACACCTGTTAGTTTCCTGAAGTACTCCCTGTGGGGATGCCCCTGCTATCTGGTGAGCACATCTGGCTTCACACTGCACTGTCTGACATGCTGAGCGAGTTTCATCAAGGCCAGATGACGTCATGTCAAGTTCCTTCCTTGCAGGGTTTGAGGTTAAAGAGAAATTCTTGGAGAACTCAGAGCAATTCTATGGGGCAAAGCCTGTGACCCTGTCTGGGAACAATGAAAATGACCTCATAGCCATAAACAAGTGGATAAAGGAGGCTACTGAAGGGCAGATATCCACCTTCCTGGATCATCTCCCTGCGAGCACTGTGATGCTCCTACTCAATGCTGTCCACTTCCAAGGTGAGCTTCAGTGCACTCCACAATCCCCACTTTCCAGGTCTTTCCCTCAGTGACTAGCTGGGGTTCCGGGTCCTTTCCCCAGGTGAAGTAGCTGCATGTACTCAGGTGGAATCTCCTTTAATTTCTTCCCCATTTTGCTAGATTCCTCTTTTCCTTCCCCTGCATGTATGCAGCTCCCCTTGTTTAGTCTTGTCTTCAAATCCCATTACAGTGCAGCCTCTTAACTTCCGCACCTGTGCTACACATGTTAACTGACCCAGGAGCCAGAACTAACCCACAGCGTCCCTGTTGCCTTGTTGGTCCTGGTCCCTGGAACGCAGCACATCACCTTGCTCTTCTTAGCCAGGTCACACACACTTCATTAGGTGCCCAGCAAGGTGCTCTGAGGTGCTCCTGTGAAGTACTGGCCAGGGTTTCAGCCCAGTCCAACTTTAGCCTGGTCTTCCTCTAATTCCCTGAGGGCTGAATACCTCCGTGCTGTCAGGAGCCTGGCCTGTACTCTTGCAGGAGCTCCTTGCACTATCACTGATGTTGGCCTCCTTCCTCAATCCCTGCATTACTGGTTGCTCTACAGCTGCCTCTCTTCTCCTCCATCACTGACTTTATCCTGCACTTACAGACATTCTCTACTTCCTCCCCACAGCACCTCAGTCTTCTCCCTCACTGAGGCACAAAGAGGGGATGCCATTAGGCATTGGCTCATTCCACTGCACCACACAGCCTCTCCTGAGGATAAAGACATCCTGAACTCACAATTCTTCCTGCTCTGACACTTCTTTCTGCTCCAGTCCCCACTCACCTGTTCGCTGATGCTTTGTCAGGCACTTTCCTTTGTTTTTCATTCAGATTTGGGTTTGATTAATTACAAATTTATGGTTTTGGACAGGATTTTGGAGGCATAAGTTTGACCCCAGCCAGACTGGGCCAGATATATTCCACCTTGATGACCAGTTCATAGTTCCAGTTGAGATGATGAAAGCTCAGAAATATTCCCTGAGCTGGTTTACTCTGGATCCCCTGGAGGTTCAGGTAAGAGTCTGTCTAGGGTTCTGCCGGGCAGCTACAGGAATATCCCTTTGTTATTGCAATACCTCCACTGTATTCATGTTCTATGAGAAGAGATGAGTAATACCTGTTCACAGACGCAGGACACAGAAGTTCTTTTCAAACATCCTTTGCCTTCATTCCCTGAAAGGCTGTAACATCTTTGCCCTCAAATTCACGGGGATGATGGACTAGATGGGACCTAACGGACCTTTTGGATAAGTCTGAGAGAAAAAGCAACATGGAGATGGAATTCTCCCATGAAAATTGGGAGGATCTCTTCAGAACAGGGCCACTGCAGTGTAAATGCAGTTCATTTTACAGGGTGGACTTTGTGTTTCTCATATCTTTGGTCTCCACCTGCCTTGTGGATAAATACTGGCTCTGAGCATTAGCCCTATCTGTTCCAGTCTGACCTCTGTCTCCCTGGGATAAACAGCCACTCCACTCCCACCATGCTGCCCTCCTCCCCCTGGCTAATTGTTCTATTGAAAAATCAGAAATGAGGGGAAGTATCCCTTTCTGAGCCCTCATTGGCTTTGCTTAGCTGTTTCCTGTTCCACCAGTTCTTCTGATTGGTTTGTTTCCAGGTAGCCAGGTTTCCCTTTAAGGGCAACATGAGTTTTGTGGCCATTGTCCCAAACCAGTTTAAGTGGAACGTCTCCCAGGTGCTGGTGAACCTCAGTCATGACAAGCTGCACAGCCGTTTCCTCAAGGAGAAGCCCACCATGGTAAAGATGCCCAAACTGCATGTAGATTACCAGCTTGAACTCAACCAAGTCCTCAGCCAACTAGGTAATGCCCAGGGTGAGGTTTGCACAGCATGAATGGGTTGGGCTGATTGCAGTTATCTGTGCACTGAAGCTCAGAACTGATCTCCTTGCTCGAAGCAACTTCAAAGACCATGTAACTCTTTACTCTTCTCCCTGTTCCTGCCCTTTGCTTTTTTAGCACCAGCCTTTTCTCTGCCCACCCCGCAAAAATGTGGCCACTGTTAGTCTGAGAGCCTTCTTCACTGCAGTTCCTGTAACTGTCTCTCCCTATCTTCCCCTCCTCCAGCTCTCCATCTCACTTCCAAACTCAGCTGTGACCACCTTTCCCCTGCCTGTGACCTCAATTTATTTCCCCTTGATGTTAGGATGTATGAACTGCCAAGACAACCGTGCTTCTCAGTGACAATGTAGATCACAAAGCCCAGAACAAAGTGTGTGAGAACTAAGGACAAAACAGTCTTTGTTAAGAGGATCCGGACCGGGTTATGAAATGGACTTCCAGATGAGATTAGGCAAAAACAGAGTATGAGTGTGTTTAGGAAATGCAGCAGAACCTTCCTCATGGACAAAACATTTCCAGCACAGCAGGAATGACCTTAACCACAAAGCCCCCGATCTACCCTAGCACCCTTCAGAAAACAAAATCTGCAACCAACCAATCAACACTAAGCAGCAAACAAAATATACCCCATCAGAGCTTTCCCCCCCGCAAGGGAGAAATGCCAGAGACTCTATGAATTCCACTAGGGACATCACTGTTTCTACTGGTTTTATGTGGAAGGTGCTCAGATACCATGCTGTGGGCAGCAGTATAAAGCCCTAGGATATGATCAGTCCATATGAAAGCTGTGTTTGTTTGGCACTTGCAGATCTCCATACAGGGAAGGACTGGTAAATCTGGCCAGAGTGCACTTTTCCTTCCTCTGCCTGGCCAGTCCCTGGTGTTGTGCATAGAATATAGCGATACAGGCGGCTGCCGCCTCTACAGCAAAGGTTCTCAAACTGGGGGTCAGGACCCCTGAGAGGGGTGTGAGCTGTCAGCCTCCACCCCAAACCCTGCTTTGCCTCCAGCATTTATAACAGTGTTAAATATTTATGTGTTTTTAATTTATAAGGGAGGGTTGCACTCAGAGGCTTGCTATGTGAAAGGCATCACCTGTACAAAAGTTGAGAACCACTCTTCTACAAGGATGAAATGAATTTCTGAGCCAATGGCATGCCATGGCCCCGAACTAGTGAGTAGACAGGCTTCTGTTTGACCCCAATTTGATTTCTCTTTAGGCCTCGGGGAGTTGTTTTCAGCCCCAGACCTGCAGAAGATCACAGATGAGCCTCTCTTTGTATCCAGCATCCAGCACCAGTCCACCCTGGAGCTTGCAGAAGATGGCGTGGAGGCATCAGCTGCCACCAGTGTCATGATGTCTCGTTCACTCTCCACTTTCAGCCTCAACCAACCCTTTCTCTTCATCATCTTTGAGGAGACAACGGGCATCCCACTCTTTGTGGGCAGCATCCAGAACCCCAACCCCAACGCTGCCAAACAGAGAAAAGAGCCACAGGACTTGCCTAACCTGAAAAATGCCATCAAAAATAGTATCCCCAAATAAGGGAGGAGCAGTGCCTAGGAGTCCTGGGACTGCTGCCTGCGAGACCTCTGTAGCAGGGTCTCTCTCCCTTGACCAGGCTTCCATCAGAAGCCCTTCTGCCCCATCCCAGTGGGTCCCCTCTGGCAGGGCTCTCTAGAGCCCCTCAGCACCACTCTTGAGCAGCAGTGCTGGGTACCTCATTGTCTTGAATACTCGTTAGTTTCTGACAATGTCTCTATGCAATTGGACAAAGACAAGAGGTGTAAAAGCTGCTCTTCCTTCTGAGCCCCTCATGCACATTCCTTGGTCAGGACATTGACCA
Source organism: Chelonia mydas (assembly GCF_015237465.2). Classification (NCBI taxonomy): domain Eukaryota; kingdom Metazoa; phylum Chordata; order Testudines; family Cheloniidae; genus Chelonia; species Chelonia mydas. Next base: position 606,835 of record NC_051257.2, read on the forward strand.
AATAGCAGGACTTGCTTGTCACTATATAGGCCAACGGCAGCTAAATCAAACTGACTAGCAGCCAGTTTCCTTCCCTGGGATGTGAGTCTCAGCTACTACTTCTGATAAAGGTTCTGCCTAGAACATTCCTGCCCCTGTCCCCCTGGGTACTGGGATTTGCTGGGTGTGTGCACAAGGGAGGGGGTTTATTTCTATCCCTAGCACCAGCCCTTCACCTGGGATTTCGGAGGCATATTTTGTAAATTGTTTTTTTAGTAATTTTTATGTTGGCAGAATAATAAAGAGTAAAACAGAAGATGTTTGGCTGAGTTGTCACCTTGAGAGATACCCGGCAGAGACTGGAAAGGGGCATAGCAGGGCAGCAAACAGGCGGAGTAACTGCAAAGACTGAGGGAAAAAAAAGACTTACTGGGGCTTGACCAAAGGATGGAAGGTCCTAAAGGGTCTCATGAGAAGTGAGCAGTCCTTTCTCCAACTCACACCACCAGAATGAGGAGCCACAGGATGAGATTAATGTCTAGTAAATATGGAACCACTAAAAGGACATTGCCTATTCCTCTTTGGAAATCTCAGCTGAACATACCAGAGAATCCACTAGTGTGGGTGGATACACAGAGAGGGGAGATCCAGTCTGATGCCATAGGGTCTGAGCTGAATGCTGTAGGGGTCAAGAAGGAGGCTTCCCCATTAGCAGCATAGCACAACTGGCTGGTCTTTGCCTTCCTCTGAGGGAGGAATTGGTATTGGGCATTGCCAGCTGGCAGGCTACTGGCTTCAATGGATCAGTGGTCTAATCTGGTCTGGCACATCCTACGTGTGACTTGTTCTCCTATGTTGGGTACTCCTGAGCCTGCAGAACAATGCTACAGGAGTTTGACATCTTCCAGGACATGACTGCATCTCCTTGGGGTCAGAGTCACTCCCTCCCATCAGTACAGGGATGGTGTTCACCTTGAAGTTCACTTCTGAGACGGGTACAGCTCACTGAATCCCTGCTCTGAAATAATTCAGTGTGTCTGACCCAAGCAGCAAAAACTGATGGTTCTGGGGAAAAGCACCCCCCACCCCCCAGCAGCTTAAGCTGTGTTATGTTAGTCTTCCTAGTTTTGGTGTTTCTGTAGCAATTAACAGTGAATGTCCACCCGCTGACAAAGGGAATTTAGAACCACTCTTTGTTGGTAGATTCGGCTTCTCATTGCTTCTAGGAAGTCGTTCTAGGGTATGTCTACAGTGCATCTGGGAGCGAGCTTCGCACCCTGGTCCACAGTAGTGAACTAAAGGTAGCTGTGTAGACAGGGTGGCTTGGGCTCTGAAGCCCACCCTCCTCCCACAGGTTTCAGAGCCCAAGCTGCAACATGGACACAGCGATCTTTAGCACACTACCATGAGCCCTGCTAACACAAGTCTCTTCACCCGAGCTGAGGGACTTACTCCCAGACACCAGGCAGACATTCCTTAGTGGTTTTGTTTTTGCATGGAAGTAGCTAAAGAACCAGAGTCACCTTCCCAACAGCTTCCCCTTTCCTGAGTAGATCTGCCCCAACCAAACAGCAAGCTGCCTGCTGGCATCTCCCTCACTGACTGGCCTGCACTTTCTGTTGGGATTGGAGGGAGGGGGATCGACGCACTGACCACTGACTTCAGGGACACAAGAAACTTTTTCAAAGAAAGCAACTGGCTCAAACCTGCAATTACCAATAGACACCACGCATGCTTTACAGACTCCAAGTCTAAGGGGAGACCAGCTAAGAATAATTCACAGCCCTGTGACCCATGGAATGACATTTACTGGTCAAAAAGAGGGTATAATTACTCTACCGTGTAATTAACAAGTAAACCAGCAGGAACCCAGCTCTATTACCAGGGCCCTCAGAGAACATTTCAGATTGCTTTGCTCTCATATTTATTGCCTTAATTTAGAGATGCTGGTTCATGCCTTAGTTAGGTCCTGCCTTGGCTACTGCAACTTCCTCCTCCTTGATTTGCACCTTGCTGCATTCCATTCTATCCAAAATCCTGCAGCTAAAGTCATCTTCCTTCCACACCACTGCCTTCCAGCTCCCTTTGTGCAGAATGTACATGTTTCTTCCTCTTCAAAGCCCTGAACAACTCAGTTCTTATTTCCTCCTACTCCCCTTCATTCTGGTAGTTCCCTCCTGCTTTTCTTCTCATACTCCCATCTTCATGTTGTTCCAGGGGACAGTGGCTAGTTCCTGCTGCACTGTGTATGAGGCACAATTAACTTTTTATGTTCAACAAATGATCTGTTACATTGAAATTAATTCATGAGATTTTGCGCCGTCTTTTGAGGCTCTTCAATGGAGGGGTGCTGTAGAAATGCAAAATATTATTAAGATCCAGGCTCACGACTTCCCACCACAGGACAATGCTCTTGCTTCCTAACATTCAGACATCTTGGTAATGACCCTTGAACCTATTCTGGTAAAGCAAAGCGCTATCATAGATTGTAAGGCCGGAAGGAATGACTGATCTTCTAGACTCAAATGTACGACACAGGCCATAGGACTTCCTTGAATTAATTCCTGTTTGAACTAGAGAAGGTCTTTTAGAAAAACCATCCCATCTTGATTTAAAAATTTCCAGTGAGTGAGAATTTCCCATGTCCCTTAGTAAGCTGTTCCAATGGTCAACTACCCTTACTGTAAAATTTATAACTTACCTCCAGTCTGAATTTGTTGAGCTTCAACTTCCAGCCATTGGATCTCGCTATATCTTTTTCTGCTAAATTGAAGAGCCCTCTATTATAAAATTTCTGTTTCCTCATGTAGGTACAGGACCTCTTCCCTGAAAACAATTGCCCACAGGGTGAAGCCATCACTAAATTAATATTTCTTGATAACTTTCATATTTGAAATGTTATTGAATTTCTTCACTTTAGCAAATCCATATGAATATCAAACATACAAAATGTCCATGACATAAAGCCTAATGCTGTTCAGAAAGAATATGCCCTATTTTAAATAAAATAAGCTCCTCAAACCAAAATAAAATGTCCACATGGAGGGTTTGGACTGGTTTAACTAAGTTTGTTTAAATTCACAACTTTAGTTAAACAGATACAACTCTCCACATAGAAAAGGACCAATTGACTTAGCTAAAGCAAAATAGGTGTGTTCACACAGCCTTTGCATGGGTTAAAATCACACCTATAGTTAAACTGGTGCAACTTTCTTGTGTAGACAAGGCCTTAGTAAGAATCAGCCCAAAGCCTTCCACAAAGTGCATTTTAGTACAAAACACATACATTGAAAAGAGAAAATGGAGAAAAACATGGGAAATGTCAACTGCTAATCTCCAACAACCAGCATCACTCAGCCTCAGGTGAACGCAGAAGGGGTCACAGGGACAAGCTTATTTCCACTGATCTCTGCTTACAGTACAAGTCCAGAAGTAATTTCCACATAAGGCCATAACTGTCCATCTTATTCCTGCTCAGGAAGACTGTTTTTTCTCGCTTGGCCATGGTCAATGAAGCAGCACTGAGCCACAAGAAACCAGCTGGGATTATTTGCTTTGCTCACAAAGATGCTGGTTTGCAGTTCATGTGGGTCTCCAGTCATCCCCTCTTCCCATTAGCTGAGGGCCTGTAGGAGATGAGTGCATGTATAAATAAGTCAGTTTTATGCTTCTCATTGCCTAGAGAGTAAGGCCTGCAGCAGAGCAGGGACAGATTCCAGGACAATCTTACATATGGGGTTTGGCACAGCTGCCTTCACTACATTTTCAGCATTTCCCTCTAGACAAGCTGCTTGAGGCAATGGTCAGATAGCCACAGTCCCATCCCATCTCTCCTTCACTGAGCATATTAACATTCTTGTTAATACTGATCCTGCAGCTTGGCTAGAGCCACTCCTGGGTCCTTAGTTGCTTTAAATCAGTATTTGGATCCCGCTGTTGGGTCGAGGTTCTTGCTATGTTCAATGTTAAAGTTGCTGCTATATTAATGATGCTACTGCAGCTCCCACACAGCCATCACCAAGCATTTTATAACCCCCTGAGGTAGGGAAGGAATAGTCCCATTTTACAGATGGGGAAGCTGGGGCTCTGCGACGGGAGCTGACTTGCCCAAAGTCACACAAGGAGCTTGTGCAAAGCACAGAATAGAAGCCAGAGAACTTGGTTCTTAGTTTTGTGTTTTAACCATTGACTGTTTCTCAAATAATGGGATTTGCTTTGGGAGCTGGATCAAGTGAAGGGTTAAAGCAAGCACAATGCAGTGACAATCACAGGATCAAAAATGAGAGCAGATCACTTTAAGAGAGCCCTGGGAAGTGTAACCTGAAGCCTGCTGAAGGCTGGGCTTGGGGGCAGTCTGCTGGCAGGCAGCAAAGAAAGCAGATGTGGCTGTTATAAACTCCATGCTGTCCAGACTCTCATCAAGGGTGGTAACATTAGACAGCACTGGCTGAGAGGAGTCCGAGGTAAGGAGCAATTCACCTTGCTTCCGGCCCTGTTGGCCCACAGCTAGTAGCAATGGGAGTACCCAGAATTATGGGAAGGGCACAGGAATGAGCCCAGGGGTGGGGTGGGAGGGAGCTCTCTTGCTGGGCCTGGGAGACAAGAGTGATGGTCCTTGCTGTGGTATGGCCTGGGGAGTATAGAATTCCTCCTGGGGAACAGGAGTAGGCTGGAAATGGGGGACTCTCACAGAGGGCCTGGGGCTCTCCAGATGTCATGGGGCTCCTCCTGAAGGGATTGAGGGCCAGAAATGTGCTTGGGAACAAGGGTCCATCCTGGAGGCTCTGAGGACCAAGTATGGATGGGCAGGGGTTACAATGCTGCATCAGTTAGCACTTGTGTTGCAGTTAGATATTTTTCTTTGCAATAGTAACTAAGTCTAGCAGAAAATTGAGTCAGACCCTCTCGGTGAGGTGCTCTGAGACACCCCCCAATAGAGAGAAACAGACCTCATGGGTGGGGTGGCTGAGATATCCCACACACAAATGTGCTTAAGGATAGTTAGAGACCTTCAGAACTCTCTAGCCTGGGGGAAATGCTGTTTTATTTTAGAGCTGCAGAGATCCAGGGATCGGACAATTCGCGCTTTGAAAGTATCTTCTCAGCTTGTTTCCCAACCTGCTCTTTCTGAGTCTAACATCACAGACTGTGTGCTCTAGATCTTTTCCTCTCCTTTTAAACATAGCTATAGATTTTAAAGTCATGCTAGAAATCACCCCAGCTCTGCTCCAGCAAGGACTTTTTCTATCTGCAGTTTTGGCTGTGTGCATCATAACTGCAAAAATAGAATCCAGATGTTCAGGCCCATTCCGGCTCAGCAGGGCTTTGTCATTCTAAAATGGAAATCACTTCTTGGCAAAGCCTGAGAAATATGAGGGTGGTGACAATCTTGGCAAAGATGATAAGATCTGGGAATGCATGCTCCATTCTCATGCTCCCAGGAGCACAGAGCAGTTGGGAGCAGAGTATTGTAGAGCTTTTTTTCAGAACAAAGACCACACTTCATGGAAAACCCACGTCTCACGCCTAGCCCAGAGCACACCTCTCACACTACGCATAGTGGTAAAGCCAGGTGAAGAATCTGCTTGCAGCAGGCATCCTCAGACAGCATCCAGCCAGAGCCTCTCTGCTCACGTGTGCCACAGGAGGAAGGCCTGCTCAGAAATCCCCACCATAAGGCTGACTCTCACAGGAACGAAAAGCCCCCGAATCACACCCACCATCACGCCACCTAACATTGCTTTCGTTCAGTACAGCAGCTCTACTCAGAGCATATTTTCTGCACTGGAAAGAAATCCAGAATACCGCTCTCCTGGGTGGGCGATGGTGTCTGAGCATAGATGCAGTTTTGTGAAATTGGACTGCATAGCCAGTTTCATGTCTGCTCTAGACAGAAACAATGCTACAGAGAAATCTCCTTTGGCAGGGATGCTGTAGAGGCACATCGTGTTTCCTAAAGCAAAACTGCTATTCTGGAGAGAGGGTCTGGGGGAGCTTTTTCTTGTAGGGGAATCCTCTGCCTGAAAGGCTGGTCCCTGAATTGTAGTCGTTTTGGACACGTGGCTTTAAGAGCCTGCAATTCTACCAACAGCCATGTTTGCTTTAGAGCTGCATTTAATTTGAAACACATGTGCAGACTCCTACTCCTCTGGCTGCACTGGATCACAGGGGTTAGTTAAATACAAGTGCCCTTCCTTTAATTTCTTTGGAATTTATATAAACATGGCTTTCACCCAGCCCATGGCATCTGACCTCAGGGACATGGCATCCCTGCAATAGCTCTAATTTACCCAGGATGAACATTTGGGTAACACTACCCTTTGGGCCAGACACATCATCGTACAGAATCCTCCCATGCAGACACTGGAGAGGTTAACATTGGATTTCTGAAAAAGAACAGGATTACTCGCTCTAGGGAGCTTGATGGTTTTTTCCTATCAGGAATCCTGAGTAAGCCCAGTCCTGCCCTTTACCTCGTCTCTGCTTTAGCCTCTACCCCATGGTATATATTTAGGATGAGGAAGAGTTCTTACGACTCCCTTTGGAGCCCATCAATGTTGCTATTTAAACAGCTACTGAGTGAGAGTGATAGTAAGGTGCTCATGCAGGCAGTAATCCTCCAAGGATAGGGCTACTCAGTGAGCAAGACTGAGGCTAGGAATTGAATTGGGGGGCTGGGCAGGGGGTGTATGCATGTTCAGAACAACAGCAGTAGCCCGTTAACTATCTATCTTTTATTTCATCCAGTGTTAGTTGTTGCACTTGCTGCTTTTGTATGAATATTGACATTTGAATGTATGGGATGTAAAGCAGCAAGACGCGTCTCTTGTGCACTGATCTGATCTAGTACCTTTCAGGGCCATGGAGTCTGGTGTCTTGTCTGAGAGCCAGGGTGATTTGCATCACATCTCTACCTCTGCTTTTCGGCACAGGCACACCTGCCCATGTGTCCACAAATGTGCATGCCACAATCTCAAGAAGCCCAAAGCAGCTGGAGCTGAAGCAGCTGAAGAAGCGAAAGGCTGAGGATTTGCAACTGGTCAGCTGTGCACACCAGGTCCTGCTGCAGACAGAGATGCAAATGCAGTTCCTGCTAGGTGTAGTAGACAGAGCTAGCTGGAACAAATAAGTAGGCAGCTTGACTAGGGCAAACAGCTCTATTGTGTTCTTCCCTTCTAGGTTCCATCATGCAGACTCTGTTTGTTCTCCTGTGGTTAGGGCTCCTAGCCTCCCTCAGCAGATCTCAGGACTCTGCTACAGAGCAGGTGAGCGTGATACAAAACATGACAAGGAGAGTGAGAAACCTGGAACATAAAACTTCCAAAATTAAAATTCTAAATGGGAATATTAAGCACCATCCTCCAGAGTTGCCAAGGACAACCTAGGATCATAATGGGCAATGAAATGAGAAAGGCAAGTCCTACTCTGCCTAGGTAAAAGCATGGTGGGATCTCTAGTAGGTACAGCAGGGAGGACTGGGTTCTATTCCCAGCTCTGCCTATGACATACTGTGTGATCCTCAGTTTTCCCAATGGTAAGACAAGGCCAGTACTTCCCCAGTTTACAGAGGAACGTCTGTAAAGCACTTTGAAGGTGAACGGTTCTCTGGCTATCATTACTGCTCCTCCCTTCTGATACATAACGATTCTAAAGAAGTGTTTCTTGTGCCTGCAAGGACTCTGGTACCCCTGAAGGAGGCAACACAGAGGCTGCTGAGGAGGAAGATCCCTTCTACAAAAGCCCTGTAAACAAACTGGCAGCTGCAGTCTCCAACTTTGGCTATGACCTATATCGCCAGCAGTCAAGCAAGACTCCCACCGCCAATGTGTTACTGTCTCCCTTCAGTGTGGCTACTGCACTTTCTGGTATTCTACTAGGTGAGTCCCTACTCCTCCTCCTCCTCATGCATACTTGTGCATGGCTGGAGGGGGGCCTCATGCTCCCTTACTTATGGTTGGCAGGTGCTGGAGAGCGAACAGAAGACCTGATTTCTCGTACTCTCTTCTACGACCTGCTTAACAAGGCTGAGGTCCACAACACCTACAAGGAGCTACTGGCCAGCATCACAGCACCTGAAAAGGGCCTAAGAAGTGCCACCCGCATTGTTGTGGAGAAAAGTAAAAACCTATCTTGTTTTTGTCCCTGAGCAGCAGTCAGTAGAGCAGAATGGATGGGTAACTGTCACAGGCACCCATGGCTTCAGTTACAGGACACAGCTGTGCCTGGAGCCTGAGCAACTGCTTCCACCCTGTGCCGATTGCACCATGCAGTAACAATGTTGGGGGTCCCTATATAGAGCTTGGAAAATGTTTATTAAAATCAAAAGTGTCAACAGGGCACTTGGCAACAGAGCTGCTGGCACAGAAGGGATCCAAGAAAAAATTGCTTTGATAATTTCATCTCCTCTCTAAACCTCACTCTAGCTGTGCCTACCTCCCAGGAGCCATCTGATGTATTTTCAATTCCAGATACAGTTTGATTATATCTTTTGCTTTACAATAATGATCAGCCCCAGCCTGGAAGACAGATCATATAAGACTGTTTGACCCCTCAGCGTCAGTTAAAATGCCATGTTTCACTCTGCTCTAGACCATCTTGATAAGAATGCTAAAATCTCCCACTTCCCCCAGTCAGCCTGAGGGCTTGAGGAAGATCCAAGCTCCGCAATAAGCTGTAATCATATAAGGAGTGTAGGGACAGGGCTAGAGTCAGACACTAAAGTAGTGGCAGCTACAGGCAGGCTTTTGGTTCCTATCTCCCATCTTTACCCATTAGTTGAAGGTTTTTCCAGACAGCATAGGATGTGGCTGTGAGACTTAGATAAATACATCAGTTCCCCACACAGCTTTAGTCAGACTCTCTAGGTGTTTGCGCATGCCTGTGTATCACAACAATGGGTATTTAGAAGACCTTGGCTTACACATCTGTAAGTATGTCAGGAAAGGGCGCGGGTTGTTCACTGCCAAGCCTTCAGCTGTATATCATTGCCTTGGGATTTAGTCTCTGATAGAGGGAGTAGGCTGCAGTAATGGTCTTTCTGCCCCTCAGAACTGAGAATGAAAATTGGGTTTGTGAGCCGGCTGGCGAAGTCCTATGGAGCACGGCCCAAGCTGCTGACTGGCAATGCCCAATCAGACCTTCAAGACATCAACAACTGGGTGCAACAACAGACCAAGGGAAAGATTGTCAAATTCCTGAAGGAGATACCTACAGGCATCAGCATCTTCCTCATCGGGGCAGCTTATTTCAAAGGTAAGAGCTTACTCTCATTCATGGCAGGGGAAACGCGGGGTCTCCTATTTGCATGCCAGAAAACACAGGAGGGAAGGTCAATTTCTGGCTAGAGCACACTGAAGAGGTAGGCAGAAAGACAGAGCGACAGGAGGAAACTTCTTTGAACACATGGATATAGATTCTCTACTGTGAGTTTAGTAAAGGAGGTGGGACAGATGCCTGATGAACATGGAAAGAACTTCCCCAGGGGAGGAGTCACTACTCAGAGGAAGCAGAGTCTTGACCTGCTTGCAAAAAGGGGCCAGGGAAGGAGGAAAATGAAAGCCTGTAAGGACAGAATGCCCTGCCCAATGGAAGGAGATTCATCAAGAGTTCAGATGGGACTGTGCTTGCCACAGCACCCCTCTCCATGGACAGGAGATACTGGGGAGCCGTTTTAGGGAATCCAGACATCAAGTATTTATATTACAAAAGAGAAGCTATTGGCCTAGTCGGGCTCAGGGCCACGTTGTGCTGGGTGCCCCCTGAACAGGGGTACAGACACAGTCCCTGGCCTGGAGAGTTAACAAGTCAAGACAACGAGCAAATACACAAAGGGTAGGTGGAGATTAGCAGTACCACTTGTATTTGTGCATATAAAGTATAAAATAGTTATGTGTTTATAATTACATAAATAAAATATCAGCTCTCTCCAACTGCTCCTCCACCCAACCAGCATATGTCAGATGACTTCGTGTCCAATCTGGTTAAACCTCAGATGGGATGGAAGGGACTAGAGAGCCAACAGTAACAATAAGACAAAGTTGCAAGTATAGCTGATCCCAGTAACTGGCGCTCTCACCTCTATCATCCTCCACTTACCAAGACCAATCCCCTAAAGAAGGGCTATTTCATGTATGAAACCACAAAACCATTCCACTGGCTACACACCCAGGCCTTAGGTTTTCTCATTATTCCTGAACGTTCCTGTTTTATTTTTAAAAATAGGACAGTGGGAGACCAAGTTTGACCCTACAAAGACTACGCTGCAGGACTTCCACCTGGATGAAGACAGATCTGTGAAGGTGCCCATGATGTCGGACCCCAAAGCCATACTGCGATATGGCTTCGACTCAGAACTCAACTGCAAGGTCAGGTGAAGGACTGAGCAAGAAAGAGACGGTAGTCCCTGTGCAAAATCACCTCGCCCAAGACTAGGGAAAGATCCATCTTCACTCACTAGCTCCCCCCCACTAGAGGGTGAGTTCTGCCCCTCCCACCAAACTCCTGTAACTCTTATGCTTACATTGCACACCAGGGCAGAGAGCTTTGGGTTTTCTCAGAGAACTCCACATCCCCATGATCATATGGCAAGCAACTACATCTTTAAGTAGCACAAACATCTTTCCAGTCTGTACAGCCATCCCCAGCTGGGCAGGGAGGAAAGTGATAGGTTGCAGGGAACGGCAGGCTCTTGTAGAGGTTTCTCTCTGACTCACTGCCTTTCAAAAAGTGGCAAGTTATTTGCTTTACAACGTGTTCCTGCCTGTTCCTAGTGGAGCTCCACACTCTGGTAAGCATCCTCCCTCTGACAGGGGAGGGAAAGTGCTGCTTCTGGGAATTCATCAAGGCTGCTCCTGAAATAGCTGGAAAGGTTGCTAGTGAGTTAGGCAGGGCTGACCCTGAGTCAGACTCCCAGAACTGGGGACTGTGCATAGCACAGCATCAGTATAGGGGTAGAAGTTCCAGCTGAGAATTCCACGGTGCCCCACAGCAATACTGCAATTCAGTACAGATTCTCACAGGAGAGATTTTGCATTCCCTTTCACAGCAGGAGGGACAGGGTTTAGGGCAGAAGTCTGCATTGTGGAGGGGCAAGGGGGACTTGTGGTATAACAGATAAGCAGGGTGGGAAGGAAGAACCTGGTAGATGGAGTGGCCGGCTGGCCAACCAACCAAGGTTCAGAGACCACAGCTGGCACTGGGAGATTCTGCTGGTGTGTTTAGACATAACTCCTTGTCTTTTTTTTACTACCCTTCCAGATTGCCCAGCTACCACTAACAGGCGGTGTCAGTGCTATGTTCTTCCTGCCACAGAAGGTGACCCAGAACATGACCCTGATTGAGGAGAGTCTCACCTCAGAGTTTGTCCGTGACATTGACAGGGAGCTGAAGACAATTCACGCTGTGCTGAGCATACCCAGGCTGAAGCTGAGCTCTGAGGAGGCACTTAGAAGCACACTGCAGGAAATGAGTATGTACACAGCATGGCCCTCTGCAGGCTGCCGGGGCTCAGAGCAGTGAGCAGAGCTGCTCTGTTCCTTCAGCTTCCTGAGAACAAGCAGTCAATTGTCACAAGCTAGGTCCTGCTGTCATATCTATGCGCTTCACTGACAACTGCAGCTCATGCTTCCATCTCTCATATAGGCTCTGCCTGGGGGCCACTCCCACCATCCCCCAATGAGCTCAATGGACCCTATGAATAGGGTTGCCAATTTTGGTTGGATGTATTCCTGGAGATTTCATCACATGACAATCTTTAATTCCTGGAAACTCCAGGCCAACCCTGGAAGCTTGGCAACCCTGCCTATGACTCCTCCCCTCTACAGCACTAGTAGTACGGCCCCAATCTGCAGCACTGTCTCCTCACCCGCCCAGAAGGCCCCTTCTTCCTAGCTAATGGAATCTTCCTCCTTTCCCACAGGGCTCCAGTCGCTCTTCACATCACCTGACTTCAGCAAGATTTCTCCCAAATCCACCAAGCTCTCTCATGTGCAACACAAGGCAGTCCTGGAACTAAATGAAGATGGGGCAAGATCCACACCAAACCCTGTAGAGAATGCTGCTCGCCTGACCTTCCCCCTTGACTACCATCTGGACAGACCTTTCCTATTTGTGCTGCGGGATGACGTCACGGGAACCCTCCTCTTTATTGGCAAAATCCTGGATCCCAGGAGCACTTAGCTGCATGGACAGCAGCCTGCAATGTCAGAGTCCTCCAGAAAGGCTGGGGTAACTGGGAAGGATGCTGGGGCCCTGCTCTGCTGCACAGATTTTAACTTGCAAATCTTATGCCTACATGCTGCAATAAAAGAGCTTTTGCCACGAACATCTCAAAGCGCCGCAATGTTCTCCCTTGTGACACAGGCCCTGGTTCAGTTTGCATAGGGTCCCCATACCAGTTTCCCAGAGTTCCTCCAACATCACCATATGTCCCCTCTGGTGAGCCCCACTGTTCTGGCCCAAGTTCTATTGCATCCCCTTCATCTTGTGGCTCTACATTTCCTGGCCTGCTGCCCGCCTCATTCCAGCCCTGTCTCTCTCATGTTTGCAGGAATAGGTGTGCTGAATGGCAGGCAAGCACTTCACCACTATTGTTTGCTTTCGAAAACTGTGGGCATGGGGGGGGGCTGCGTGCATAGGACCAACATTTAACCCTCCAGGGAAGAACCACAACTTCAGAAAAAACGCATAATGGGCTCTCAAAAGCATGTTAAGAAATTCTACAGCAACATTCATTTTTATGAGACAGCCCTTCTGTCAGTACCACAGTGGTGTCCTCTCCCATGTCAGCAGTGATCAGCTTGATTCCCTGGCCCTCCCTAGGGACATTTCAGAGCTCACCCAGCTTGTAGCCAGGCCTTGTTTGCATGGCTGCCCTGCCACATGGTAGCTTCCTTTGTTAGTCACTCAACCCTGTGAAGGAGGCTTCTGGGCAGCTCCAGCAGACAGGCTCTCATCTCCTGCAGTTCCTGGACCTGGGCATTCTGAGGGCCACAGTGCACAGACAAAACCGTCTCTGCTCTTTGAATTGTGCACAGAGCTTCAGACACTGCAAACCTGAAGTACAGAGGGAAGAAGTGAGAGAAAGATTTAGGGGACAATCTTCCCACAGCACATTTGATGAAGTCATTCATTCAGCACCCTTCATCCTTTCCTCCATTTCCCCCTAAGCCAGGACAGCTCAGGGAATTTCTGTCTCAGTGAAAGAAGGAAGAGGTGCCTGATCACATGGGTAGGACTCACCCTCCATATCCCATCACTATCAGGTAAATGCTCTGTTTTAGCTAGGGGAACTCAAAGTGCTTCACCCTTGGAAAAACAGCCATATTATCTTATTGCCACTCTTGCCAAGGTGGGAGACAGTTAAACCAGAAATACTGATAAAAAAGGGGTCTACAAAAAAAGTAATGAGATCTGCTGGCCAATGGGTTAGAAGAGAAAGCGTCTGGGGCACTGTCACTTTAAAAGGAAGTATCAGCAGCACTGTAGTACTGGGGCCTGAACACTCCATGGTACCTGGGATGCCAGAGAAGCAGTAACAGGAAAGGGGATGATAGGACAGGAGTGGGACAGAGGAATGGGTAGGAAGGATGCCAAAAGGAACACAAGATGGTTGTGGAGCCCCTAGCCAGCTGAAGGAAACTTTCATTTGATCCAAATACTTCGCAGCCTCCACCTCATCCTGGATAAAGGGCAGATGTCTCCCCTTTGCCAGAACATCCAGGAGTCCTGGAAGACATCTTGCAAAGGGACTAATGATGCCAAGGACTTCCTGCCACATCCCCATCTCAGAGACACAAGGACATGGACTAAAGCAGGGAAGAGATGGAGAATGAAGGGTGAGATAGTGGGAATGGGGCTCTTTACCCATTAAAGAGGACTTGCGCCAGTTTGAAGAGTTCATGACCTGTTTCCACACTGGACGGTCCATGGCGAGTTTCCACAATTTGAATGCTGCGCTGCAGGTGCCTCGCTGCTTCCTGCCACTTTCCTGGCCAAAGAGAGAATGGATTATTATAGCTCCTTTTCTATAACCACTGCCCTGGAAGGAACTCAAAGGACTTTACAACTTTAGTGAACTAAGACTCACAGAGGGGTGTTATCCTTATTGTACAGAGTGGGAAACTGAGGCACACAAGGTCACACAGCCAGTCCCTGTTGGCTGGGAATAGAGACTGTGGCTAAAACTAGATTCCTAAGAAGATTCCGCTATGTCAGTTTAGTGGGCTGCAATAAGAGAAGGGAGGTGAGAAAGGGAACAGACCAATCAGGGAATCTCCTTCTACTGACATTAGAATTAATAGGCCAGCCATATAAAAATGACCCCAGAGGCGACAGGAAGACATCTTACCAAGCGTGGCATAACCCTGTGCCAGGTGATCCTCAATCTCGCCCACCAGCATGTGCTCTGCAGACAGGAAGTTCTCCGCATCCATCCGGCACCTCATCAGCAGCTCAACAGCCTGATCTGCAAATCCAGGGAACAAAAGCACTTTTCCACAAGACATGAACTCATTTCAGGTGCCAGTTGCCAGCTAGCCATGGTCTATGAAGTGAGATTGGGTCCATCTATTCCCGCCCCCCAGCCTTGAGCAGTTAGCCCTGGACTTTATATGTTGTTCTTGCAGAATTATCTACGGTCACCATTTCTATTTCAGTCTGAAGCCTGTCTGACCTAATGCAGAGTCACCGGGGGCAAGGGGACCTTCTGGAACATAGGGTCTGTGCCCGAACCTTTAACATTTCCCTGAATTCCCTCATATTCCAGTGGAGCAAACATGAGATTTAGCCTCCCAGTCTGATCAGCAGCATAAGCAGCCTACCACTTGTGCTCCCAGGGATTCCAGCTTCACATCAGCAGTACCTAAATGCTTGGGCAAAACTGCCATCTGGTGGTTGGGACCAGGATCTTGCTATAAAGATTACTTGTGTAATGAACTGAACAACATCCAAGACAGATGACTGGCTCTCTTACTGGGCTGGTTGTCTTGGAGAAGTCCCAGTGCTGTTTTAACTTGCAGCTGAAGGTCCCATAACTGGTGTAGGAGGTAATCCCTGCCAACCAAGAGTGTACAAGCACCACTGGAACAACGAAGCACATCTTCCCCCTGTGGAAGTCATAGAATCATAGGGACCGCAAGAGGTCTTCAAGTCCAGTCCCCTGCACTCAAGGCAGGACTAAATTATCTAGACCAAGCCACCTTTACAATAATTTTTGCACACAGAAAGCATAGAGGTGTGTATCTCTACACCCTGTAGTGTATTACAGGGCTATTGCACTGTTTCCCAGCCACACTTTAAACAAAGGGGCCTGTCTGTGTGCTGGTGTTATATCTTCAGATCTCTGGAAGAAAGCTGAAGGAGTAGCCCTGGCAATGGTGCCAGCCTGAGCCCACTTAGATAAGGCCAAAATAGGGCATGAGCCACCGAATTAGTCTTCACAGAAAATACACACTTTCTCTTCCCTCTTTCTTGAGGGCTCATGGCTCTACAGCTGTTTTAGAAGTTAAAAAACAACAACATGGCTGTGCAGGGTATTTTACAAAAACAGATGAAACAGAGTCTCTACCCTAAGAGCTTACAATCTGAAGACCAGACCAGACCAACAGGAAAAGAGACCACCAGGACACTGGTGGAGGATTAGGCCAAAGATCATATGATCTTGTGGTTGCAAGAGAGAGTAATGCGCAGATCCTATTAGGACCCTAGTAGGACTGTTTTTAGTTTATAAACCTTCCTTGAGAACTGGGTTTTGTGAAGGGATTACTGAGAGCAAGGGCACAAGGCAGACACATTAAGGGGTTTCCAAACATCTGGAAGATTGGTGGGGTGGGGAGAAAACAGTACTTGAGTGGGACCCCTTGATTGCGGCAACCTTTCCCTCTGGACAGGCTGGAGAAGTACAAGTCTTCCAAGAGGGTTGCTAGAGAATAACGAGACCATCCCTCACTTCTGCCTAGTCCCAAGAGCAGGGGCCCTGGACTCAGCTCCCCACCTTGCCCCTCACAGTACAATGCCAGAGTGCAGAGAACACTTAGTTTTACTAACATTTCAGAAGTTACACAGTTGTGATTATGGAAGTTACCTGCATTGAAGCATGGCAGCTGGAACAGCAGAATATATCCGTTGTGGCTACTATGCCTGTGACATCAGACCCCAACTCATCCAGGCAGGCCTGGCATTGACACTCAAAGAAATACTGACAAAGGAGCCGTTGCCGCCTCTCAGCAGCCCTCATTCTGCATCGGTGAGGCCCTACAAAGGGATGATAATGAGTCAAAGAGATGATACATTAAGAAAGCAGGGAAGTTGGATACCTAACTACAGACTAAAATCCACCCTGCCATGGATTGAGAGGGAATATATAATCTGTAAAAAAACCGAGGAGTACTTGTGGCACCTTAGAGACTAACAAATTAACAAATGTATTTGGGTATATTTGTTAGTCTCTAAGGTGCCACAAGTACTCCTCGGTTTTTTTTGCTGATACAGACTAACACAGCTACCACTCTGAAACCTATTTAATCTGTGGCTTCATTACATTTTGGATTTCCCACCCACATCTGAGGCCTTGCAGTGAAATTAATGGGATTGAAGAAGGGGTTGGTGTGGCCCAGTGCCTCTATGTCAGGGCTATAAACTGTGGGTCCCACATCTTGAGATGCAACTAGAGAGTGACCGTAAGAGATAAACAGCAGGAATAGGAGGTCTCATGCTGATGTCATTGATGCAGGGTTGTGCACACACATGCATGTGTGGATAGAACAGAGAAACTCCAAACACATGTTTGGAAATGTTACCCTTGTGGCCATGATACTGCAGGGACTGCAGACGTGAAAGGTCACTTGTGTACCCTATGTATTCCTGAAAGGGACTGCAACTTACCATAGCAATGGAAAATCTCTTGCCCTCTTGGGACTGGCTGCGATGCCCTGATTGTGACAGCAGTCCCACTGAAAGTCACGCTAGTATTAGGGTCACAGGAATGGTTCAGGAGGCTGGTGACAGGGAAGAGGGCTGTGGCCAGGCGCACCTCCTCGCTATCTGCAACAATGCTGTCTCCGGACTCTAAAGACCACACAACATAAAAAGGGCCAAATACATCGTGAAATCAGACCTAGTGACCTACTTTGCTCATATTCCAGGCACTGAATCTAATCACAACAAAACATCAGCAGCAAAAAAAAGTTTTTGGTGTTTTAATGTGATAATAAAAGAATAATTACTAAACAAATTTGAAAGCTGCCACGCTCACAGTCTGACCATGTGGAGATGGTTTTGGGTAATCAGCTCCGCATTTGAATCCACAAGGAAAGCAAAGAATTTCTAGATTGCTGAAGGTAAGTTCTATCCTTCTAGACTGCTACTATAATACAAATACTAAGTTTAAATATTTGGTTTAGCTGCTGTTTAACTGAAATATTTTTAAAAACAGAACTTAAAATTATAAATTTAGAAATCTTTGCATCCAAATCATTTCTCCCTGCATCCAAACGAAGAGCAGATTCCCTGAGGTCTACTCTATAATGTCATTATACCTGACATTATAAAAAGATAAAAAATAATCTAATTCTGCCAATAGATGTGTCTATTTTTAAGCATTTCGCCCCAATTTTTATCAATTTAAATGTTCATGTGTGCAAAATTATGGGTAATAAGCAATTTTTTCGATTTATATTGATTTAAAATTTCACAGCTATGAGAAATTATGGGGGGAGTCAAACAATCATTAAATGGCAGTAGACATTGAGATTCAAAAAGTTAAAGCTTTATAGCTGTTAAAACACAAACTGTCAACATCCCATGTGAAAATATACAAAGTAAATATCCTTAAATCAAACTCAAATCAAAATAGTTCTCAAGCAGCATTTTTCTTACTTTCCCTATTTGTAAATTTTGATTGAAGTATTTTGTTTGTTTCTATGTGTATGGTGAAACTGATGTTTACTGATATTTGCTGAAAAAAATCTAATCCTTCCAAGCCTAGTTATCTATCAAACTAGGGAAATGTGGTCTAGATGAAATCATCATAAGCTGGGTGCAAAATTGGCTGAAAGACTGTACTCAGAGTAGTTATCAGTGGTTCACTGTCAAACTGGGAGGGCGTATCCAGTGGGGTTCTGCAGGGGTCAGTCCTGGATTCAGTACTATTCGATATTTTCATTAAGGACTTGGATAACAGAATGGAGAGTATGCTTATAAAATTTGCAGATGACAACAACCTGGGAGTGGTTGCAAGTACTTCAGAAGACAGGATTACAATTCAAAACAACCTTGAAAAATCAGAGAATTGGTCTGAATTCAACAAGATGAAATTTAATAAAGATAAGTGCAAAGTACTCCACTTAGGAAAGAAAAATCAAATGCACAACTACAAAATGGGAAATAACTGGCTAGTTGGTAGTACTGTTGAACAGAATCTGGGAGTTATAATGGATCACAAATTGAATGAGTCCGCAATGTGATGCAGCTGTGAAAAAGACTAGTATCTTTCTAGGGTGTATATACAGGAGCATTATGTATAAGATGCAGGCGGTAACTGTCCCACTTTATCGGCACTGGTTAGGCCTCAGCTGGAGTACTGTGTCCATTTCTGGGTACCACAGTTTAGGAAAGATGTGGATAAATTGGAGAGTGTGCAGAGGAGAGCAATAAAAATGACAAATCAGATTTTCTAAACCTTTTAGAAGG